>NW_005842169.1:1519373-1524381 GCF_000455745.1 Alligator sinensis | reverse complement strand
CACGAGCACCATGAGACACCTGAACCCTGGCCGCTCAATAAGGGCTAGCCACAGCAACCATCTCCCCAATGCTCTGGGTGACCTCACTCACCCTTGCAATGCACCCCCCTTTCTGTCCAACTTTCCCTCACTGTTCCAGGGTGGCCTGCCTCTGCTTTGTGGGGATTGGGGCTTTGGAGTGAGAAGGGGACTTCCCTTTGGGCATGCTCCCACTGGGGCCAGACCAAGGAGGAGCAAGGGCAAGGGGGTGGAGCCTGAAGAGATGCATCAGCATCCCTGTGGTGCTCATGTGTTCTGCTTCTTTGCCCCAGCTAGTTTTGGCTCAGCAGTGCAGGCAGATAGCATATGTGGGATCATCTGCCAGCTCAATATGATCCCAGACCACACAACCTGCTCACTTCTGGGGTGTGGGTGCATGTGTGGATGCTGCAATTTCCCCCTCCTCAGCAGGCAGCGGTACAGCAAACAGGACTCAGCTGAGCCACTTTCTTCCATAACCTCTATCTCAGCCTCCTCTGAAGTGCCTTCTTGGGAAGGAGACCTGGCACTTGGGGAAACTTGAAGGGTGAGGAGCACAAATTCAGCTGATTCCCCCTTCTTCCCTATAATTTTCCTTGCTAGGGCACTCAGATCCAGCTCCAGCTCTTCCTCTGGCACTGGAAGGCTCAGCATGGGAAGTGAAATGGGGGTAGAGGAGACTGTCATGCTGGTGCTGCTGCTTGTTGTCATGGTGGTGGGGGTTATGGGTGGTGCTTTTGGAGGGGATACAGTCTCAGGCACAGGCATTGGCACTGGCATTGCTCCCCCTTCCTTGCTGCCTGTACTAGTGGGAGACTGATACCTTGTTGTTGTAGCAAAGAAGCTGTGTCTCAGTTTGGAGGGCAGGGAACTTACACCTCTCCCTCTACCCCCTCTTTCACCCCTCCCTGAAGGCTTGCCAGCTGCCTTTCCGGCATTCTTCATGTTGTGTTTCATAGTGTCTTGTCTTTGCCTTTGTGTGCTAGAAAATCTGTCTCTTCTTCTTCTGTAATGTTATCTATCTGATTTATAAAATATATGTAGATATTAAGATAATTATATGTATATGTATTTATATAATATATGTATGTTTGTATATATATATTTATGCAATAAATAAAATTAAAATCTATAAAGGTATATATGTGTTTTCCTATATAGATTTTATATTATAATATGCAATATAATTATGCTGTGCTTACCTGTGCACACTGTGAGATAAAGCACAGTTTTGAAAAGACTCAACATAGACTAAACAAACCAAGCATTTTGGGGGAGGAATAAATTGAAAGGTATCAATCAAACAATATAATAATAAAATAAAAGGGTATAGAAAGAAAGCAAAAAGTATTGCTGAATCCCACTTGCTAGGCTAGCATGTAGGAAATCAATGGTAGTAGCCTTTGTTGTCTAACACGGCTGAGCTTCTGGAAGATAGCTCAGTAACAGACCCCAAGGCAGAAAGCAGGCCAGCTCAAACAATTTTGCTTTTTATGCTGCTTTTCCGTCCCTGCCCCAGAGCCCTGGTATTGGAAGGAACCTCAGGGAAGGATCACAGTCGCTGGCCAGCTACACAGTCAATATCAGAGTAGTCCTTCCCTCCTCTTCTCCCTCCCTTTCCTTACTTTCTATTTCCCTGCAGGCAAGCTGGCTTCAGCTTCAAAACACAGAACATTTCAAAACTTTTGAAACATTTTGAAGGCCCTCATTTCATTTTGAGGCTGTTTCAAAGCCCTTCGTTTTGTTTCGATTTCACTGTTTTGAGCTCAAAATGAGTTGAAACAGCATCAAAATGAAACAGATGGTGAAATTGCATAGAGCCTTAATATATAGCAAAAGAATTGAAGTATCTGGTATCTATTTATATTTGTCTCAAACATACATTTGTCCTAGCAGACCCGGCACATTCAAGATATTTCAGTGTCAATGCATCAAGATTTTCTTTAACTGTGTCATATCCAGGGTCCCAATAATCTTTGGGAAATATGTGATGGTATGGCCTATAGTGGTACTGAGGCTTTACTATAGTTATTCCCAGAGTTGGTCTGGTGTACTCCATTATTGTTTGCACAGAGCTTATTTTACATTTGTTGTTGTGCAGTGTAGTAGGTATGAACCTTACAGTCTTTAAATAACCTATTTAACAGAACCATTCTCCTGGGAATTAAATTATGTGAATAGTATAACAGAAAGCTGCTCTCTGTTTTTTTTTTTTTACTTGATGCCTGATTTTATGAAGCCTGACTTAATGAAACTTTTCATTATTCATCATTTCTGGTATCTGATTCTAGCCTTGGAAATTCCTAGATAGAAACTAGAACATTCACAGTGCAGAGAGGACTCCAAGGGCATGTAGTCATAGTGGTCTGCCAGCCTTGAGCCTTCTGTGGAGGGGTCTGCAGCCAAGGTGCCAAGTTTATAGACATGATCTGGATCCCTCAGATCTTTGGAATGTGGTGAGCTCATTCAGTGTAAAGGACATCTCCTGAAGGTGACATGTCTTTTTACAATTAACCCAATCTTCTGGACAAAATACTTCACCATGCTTAAGAATCAAATATATTATATTAAAGGTCTGCAATATGAAAAGACCCAGATGACTGAGTGCTGTTTCAAATTTCCAAATAAAATATCAATATGATGCCATCCCCCACTACCATTTCCAATTCAACTACTGCGGGCCATCTCTTCCTCTACATAATAAGGATTGTGAATGCTTAGTGAAACTAATTTCTGCTGCATTTTCTCATGTGTGTTTTCCTACTGAAATCAATGACAAATATTATGTGATTAAAGGATGCAGGACTCAGTCCAGGCTGTTCCTCATGTGCCTTTTCCAGTTCACTCAAACATAAACCCAGAGTTTGAAACTATTCCCAGATTGAAATCATCACAGATGCTTTATTCATTTGACAAGTGGGTTATATTGAGGGAGTGACTTAAAAAGCTATAAAAGGGAGTGTGTGTCTAGCTCATAACTCTAAGGGCTAAATACAGTCAGCATTAGCCATTCTGAGAGGAAAGCAGACTTAATGGCTGACCTAATAAAAGCCTTGGAAATACTGGACCGCTTAATCTGGAAGCAGCTTTATG
Organism: Alligator sinensis; assembly: GCF_000455745.1. NCBI lineage: Eukaryota > Metazoa > Chordata > Crocodylia > Alligatoridae > Alligator > Alligator sinensis. Next base: position 1,521,270 of record NW_005842169.1, on the reverse strand, counting down.
ACACCTAAATAGGTTTTGCTCATGCAAGAAATATTTTTAGAGGTTGTTTCTTTTCTTCCTTTTCCCAAATTTGCTTTTATGTATTTTTTAGGCAAAGCCTTCTGCCTCCTCATGCTGAAAAACTGCTGAGGTTTTTCACTCCACAGAAATTGAGGGCACTTCTATTTTCCATGCCACATGAATCAGCAAATCTTCCCCCTTAAAAAATATCAAGGCTTTTTAGAACAAAAGGGAAACCATTTTTGACCCAAGGAAAAATAGTGAACTTCTGACTTTTCCTCTTTTTTTGTCTGCTGCTTTCTTGGGAGAGAGAAGGAATTAGACAGGTAATTTTTCTAGGCCTGGAAGCACACAGGGGTTAATTATAATGCTTTCTCCACCATCCATCCTTTGTCTACAAGGTCAAACTAACAATGACCTGGGGGAATGACCTGGGTAAAATGAATCAAAGATAACCCGCACTTGAAGTGGCATTACTTTAAAATGTTTAGGCTACTTAGCACAGTTTAATGCTCTTCAATGCATGAATGCTGCCATTTTAAGTGACTTTATCATGGTTTAAAGGTAACCTGTAATACCAGCCTTAGACTATTCCATCCTTTAATTAATGCAGGCTTAAACTGGCATTGAGATGTCAGTGTAGCAAAACCCATCATTTTTCTTTTGTTTGTTGTTGCAAAATGTATTCCCTCCCCTTCCCCAACCATTTCTGACTTTTTCTCTCCCTCTCTATTCCCTATAGATAAGTATAAGTGAGCTCAGACTTAGGATAAGCTTTAAACATTTTTATTTTGGTAGCAAGTTTTTGGTTTTGGATATCCACTGTTTTATATTGTATAATTATTAGGCTTGTATTGATTCTTACTGTTGTATATTGTATTATTATAATTTTCATATTGATTCTTATTGTTTCATATGGATATTGTATGGTTTAGGCTTGTATTTGTATGTGAACCAAAGTCATGTCAAGCCTCCATCTTCTGTCCTCTGCCCATATAAAAAGGGGCAGTGAAGACAGACACAGTGGGACACCCTCTCCATCTGTACCAGCACCACGCCACAGCACCTATCCACCCAGAGGCCCTGCCGGCGACCCCCCTTTGGACAACACCTACTGGACAAGGACCCCTTTCCAGCCTGGATAGGTAGATATTACCTGCACACCTCCTCCTACAGTGGGTGGGTGCAAGGGAACCAATAAGACATTGTGTCACCATCTCCCCTGTTCAATAAAACACTGTCATTTGCAACCCTGAGTTGGGTCATGTTTTACTAAATCCCAGTCCCTTCCTTATCTTAAATTCCAGCCTTATTCTCTCTCTCTCTCAGCTCCAGCCCCCACCCCTCTCCACCAGTTTCCCGATCTCCTCTCAATTCCTACTGCCTTTTCCCTGTGACTTTCTGCTGCCTTTCTCTGCTTTCCCATTGCCTCTGCCACCTTTCAGTCTCTGCTGCTGCTTTTCCTGTGATTTTCTGCTGTCCATCTCTCTGTTTTCAGGCTTCCCCTGCACCTTCTGTAGTCCTTCCCGCCCCCAATCACCCCCTCCCCTCGCAACTTCCCAGCTCCTCGTGGCTGTTCTGCATTTTTCTCCAGCTGGTGGAGTCTTTCTCCAGCTCCCAGCACTTACAGTCACTCCCTGCAACTTCTCTAGCTGCCTCAGAGCCATCCTCTGGATTCCCACATCCAGAGCCCCTCTTTAATACCCACACTTTCCCTTAGTCCCACTTTCCCTCCCAAGCACCTACCTTTTCATAGATTCATAGATTCATAGATGCTAGGGCCAGAAGGGACCTCAATAGATCATCGAGTCCGAACCCCTGCATAAGCAGGAAAGAGTGCTGGGTCTAGATGACCCCAGCTAGATACTCATCTAACCTCCTCTTGAAGACACCCAGG
>NW_005842169.1:1517451-1517676 GCF_000455745.1 Alligator sinensis | reverse complement strand
TGCATAGATGCTAGGGTCGGAAGGGACCTCAATAGATCATCGAGTCTGACCCCCTGCATAGGTTCAGATGACCCCAGCTAGATGGTTATCTAACCTCCTCTTGAAGACCCCCAGGGTAGGGGAGAGCACCACCTCCCTTGGGAGCCCATTCCAGACCTTGGCCACTCAAACTGTGAAGAAGTTCTTCCTAATGTCCAATCTAAATCTGCTCTCTGCTAGCTTGTG
>NW_005842169.1:1515008-1515737 GCF_000455745.1 Alligator sinensis | reverse complement strand
AGGAAATAACTGTCAATTTCATCCTCCACCTCCCTGATACCCCTCAGCCTGCTAACCTCCTCCCGGAGCTCCCTCACCTGTGCCTCCAGATCCCTAAGACGGGCACCTGCCAGACAGGTGTGGGGGCCCCCAATCTCTGCCCCCCCCGGCCCTGCTGGGGATCCCCCACAGACCAGGAGGTAGGGGGACATCAGCTCCCCCATGGGCTCGGTCTGGGTGGAGGACTCAGACCAGCCCCTGTTAGCTTTGTCCCCCTGGGCAGAGGCCCTAGCAGCACTCCTCGTCGACACCATTCTAAGCTGCTGTTTGGTGTGTGGTGTCTACGCCCTACCCGTACAGGAGTCTCTCTCCTGACCCTTCCTGCCCACCCACCGGTGCGAACGCCTGCGCAAATGCTGGTGGACTCTGTTCGTGCTGCGCGGCTCGGGAGCGCGGCTCCCTACCAGCTCAGCTATATGGGACCCGGGGGGCTTCCCCTCTGGATCCAGCTCAGCTGTGCCGGGTCCCTCCACCCCTCTTACCTTTGGGGGATCAGCTGTTGCTGTCCCCGCTGCCGATTCCTCTGCTGCTGCTGCTGCTGCTTCCTCCTCCGCCTCGGGTCAGTAAGTTAGTTAGTGAAGGGGGCACACGTGCGTGTGGGACACACGTGCGCCTGGATCCTCTCCTTCCCGCTGCTGGTTCCTGAGTGCTGGGAACTACGTCACCCCATGGCTTTTAAAGCCCGGGGGT
>NW_005842169.1:1510919-1514886 GCF_000455745.1 Alligator sinensis | reverse complement strand
CTGGCGTCGGGGGACAGTCCCCTCCCTAGCCCTCCCTGTTTGCGTGCTCTGTTCGTGCTGCGCGGCTCGGGAGTGTGGCTCCCTACTGGCTCATCTATATGGGACCCGGGGGGCTTCCCCTCCGGATCTGGCTCAACTGTGCCGGGTCCCTCCACCCCTCTTACCTTCAGGGGACCTTTTCAACTCTGCCGTAGCTCTGGCTCCAGTCCCAGCCTCTGTGCCGGCATCGCTTCCCTGCTTGCAGGTTTTGGGTGTTGTCTTTTAATCAATTAGGATCAATTAACCAAAAGTTACCCCCGAGCCTCAGTTCTTCAGCCCAGGCCCCTGTAGTCAACCGGTTCTAATCCTGGTCCTGGTAACTTTAACTCCCTACACTTCTACTTTCTTACCTTAACCTTTCCCCAGGTATCCCAAGTACACCAAGCACATACATACATACACATCACACCACCCAACTTAGGAACTCACCTGTGTGCATGTGTAGGTGGGTGGTATGTGTGAATTAGTGAATACATATATATATATATATATATATATATATATATATCTATAGATAGATAGATAGATATCATTGTGTGTGTGGTATATGAATTAGCAATCCACTTATGTGTATTGGATGTGCAGGTGTTGGTAACTAATTTTGTCTAAATTTGGTGTGTGTAGCATGTATGGGCTTAAACTGGTGATAGGTGTGCATGAACCTAGACTAGTTATTTTAAATGTGTGTGTATCTGAGTTGCTAGTGTGAGTGTGTGTGTGTGTATGTGTATATATATATGGCATTGTGTGCATGATATACGAATTAGTGATCTGTGTCTAATTTTTGGGATGTATAGTGTATGTGTTTGAATTGGTAATAGGTATGCACGTGCCTAGGTTAGTTTGAATGTGTATGTGCCTGAGCTGGTAGTATGCATGTGTATGCACCTAATTGATTTGTGTGTTTTTATATGTGCAATTATGTTACACCCTCTTGTCTAACAGCGTAATATTGAGATTCTGAAAGTTGGCCTGACCCCACAGTGCAACATCAGAGTGCTCTCCTTCATCAATTGCAATTTAAAAAATTTATCATAATTACATATGAATCACCCCATTTTGATGATTACCTATAAATAACACCACTACAAAACCCTATTTTTGCTTTAAAAAATAGTAAAAAATAACAGAAAAATCCTTTTGGTCTGGCTGCCCCAATTTTCAGGTTTTGGGTGCTAAATTTGGGTTACTTCAAATGTTTTATTTTGTTTTTTTCAGAGATTATCAGAGAACAGATTATTATCACTTTCTGCAAGCATACCCCTTAAAACCTGAGGCACCCACCATGTTTTAAAAAATGGTACCCTATCTTTCAACTGTTAAAAAAAAAAATCTTCTAATGAGTTTAATGTGGAAATATAACTTTGAAGCCAGTTCAAGGATTGAAAGTGGATGGTAATAGAAAGTAAATTTGTCATACCAGCATAGAGACCTTATCATCCTGAATTTAAAATATGGTGGTTGACAGCAGGAAAAAGCAAAGAAAAAACTAACTAATGACTTTGTATTCTCATCTTATTTAGAAGCCTTTAGTTGCAAGCCTTCAGTTGCTGGATTGCATTCTGTTCTTTTTCTATTTTATGCTACTTTCAGGAGCGATAATAGACACTCCAAATAGACACAAATATTAATATTTTCTCACATTAATTAATATATATTTTCCCCGCAAAACAGCAAGATGAAAGAATAAGGAAAACATATGCTGATAGTCTTCTACTGTGGCTTGTGAGAACAGACAAGTAATTTAGCATGGATTGTCATGTAAAATTATTTTCCCCTAAGTCACAATCTTTTTTTCATGAATTCAGATTTCTGAGATTGATGGCCATATACTACTATACTATTCCCCTAGCAAGGTCATACAACAACCCGCCCCCACCCCAGAATAGTACTGAGAAAATTGTCATCAGCTTCTGGGCTTGTGGATATATTTTCTCCCTCCACTCACCCCAATTTCCAAGACAAGGAAAAAATAACAAAGGTCCTAGGGCTATTATTGTTGTAAGGACAGTCACAGTGATTAACTGAATCCAGTCTTCTCTACTTCTAACTTACCTCATGGAGATTTGAAGCATCCATGTAAATCAGACCTGCCAGTAATAAGTGTTCTGAGCCAGCACAGGTACGATGGCTTCAAGAATGTGATGTGTAAATAAATCCATAGGGAACAAGACCAACCTGTACTGATTCACTTCTGTTCTTCAGACTATTCAGTGATTTTTCTCCTTCTCATTCCAAAGTCCTTTTTCTTCTCACCCCTTCTGTCAGTTGCCATTATATTTAGTGACATTGATATTTACTGATGAAGGGTGGGGGCGTAGTAATGATACATGCTGTGGAATTCCCCAGGGATTTTGTTTAATTATCAAGTCTTTAATATTAAAAGACTGTGAATGTTTTCAGTTTTATACTATGATACTTAGGCTAGTACCCACAGAAGATTCTACCATTGAGATGAGCAATCAAAATTATAGTGTGGCTCTGAAGTGAACTTAGTATAGTGTTGATGCATTTCCAAAATAAACAGTTAAGGGATGTGTTAAACCCTGATTCCTCAGCTGACCATGTCACAAGTTTACCTGCTAAGTAAATCTGAACAGAAAAATTGTAAGGTCTCTTTCCAACCAGTTAAAATGTTCCATGTTCAACTGTGTCCAATATTTGTTTCATACTTAGCAGATGTATTGATCTTTATTAAATTATTTTGCTGCAGTTTAGGGAAAAATGCATAGTTCTAATGAAACAGTTTTTGGAATCTTCCAAGTGTCAGGTGCCTTCTATTCAAAATCATATGCCATGGGCCACAGTCCCTATTAACTCTGGAAAAATGAAAAGTAGTTAGAAATAGTATCTTCCAATATAGCTCAATGACCTCTTAACTCCCCCAAATATCCTGGGATTGAATTTTATTCCATTTACACTGTGTTAATGGATTAATTTCAGTGACATCAGCAGAGTTACACCTCTACTAATGGTGTGCAATCAAGTGGATAAGACCTTTTTCTGGGCAACGATGCTGCCCATACCCAAAGTGAGCCACAAAACTATCTTCTTTTTCATCCTTTTACAATGGTAACAAAGCTAAATGCTAGTAAATCCAAAGATAGCCTTTTAAAATAAAATTTAAGGGGAAGGAACTAATAAAAAATGTCAAGGTGCATCAGAAGACCTAAGGAAGTAAAGTAAGAGTCTTTTCATGCATTATTTTGATCTATTTTCTTTTGTAATATAACATCAGGGTAAAAGAGGCATTTGGGATTTGTTTGTATTTATTGTAGCATAAGAGTGATGTTATAGCCATGACATTCCAGGAATTATGTGAGAAGCAGGGATTTCCTTAGGTGATATCTTTTATTGGACCAATTGTGTAGCTGTTAGAGTTAGACAATGCCTTGCATTCAGAAGCTTGTTTAACTCTACCCCAACTACACGGTTGGTCCAATAAAACGTATCCTTCTAAGAAACCCTTCCTCTTTGTGTTTATTGTCATTACAGGAGAAATGAATCTTCAGAATGAATTAGAATAATGGTTAGGGGTCTGAATATAGTGGAAAGCCTTCAATGTTTTTTTCCATGGAGTGTAGGCAAGATGAATTGGTCCCAGAAAGAGTGTTGTTAAGTGGGTCACAAGGATCATATTATTGGAAGAGAGAAGGGGGCTATGAAGGATACAGTAAGGGGTGGAATCAAAAAGAGGTAAATCAAAGTAGAGTTTTCAGGGTCTAAGAGATGATGTCAAGAAATCTTTGGACCATCTTATGCCTCTGTGGTATTAACTTTAATTGCTCTGGAAATACTACCTCAGGATACATCTCGTGTCAACTGCCTAGCCCAGAAGAACCCTGATCTCTGAAATATCTTCTAAAAATTTTTGAGGAAGAACAAATTTGTCTCAGTGTGCTGTTAGCCTACACCCAGAGTGTAGGGA
>NW_005842169.1:1453765-1510898 GCF_000455745.1 Alligator sinensis | reverse complement strand
AACAAGAGGGCAAGTTTTGTTAATTAAGTGGCTGACAGTACACCTTAAGCCCTGAATGTGCCAGAACATTGTCAAATATTTGCAAGATGAACAATCACATTATTCAATATCTCTATGGCCATCTCTGGGGAAAGTAATCTGTACCAGACAGAAGAATGTAAACTAGACCATGAGTCTGACAATGCTTACATTTTGAAGAGAGAATCCAGTTTGCAAAACTGTGAACGGAGGAAAGGGTCCTTAGAGAGCCTTTTCCCTTTATTAACCTTTGAATGTACAAATACATTGCACTCATTTCATACTGCTTTTTCTTTATCTCTCTAAAGATGTAACTTGGGAGTCAGGTTTCCATTTCAGCTATAGCCCATATAATCTCCCAGCCATTTCTTCTCACTGCAAGTATAAAATTAATCCTGGTATTAAAGTGAAGTTATTTTAAAAAGTCATAAACCCAAATCACATTCTTTGGCAATCTGCTATAGGAATTCCATGGAAACTGCAGAGAAAAAAAGATAGAAATTGTTTTTAAGTGGTTTATTTTTAATCAAGCATTTTTCTGCTCTTCACTGGTCTGGAATTCTCCTGAGTCTAGAGCACAGTAAATATAAAACATTGAACACTGGAGAATCTTTAAGCACCTCATAAACACAGTAGTTACAAAGCTTTATTAAAAAAAGGAAAACCTGTAAGTGTTCTTTCTGTATATCAGTAACCAGATGCTAGAATATTTGTCTTTGTTGAAGCCACACTGGCTTTGGATGGAACTAGATTCATTTCAGTCGTGGTGAATGGAATAACCGGCATGCAAGTAGTTTTTAGTACATCATTGTTTTCACTATTTAATTCTTATTAAGCATATTTTTATTTCAGTGCTATGTCATCATAAATTGCCAATTCTATCAACATCAAACTATGCAGGTGTGTTTGCAAGCTCCCCCTTTGTCACAGAATGTAATGTACTCAGGAGTGTGAAGTTCAGAAGACTTCTAAAAATTGCATAAATGTTATCAGCTTAGGATAACAGTGATAGTGTATTTGGTACCTTAGGGGATGCTGGAAAATATCAACCCATTACCACTACACACATAACCAGCAAAGTGCCTTGTTGCCCTTAGTACTGCTGTGTCTGGGTGACAGAGCAATCCATCTAGTAGATACCTGCTGGAGTGGAAATCTGAAGTTTCACAGCCACATTGCTGATTATTGCCCATTGTTGTTACAATAAATTAAAAGTAAATTGGCCTGAACCCATTCCACCAAGGGCTGAAATATCATGAGATATCTTAAGTCACATATGGTTGTGCTAGATAAATCTTTTATTGGGAAACAGAATAAATGTGTGCCAGGAAATGGGACTGGATAGGACATCAGTCCTAGACTCTGACAATTTCCATATACATTCTTGGGGAAACAATTAAGGGCTAGGTCCAATAAATGGCTTAGACATCTAGACTGATGACAGACATAAAAAGCTTCTTCTGGAAAAACAAAATCAAGCTTTTCCAGAAGAAGCAGCATATTACTTCAACTCGGCTCTGCAGCATCTACATAAATCAGGCACTTCAGTGGGGTTTTTTGGTGTTTTTTTAAATCTAATAGCTAATTTAATCAGCTATTAGATAAATGCACCAAAAATGTGCCTGGTCTGTACAGAAGGTGGGTGTGCCAGGTCAAACTAGCGTGCTGCCTCTTCTGGGCATGCACTGGGCTCGGTGTGGGAGCACATGGAGTTTAAAGTAAAGTATCATTTTTGCATTGCTTTTGTTTTCACATCTGCAAGCAGCCCTAAAGATTGGGTACTAGAATGTATAACCTAAGTCTCTGTCCCCAGGAGTGAAATCCAAGATTCTTGTCCAGCACCTAGGTTCTGTATACAGTGCTTAAGGAGACTGAGTAATTTCAAATGAGATCCAAAACAGTTAGCATATCATGTAATCATAGAATTTGGGTGGACTTTGTGCAATCTAGTTCAGTGCCTTGCGCAGGTACAGAAGTCACTGGTCAGAAACCATTCCAGATAGATGCCTATCCAGCCTTTCACCTTGAAAACTTCCTATGAAGGAGATTCTTTAACTTCCTTAGACAGCTTGTCCCATTGTCCTAATATTCTTATAATTCAGAAATGTATTCATATTCATTTGACCTAAATATGCTTGGCTGTAGTTTGAAATGCATTGTGTCCTACATTCTGTGGCAAGGGAGAACATTTTTTTCCTTCTTCACAATAGCCATTCAAACTCTCCCACTTTAATCTCATTTTCTCATACCTAGATGTACCTAGTTCCTTGAACCTTTCTTCATATAGCTTGCATTCCAATTATTTTCTAATCCTTTGAGCACATCTGCAATCCATCTAGTGTTAAGCAATCTTTATTATACTTATATAGCTAGACACAGTATTCCAAACAAGGCCTAACTAGAACCAAATTGAGTGGTCTGATAGCCTCCTGAGTCCAATTCTAATACTTAGAATCATAGACAATTAGGGTTGGAAGGGACCTCAGGAGGTCAGCTAGTATACCCCTCTGCTCAATACAGGACCATCACCAACTATGTCATTCTGGCCAACACTTTATCTTGCCAGGTCTTAAAAACCTCCAAGGATGGAGATTCCACAACCTGTTCCAGTGTTTTATTACCCTCCTAGTGAGAAAGTTTTGTTGTTTTTTTTGTTTTTTTTTAATATGTTACCTAAATTTTGCTTGCTGCAAGTTGAAACCATTGTTCCTTGTTCTGTCATCTGTCACCACTGAGAACAGTCGAGCTCCATCCTCTTTGGTACCACTGTTCAGGTAGTTGAAGGCTGCTATTGAGTCCCCTCTGATTCTTCTCTTCTTCAGACTAAATGAGCCCAGTTCCCTTAGCCTCTCCTCAGAAGTCAGGTTCCTCAGATCTCTAACCATTTCCGTTGCCCTCCAGTGGACTCTCTTCAGTTTGTCCATATCCTTTCTGTAGTGGAGTGCCCAAAACTGGACACAGTACTCCAGAAGTGGCCTCACCAGTGCTGAATATAGGGGGATAATCACTTCCTATGATCTGCTGGCAGCACTCCTACTAATATTAACACAGCCCAGTATGCTGTTACCCTTCTCTACAACAAAAGCACACTGTAGGCTCATATTCAGCATCTTGTCCACTCTAACCCCCAGGTTCTTTTCTGCAGAGCTGCTGCTTAGCCAGTCAGTCCCCAGTCTGCACTGGTGCATGGGATTGTTCAATCCTAAGTGCAGGACTTTACACTTGCTCTTATGTGCAAACTTAATGAGATTTCTTTTTGTTCAATCCTCCATTTTGTCTAGGTCTCTTTGAATCCTAACCCCACCCTCCAGCATATCTACTACTCCACCAAGTTTAACATAATTTGCAAACATGGTGAGGGTGCACTCCATCCCATCTTCCAGTTCGATTAAGATATTGAACAAAACTGTCCCAAGGACTGACCCTTATGGCACGTCACTTGATACTGGTACCAACTAGACACTGAGCCACTGATTACTACCCTTTCAGCTCAAACATCCAGCCAGTTTTCTATCCACCTTACAGTCCATTCATCCAACCCATTTGTCCTTAGCTTGCTTGCTTGCAAGAATGTTGTGGGAGACCGCATCACAAGCTTTGCTAAAGTCAAGGCATATTATATCCACTGCATCCACAAAACCAGCCATCTCATCATAGAAGGTAATCAGATTGGTCAGTGTTGGTAGTGAAACTGCAGTGTACCTATGGCCTAGTTACAGTCAGTTCTAAAAAACACTAGAACCAACAACCTTTTGAACTAGTGACCCAGTTCTCTTTCTTGAGCATTATCAGTTGAAGCATGAATTTTGACAGGAGGACTATGAGGAGTTTTCGACAGACTCCAAATTGTTATTTTTGTATAGGGCCACATGCAGTGGAGTGTGTTGTGTGCATAGATGAGTGGCATGTGCATCCATGTGGTGATTGGTACATTATGTGAGTGACAGCTATCTGTCACTGGGAGTACAACAGGGGCCTGAGCTCATCTCTGGAAGGAAAGTTTGGTCCCTGCCTGAGTTTCCTGTCTCCTGGCTGTGGGTGCGTGTGAGTTTGTGTTTGCAGCAGGGCAGGTGGAGCAGTAGAGAGTGGAGAGGTAAAGAGTGTTGTGTAGCTGAACCGTGGAATGTGTGCTAGAGTGACCATATAGGCTGGGAGTCGAGTGAGCAAGTGGGATCAGTGTGGTCCATGTAGGTTGAGTGTCTCTCTTTGTTGTGTTGTGTGTTGTGCTTGGGTGAGGACAATATCCTGAGGGTGGCTTGAGCATTGTGTGCCAGAATGGCTGTGGACCAGGGCAGTCAATCCCCTCAGTGAGTGTGATATGCTGTGAGTTGCTTGTTAGTATATGGTATGGATGAAAAGGCATGATTGCTCTTTAAAGCCACCTACGATAAGGCTTGGTTTTGTTGATTATCTTTGCATTGTATTGGGGTTATTGCTTTGTTACTTTTGGACCTTGTTTATTGTTTTCTTCTTGTTGTATTGTTGTTTGCTGTTTATCCAATATATTGTTGTTTACCCTTTTCTCTTGTGTTGAGTCTGTTTTTTTCACTAATTAATTATTATTACGTTAAGTGGGGCCAGGTTGTAAGCCAATTCCAAATGAGAGCAGCCTACCCACTTTTCATTTAATTTACTGTTTGCCAATTAGCTAATTAATTGATCATCTAATTGCTCGTTTAACAGTCAGGCATGACTTGCCCTTGGTAAATCCATGCTAACTATTCCTAATCACCTTTTTGTCCTCCAAAGTGCTTAGAAAAGGATTCCTTGAGGATCTGCTCCATAATTTTTTCCAGGGATTGAATTGAGACTGACTGATCTATGGCTCCCTGAATCCCCTTCTTCCCTTTCTTAAAGATGGGTACTGTATTTGCCCTTTTCCAATCACCTGGGCCCTCTCCCAATTGCCAAGAGGTTTCAAAGACTTTGGCCAGTTGCTCTGCATTCACATCAGCCCTTGGGAGCACTGCATCTGACCCCATGGATTTGGACACATCTAGCTTTTCTAAATAGTTCCTAAACCATTCTTTTGCCACTGTGGTCTGTTCACCTCCTCCCCAAACTATGCTGCCAGGTACAGTAGTTTTGGAGCTGACCTTGCTTGTGAAGACTGAGGTGAAAAATGAACTGACCACTTCAGTCTTTCCTGCATCATCTGTAACTAAGTTGCCTTCCCCATTCAGTAAGGGAACCACAATTTCCCTGATTTTCTTATTGTTGCTGGCATACTTGTACAAACCCTTCTTGTTACTCTTCATGTCTGTTGCTAGCTGCAACTCCAAATGCACTTTGGCCTTCCTGATCCTGACTTCATCCCTGCATGCCCGAGCAATACTCTTTTCTTGTAGTTTGTCCAGGTTTACACTTCTTGAAGTTATTCCAACTAATTTCTTGAAAATGTTGGTACATTAGGCCCTACATTGAATTTTGTTCACCATTTTACTTTTTATATTGTGCATTCTTTCTCCATCCTTGTTATTTTCATTTCTTTAAACTTCTTAAGCAAACGTTGTACTCATACCTTCCCTGATCATTCTTTGTCAGCTGGCTTATTCGTAATGCTCTTTTTATATGTTTAAGAAATTAAGTTAGTTTTACCTCATCGTTCTGCTTTGCCTTCTTGATTTTGTCCATACATGAAGTCTTTAGGGGTAGAAACAGAAATCACGTGTTAACAGTATAAGTGATGGGGAACACATTCAAATGTGTAACACAACAGAAATTCAGTCCACATAAACCACTTTCAAAATGGGTGAAACTGATATATGATAAACCTGAATGGATGTCGTATCAGATTGAACTGCTTTAGGTTAAATTGGTTTACTGAACTTTTATCCTAGATCCCCTCCAGATTCAAGTTCACCAGCATCCCAGGATGCTTTGCACCTCCCCTACAAATCCTTTCTTACAGGGTGGGAAGGGTAGCTTTGGTCCAAGCTGCCTGGTCCAGCCAAGCAGGGAGGCATGCTCTAGCATCCCCTGGCTTCTGGCCTGGGACACTGCAGGCATGTGGCTATATTTTTGGAATCAAAAGTAAGTGTTTGTTTACTTGGTTTTTGGTTCAATCTACACAGCTTAGACTAACCTGCAAAGACTGAATTGATTCAGCCTCTGGCCTGTACTTAGCCCTTATGGAGGACTTGAAGAAGTGCAAAGTACATCCCATTTTAACCACACAGGGGCATTCAGAGGCTAAATTAGTTAATTTCTATTGAGTGCTTTGAAATCCTTTGATGAAAAGGTATTATGAAAGTGTAAATTAATATTATTACCACTATTACTACTACTACTTACATACTAGCTTACTGGCTGATCTTGGGTCTGAGCCCTAAAATTTACTGATTATGAACATTCAGAAAAGCAAAACTAAGAATTAAAGAATGATCACAAGTGGTGAATAATAAAGAGGCACAAACAGTTTGAAACACACAGTGTTCAATCAGCTCTACTGAGAGCTGTTACTCCTTCTTTAATGAAAAGTACAAGAGAATCATTATTAAGCTCTAGGTTTCAGGACTACAGCTGGCTGAAAATCAGGCTTTCTGCTTTTCTGGAAAAATTTGGCTTTTTTTTTGTTTGTTTCTTTGGTTTTAATTGAACCCAAAATTTTTCCCCAGTATTTATAGCAATTGGAAGTTCCCTGAATCCTGCAGCTACTCTTTGCAATTGACATTTCTTTCATTTTCACTGAGCAGCTGAAGTTGGCATGGCCAGTTTTAGGGCAGACTCCCTACCTTTTAACCCTGCCCTGGGTTTGGCAAATGAGCATCAAGTCCAAGATGTTTTGAATGCAGTTGCTCAATGAAGCAGAATGCTTTGATGACATATTATTTAATAAAAAATGTCCAAAGTTAAAGGGCAGGGGGAAAAAAAGGAGGAGGAATTATACAATAATCAGTAACTTATATACACTGAAACCTTTCTAGGAAGAAACCTGCAAAATCCAGAAACTTACCCAACTTGGACCATTTCTACAGTCGCAGTATATCTTACAGGAACCCTTTGGGAACCATTTGGGGACCGCTTGTAGAATCACTCTGTATAACATGGAAAGTATTCACATATGTAATTCCCCATAAAACAGGCTGGACCATATCAGTTTTCTGACTGAGCAGGTTTCTAGCTTTTATGGTTCCTCTGTAAATAGTCTTTGCTGTCCTGTGGGGTGCTCTGTTGCTTTAGGTACAGGGCAGCATGCAAGCTGTCCCTGTTTGCTGATGCTGTTCTGTCCTATTGCCACTCAATGGCAGTAGGAAAGGCAGAGACTGCAAGCTGCCCTCCATGAAGGGGTTCTCTGCTAGCAATGTCAGGAGCTGACTGCGGGGCACAGATCCCACATCAGCCCCTGCCACTGCTTGCAGGGAGACCCCTCACCTTTTCTGCCCAACCAAAGCTGTCCCCTGACATCCTGCAGGGATGAGGGCAGTGACCAGCACTGCATCCTCTCTTGTGAGGATCAGGGAAGTTCTCTTGTGTCTTGCCAGCTTGCGAGCAACTCTCTTCACTACCCTTCTGCCCTGCAGGGTCCAGCCAAAACAGCGGGTCTTGCCCATGTTCTAGCCATGGAGTGCAGAGCTTTTCTCCCAAACTATGAGAGCAGAGGCAAGAGTCTGTGACTGATCAGAGTCTGATCAGCAAGATCCATCTGGGGCAGGATCTACATCCAGGAAACATCCACATCCTGCTCAGTGCTGGATGACTATCAGAGAGCCAGGGGAACAGGGAAGCTCAGAGCAGGGGGAGGAAGCCAGTGTCTCTGCTCCCCTATGAAAAATAAATCAGTGTAAGGTAGATTTCTTTTTGTGGTCCAGCATTATTCTGTCTCAAGCAAATTTTACTGTTTGCTCTGAGGTCAGTGGTGTGTATCTGGGAAAGATCAATCATGCTTTACGCACTCAGGTCTGTCAATATGCTTCAGTCCCAGCATTTCACCAGTGAGACTGTGCTAGGTTCACTCCCAACGTCTGATCTCAGATATGTTGGAAACTAAGGACTCAACTGGGTGCTGCAGATTTCACTAGTGCAGTGGTTTTCAGCCTTTTTTTTTTCATTTGCAGACCCTCAACATTTTTGAATGGAGGTGGACATTGAATGGAATGGACATTTCAAATGGAACTGCAGACCCCTTTGAATTGTAAGTGTGAGTATTCACATACTTTTTACTGATCATAGTAATCATCTGAGGGTCCCTTAGGCATGGTCTGCAGACCCCCAGGGGTGCAAGTTGAAAACCACCACACTAGTGAAATGCTGAGTCTGGAAGGTGCCTATGGACTTGGCAAGATGAAACATACTCAATCCTATCCTCCCCAGGATCGCTGCTGCAGCATTAAAAAACAGGCATATAGTCTAAAGCAGTGCAGATTTGTTGATACAAATTTGTATCAAATTTGTTGCTATGCCTCAATTCAAAATCTGAACTAAATCCCTACTGAGCAGTAAAAAAACAAACAAACAAAAAAACCTGGATATTTTTATGTATAAGTAATATGCTTCACCATCATAGTGCATTCATTAAAACCCTTTACTGTAAGCCTTTGTCCGACACACAGCCATCATTTGAATGGGACATATGACTGCAACACTGTGGTCTCTAAGAAATCATGACCATTTAACAACCTGTATACTTAATTGCTCAGGAAGAGCAGCTAAATGGGGATGCTAATTTCTAAATGGGGAAGGGATAGGGAATGCCAGAAATGGCTGTTTTGTCTTCTTGACATCTAATTGCTAACCCCGTAATCCTATTGAGCCAAATGACAGGATCTTACTGATGGACTTCCTGATTCTGGGGAGCAGAAATGAAATTAAAAACTTGGATCAGATTGCTCACGGGCCAGCATGCTTGCAGGTCTTTATAGTCTTGTCCTGTCAGGTGCAGAGCAATGCTGTGAGGTACTTAGTGTGCTCATATTTCTATAGGGAGCTGAAAGCATGCAGTATCACTCAGAAGAACTGAGCACATTGCAGGATTGAGCCTTATATCTGGGGTTTAGAAAACAGCTTGTGACTAATTACTGTGTATTGTCTCCTTCCTCAGCATTAGAGTTGATGTCATCTGTCTATAAACTTTATCAGATCAGAAGAATTTCAAACCAAAACACTGATAAAAACAAACTCAAATTCAATATGCTTTTCTTTTAAGAGCTAGCTTAAACTTCTGATGTGCTGCATGCATACATTATGCTGGTTTATGTTGCTACATGTGCATGATTGCAGTATGATACATTTTTCATTACATGATAATGCACGTTGCTTCTAAAATGGTTTGCTTTCATGTGTTACAATAAAAGGAACATTAACATTTGACATTAAGGTAATATGTATAAATTAGTAAACACTGAAGCTCAGAGGGTTAGAAAAGCAATTCATTTTTTTAAATCCCCTTAAACCTTAATTTAGCCAATTGGAAATTAATGCTTTCTACATCTTCACATTAGCATAACATTAATTAAAGGCATTAATTAAAGGGAGGCAGCATAGTACAATGGTTAGCATAACAGAATGAAAGTCAGAGACTGTTCACAAATCTACCTGTTATTTTGGAAAGTTACTTGCTGTCTATCTGTGTAAATTTCTCCAGTCGTGCAGTATCTGTAAAAGTTTTCAAACTAAAAATGTCTTCATTAAATATATTTTCACTGTTGTAAAAGAGGCAGAATGTTATCATTTATCCCAAACAATTAGGTGTTCCTGGATTCAGTTTCTTGTCTGGACAATGACCTGATATATGATTCTGAAACATTCATGCTCGCATTTTCACACCTAAGTTTCCCCATCTATAAAATGGAGTTTCCATTTATTTCACAGTGTTTTCCTCATCTCAGATTGGAATACAAGTTAAAACCTTGCAAATGTTTATGAACTGAAAATCTGAAAATTTAATTCAGATAAGTCTAAATATTTAATTTTAATACCTTTGAAATATTTCATTACAGCTTTTTCAACTTTAACATATCTTGTTTTTTCATTTTTAGTTGTGAATTAGCATATATATATTAAAACAAAAAGGAACTTTTAATTTTAAATTGTTGGGAAGATGCAACGTTGATAAGTTCAAAACAGTTAAAAATTATTTTTGAAGTGGGAAATGTATTGAAATCCCCCCTTTTCCATATCAACTTTATTCAGATGAATCTTTATTTTCTCACAAAAAAGGACGGTAAAATACATTCTGAGCAGTTCTTCTTTAAAGGCATGTTGTACGGTCTTATTAGTATTTGCTCAGCAATTAAAAAAAAACATTTAGAAACAATTTTAAATGACAAAAATGTTACAAAGGTGTAAAATATTATAAATAAGATCATGCAAGTATAACAGTGCAAATACAAGACAGAACCTGAGATAAATAAAGGAATGAGGGGAGATGAGACTAAGATTATTCTAGGTGTTCAAAAATCTTACAGTTTTTCTCCATTGGTGAGTGTACTGGTGACCATCAGACTGAAAGACACAAAAGGACAGGAATGAAGATAATGTATATGGAACTACAGTATCTATTGTATGAGAAAATAAAATCTTGTCAGATCATTCCAGTAATTCTAAGAAACCTATATACATACAGAAATAGTTGTAATAAAACATAATTGTTCCAATATCAACAGACTCGAGCTATTGACATATGCAGTGATGATATACACCATATTTATTAGGTCACAGGTTGTATACACTTTTAAGAATGTTGCAGTCTCAGTACTTGAGACCTTTTTTCAACAAGTCCTCTGGTGAAGATGTGAATGCATCCAGGGCATAATATAATTAAAAGCACAATATCAGAAATGTCTGAGTTCTTCCTCACAAACAAATAATTGTACCAGTTTCACAAAGATATTTAACCTCTAAAAATGGCACAATATGTTTTAATCCATTGTAATGGAGGTTAAATTAACACTATATTCATTGTCAACCACAAGACTAACTAATGGCCTGGTGCATACTAAAGTCCATAAGACTTGCATCTGACCTTAATGGGACAGCACTGGTCTTGGGTCTATCAACCAGAGCATGCCATGTCCCAGACAAACTCTAACCCACAATAGTTAGACAGAGGTTTGAGTTTTAAACTTGTATTTAGACTAAATTGAAAAGGTCAGTATTTCACCAAGGATTTTCCAGGAAATGCAAGGATAATGTAAGAAAAGTGGCCACAGCTACACATATACTTAACTGTGGAGCAGACTAATTAGTCGGAGAGTAAAGAGTCACTGTCTATTCGTGCAATGGTATTAGGCCGCAGTAAATTAATTAATGCCGCTGTAAAATAGCATTATCAGAGACCATACTATCCTATGCTGGGGTAATTTACTGTACGTGTAAATAACACACGTGTAGATGCTGACTGTGGGTGTAAATTGCACCCTGTCAGCCCAGTCAGCTGGGAGGCCAGACCCCCTGCCTGCATCCTAACCACATAGCTCCACACTTTCAGCACTCTCCTGCCCCAGCCACCCACCTGCCACCTGCCACTGCCACCCAAAGTCCAGGGCTGCGTGGTTGTGACATAAACTGCTCCACCTCAGCTCAAATTGCTACTGTCCCTGGCACACAAGTGGCCGCTGCATCCAGGAGTAATTTACTCCAGCTCAAACTGCTCCAGAGTTTATTGCTTCAAATTAATTGCATGTGTAGATGCATCCAAAAGGCACCTCTACATGTGATGCTTACTGTGGAGTTGACTAATTACCTCTGCAGTGGCCACGTCTACACAAGATGCTACATCACCATAGTGATGAGCTATGGTGATGTAGCTCATCACTATGGTAACACAGCATCAATGGGCACAAACCATGATGCTATGTCACCATAATGATGAGCTTCATTGCTGTAGCTTGTTGCTATGGCGACATTGTACCTAAAAATAACCATGCACCACTACCTAAAGTGTAGTTAGGGGCACATGTAGATATGTCCAGTAAACATTGCACATCTATACATGCACCCCTATTAAGCTGGAGTAAACGAATGTTAAATACCAGTACAAGTAGTATCCTGCTGTGGAGTAAAAAACTGTGCAACAGTGCATGTGAAGATGTTGCCCCGGCTGTCTGGCTGGTTCATGAAGGTGCTCCAGGTTGGGGATTGCTTGGTGACTATCCCCACACTGAAGCACCCTTGTGCCTCAGCCAGCCCCTCTGCAGCACATTAAGGAGGAGGAGTAGCCCTAGGCTGGCTGGTTGGTTGCTCCAACCTGACTCAGTATGCTGCAATCCTGGGTGCATGTGTAAAAATATGTCTGGGAGCAATAAACTCTCGTGCAATAAGCAGAGTTTATTGCATCTCATTAATAGGCATGTGTAGACATATCCACAGGGAACTAGTACCAGTATATAGAACAGTGGTTGGGTTGATATATGCAGAGAAATATTGCAAGCTCATATAAGTTGCTGCTTGCCCAAATAACTTAGAGGCTCTATTACAAGCAAAGAAGGATTTCTTCTATATTATCTGAGATTCATCTTGCATTTTATTATATTTACAGTAAACCACTGACAAATCAGCCTCCCTGTGAGAACTGACATTCCAGTAAATAATAGCACATTTAAATCTAAATTGAAAACTCATCTCTTGAAAATAACTAATTTAAAGAATTCCCAATCCAGTTCATTCTTTCTTTCTTCTTCTTCTCCTCCTCCTCCTTCTTTTTTTTTTTCTTTCTTGCAAAGAGCAAGCACAGGAGAGAAACCTTTGGAGCATTTAGTCTCCGACTACCCCATAAAAAGGACACAGTTTGTCCAGAAATGGCAAGTGCCCCAGTTTATATTGTGGCTGCCAAACCTCTTTAATATTCACAGTTTAATGTCTGCACAATTATGAAAGGCAGACACTTGTTTCTGCTCACTCAGGCGAAGCACTGTTCTGGCTAAATCTACAGCCCCTTTTGCCTGGGCTTTAAAAAAAAATCCCCAAATAAATATGCATGTTACCGAGAAAAACTTTTAAACTTATTTTTGATTGGACTATGCTGTGGTAAGTAACACAGGCTATTTCACATTTCTGACATATCAAGAGCCTGTCTCCTGTGGATAATATATATCTGTCCTTGACTAATCATTTGGCCTGGCATATGATGAAGATAGCATCAAGAAGAGGAAAAGACTACAGTACATTTTGTAAAATCTGCAATCTTGTGTACATGACATACCAGTGCATTGTGTAAAATCTCCGTCTTCCTGTACCAGCGTGAATTAAACTACCAAAATTCATGAAGATGTCATTCAAATCACGCCAGGTCCAAGGTCTAACAGAGATTTTAAAAGGGGTACTTGCAAAAGAGGTAGTTTGCAAAAGAGGACTTGCAAAAGTCCACATGTTCAAAATTAATAAAATTTGTCTTCTGCCACTCCCTTACGTTTAACTTCTACAACATCAATGACAATGCACAGTGCTGACAACCCCAATTTACTCAGTACAGTATAGGAAAATGGCATTTTGTGATACCTATCTTGAAAATGGCTATATACAATCATGTTTTCCATTCCCTTATTATTTGAGCACTTCTGCACCCTGGGTAGTGATGGTGGCACATGAACAATGTCAGTGACTGGGCTGCTGACATTTCTGGCAAAAAGACCATAGTGTGGTGGCTTCTATTTTTGCACCTTCCCCACAATTTAGCGCCCTGGTCACTCACCCCCTAACTATTCTACTGGCTCCACTGCTTTCAATGCAATTGCACAAATGTAAAACTGACAAACATGGCAGAGTGTTGGGTTTATGGCATTTAACATTTAGATATTCAGAAGTGCTCACAAAAATGATGTTCCAGCAGCTTTTTATTGTCACTTCCTTTTCCCCATTGGTCAGAATGTGTTCTGTTTTCATTGCAGATAACTTTACCTTTTATGGAATTCTGTGACAATATCTGTAATTTGCAGGGAAGTTTTCAATTATTAATTTGCAGAGCACTGAGATCTCAATCCATTGGATAATTTGTTTCTGAAGTTTAGAAGCCTTGTCCATGTCAAAGGGATGGTTATCATTTTCTTGTAAGTTATCACACCTTACAAAATGATTCATTTCTACTTCCAAACAATGACAACTATGGAGCTGGTTAACAGCTGGGCAAACATAAAGCAAGAATTTGAAAACTGCCTTAAAGTGAATACATTCTATATTTTGGGAGAGAAGATTAAATTCTTGCATTGATTTATTTGTGTTATATCTCATAGGGTATTTATAAAGTAGAAATAGCAAGTTAAATACTGTGGACAACCCCCAACTTGCAAGAAAATCAACTGCCAAAAGCTAAATTCCGTATTCATAACATTATTTCCCTCTGAAATCCACCTTACGTGAATCTAGCCCTTCTCATCCTAATAGAGGGACTGCATCATATCTACCCCTTTGCTCAGGAATCGACTATTCATGAGTTTCAGATTCCATTGTTAAGGAGAGGCCAATTCAGGACCAAGAGCAGTGTGGAGACAAGTGGGATAAATTATTTACCAATAAGCACTATAGGAATCTATTCAAAAAGCTTCAGACTGTCTTGTCTTTATTATGGAGACTTTTCTATGATATTAAATGCTCTTTTTTTAGGGGACCTGAAAACATTCTCTCCTGGAGTTCCATTACAGTTTTGGCATTTTCTGGAAGTGTGGGCGACTGGTGCCTCCTGAGTCTGGAGGGGTACTGGCAGCACACAACTGGAGGGGGGTCCCCAGTGGCCAATTGTGGCCACCAGGGGGCGGGGTCCCCAAGAAGCTGCTTGCTGAGCATGCCAGCAGCACAGCAGAAATACTGAGACTTCCACATGCAGCATGGCGGCTGCAGAAGTGCCGGGACTTCCACTGCTGGCACTTCTAATACTGATGTCCCACCAGTGGAGCCAATTTAATGGAGGGGCAAAAGCACTCTCTGTGTCCCCCCACCAGTCAGAGTGCTCGCTCTCAGGGGGGGGCACTAGCACTATCGGGGGGCTCCCCCATGCCCCCCACTTCCCCCTTACACGTTGCCTATGACTGGAAGAACTACAGAGACACAGAGCAGATGTCAAGGCACCAGTATTTCCAGATGGATGGTTCCAGTGTAAAATAAATCCCTAAGATCTGTGGCAGAACTTAGGGGGTCTGAACAACTTAGGAACTGCACCCTGTTCCTTCCACAGGTAAGTGAATAAGTTAACAATGCCACTGTGATGGAAATCTTCAGGGGAAATGCTGTTACAGGGAAACTTATGACATTTTCTTTACTCAAGGTTCCCTTTACAGTAGGACTGATGTATGACTTCAGTAGGACAAACACCTACTCAATGAGATTCCAGCCGAAGTGGCCAGTAAAAATGCATACATCAAAATTTGGTTTTTAAAGCTGTTTATTGCATCTCAGAATGTGGCTTGATGATCATTTTTGATGATTTTGTATATTACTGCATATCATTGATAACCATATTAAACTGATCCCCATGGAGAATTACTAGAAGATCATCCAATTATTATGTTTCCCATTAACAAGAACATTTTGAGAACCAACAGAAAGCTACTTTGTAATCTATTAAATATGTGTTATTTAATAATTTTGCTGAAAGGCAGGAAGTTGTAACTACTTCAGCCATTTCTAAGGTTTGCTTTGGAGTTTTTCTTTTAATACAGTTTCATCATTTCCTTCCAATAACAAGTAGTAAACCATTTACTTGTTATTAGCTTAGCCCTTCATTTTAGATCAACACTAAGAATAGTCAAGTAGGTTGCTGATAATGTTCAGCCAACTTTGAACCCAAAAACATACAGCCCCATAGAGGACAGATCTTTTTCAGCTTTTGGTCCCTCTTCTTGTCATGGATCTCTTTTCAACTGTTCACTCATAAAATTCATAATAAACTTGTACAATGCAGCTAAAATTGTACTGAGTATTGTTTAAAACATTAAAAGAATATTGATTTAGTCCAAATCTTTATATACTCTTTCTGGGAATGGAGAAAATTAAATCATTTTTAGTAAAACAAGGCTGATATTAGTATACTATCAAGCATGCAATGTTTATTACAGCTTAGAGATTTCAGTAAATACCTTTCAAGAGAAGCTATCTTGAAGTTGCCCCATAGCAATAGTCTGACTTTATGTTTTAATTAACAGTTAAGTACCCAGATGAACTGGGATGGGAACTGTTGACTTATTGCACTAGTATTATTATACACATGGCTGAAAAATATTTTTAGACAGTAATTTAAAAAAAAAGGAAGCTGTCCTCTTGTACAGCCACTGCATTTGTGCTAGATGGTCCTGATCAGAACTTGAATGGGAGACTATGAGGAAAAACTTGATGCAGGAAATAGTCCCCTGGATTCAGTAGGTAGCATGCTATGTTCTGAGGTACAGGTGAGTTCAGTATTTCATGTATTATCCTACTTTGTGTGCAACAGCAGCCTAACACAGCAATATTATTTCCTGTTCAGGAGCTAGTATGCATCTAAAGTGTAATGAATAGCCCTTGTGGCATATTTCTGATCACCTACATACTAAAATATTTCCATAATCTTTCATACCTAGGCATTCCTATGGAAGGCAATGGGGGCATTCATGTGTGAAAGGCTAACTATATGCATAAAGATTAGTAGAAACAGGCTCTGAGTGCCTTTAGTAGTAAGCAGCAACCATTGATCCTTCTGGATCCTATTGTGTGCATTAGTGCTATGTGAAGCTTTGGTAGCTGATTTAATTCAGAGGATAGTTGGCTGGATTCGGGGAGCGGATCTCCAAATCTGAATTGAATCACGAGACCAAGTAAGCTCCAAATCGATTCAGAGAAACCAAATTGATTCACAAATCTTTGAAAAAGATTCAGCTGATTCAGAGATTCAGCCATCTGATTTGGAGATTGGGGGAGGGAGAGATTTGGGCTGGGACAAGCTGTCCAGCCCGGGTTGGGGGGGCGCATTACTCGGGAAGCGGGGTGGTGGGGGCAGGATGCAAGCATGGCAGCTCTGGGAGTGAGAGCTCTGCTTTAGTGCTATGTGCATTCATCCTGCACCCCACCGTGCTGCCTGGCAACTGGCAGCAGGTCATAGCACCCCATGGCTCCCCGAACTGGGGCAGAGGCAGGCAGAGCTGGAGGAGCCACGGGAGAAGCCGCCATGGCTGCCCTGCCCAGCCCCATCCACCACCCAGCCCAGCCCCCCAGCACTTTAAAAAAAGAAAAAAGCTCTGCATTCACCCGCTCTGGCAGCAGCAATCAGGGGCCTCTGAGGACTTGTGGCGGAGGCCCCCACACACAGATCAGGGCAGCAGGGGGAAGCAGGGATTGCCCACTTGGCAACTGCACAGCAGCTCCCCCATGGCACAGGTGTAGCTTGGCTTAGCAGGGCACTGCATGCTGCCTGGGAGCTGGGGCAGCTCCAGCACTCAGCTGGAGCCCAGTAGCACTCAGCCCTAGTAGCCCTAGCTCCCAGACAGCGTGCAGCATTCCATGCCATGAGGCAGCTGCCGCACAGGTGCCAAGCAGGAGGGAGGTGATCCCCGCTGCCCCATGCTGCATGGGGGGGCTCTGCCAGAAGCTCTCAGAGACCCCTGATTGCCGCTGCCAGAGCCAGTGAGTGCAGAGTGTTTTTTCTTTTTTTCTTAAACTCCATAGCCACTAGCTGCAGGAGCAGTGATTGGGGCCCCTGGGCACTCATGGAAGAGCCCCCCTGTGCAGTGCGGGGCAGTGGGGGGCAGCAGAGATTGCCCCCCTGCCTGGCACCCATGTGACAGCTGTCCGATCATGTGGGTCCAGTGCAGCTCAGCAGGGCGCCGCATACTGTGTGGGAGCTGGGCAGCTTCAAGTGTCAGCCGGAGCCCAGCAGCACTCAGCCCCAGTGGCCCCAGCTCCCAGGAAGTGTGGCACCCTGCCAAACTATGCTGTACCCGTGCCATAAGGTGGATGCCATGCAGATGCCAAGCAGGGGGGCAATACCTGCTTCCCCCCACTGTCCTATTTTGTGCAGGGGGTGGCTCTGCCACGAGCCCTCAGAGGCCCCAGTTGTGGCTCCTGCAGCCGGTGAGTGTGGGGCATTTTTTTTTAAGTGCCACTGGTGTCCCATGATCGCCTCTTGGAGAAACTGGCCAATTGTCGCCTTGGGTCCTCCACGATCCGCTGGCTGGAAAATTGGCTCCGGGGTCGGACCCAGAGGGTAGTAATCGATGGAAGTCACTCATCGTGGTGTCCTGTGACCAGTGGGGTCCCCCAAGGCTCTGTCCTTGGACCCATACTGTTCAACATCTTCATTAATGATGTGGACACTGGAGTCAGAAGCGGACTGGCCAAGTTCGCCGATGACACCAAACTTTGGGGCAAAGCATCCACACCAGAAGACAGGCAGGTTATCCAGGCTGACCTGGACAGGCTCAGCAAGTGGGCGGACGAGAATCTGATGGTGTTCAACGCCGATAAATGCAAGGTTCTCCACCTTGGGAAGAAAAACCCTCAGCATCCTTATAGGCTCAGCAGTGCTATGTTGGCTAGCACTATGGAAGAAAGAGACTTGGGGGTCATCGTTGAGCACAAGATGAACATGAGCCTGCAATGCGATGCGGCGGCTAGTAAAGCGACCAAAACGCTGGCTTTCATCCATAGATGCTTCTCAAGCAAATCCCGGGACGTCATTCTCCCCCTGTACTCGGCCTTAGTGAGGCCGCAGCTGGAGTACTGTGTCCAGTTTTGGGCTCCACAATTCAAAAAGGATGTGGAGAAGCTTGAGAGAGTCCAGAGAAGAGCCACGCGCATGATCAGAGGTCAGGGAAGCAGACCCTATGATGACAGGCTGAGAGCCATGGGGCTCTTTAGCCTGAAAAAGCGCAGGCTCAGGGGTGATCTGATGGCCACCTACAAGTTTATCAGGGGTGACCACCAGCATCTGGGGGAACGTTTGTTCACCAGAGCGCCCCAAGGGATGACAAGGTTGAATGGTCACAAACTACTTCAAGATCGTTTCAGGCTGGACATAAGGAAGAATTTCTTTACAGTCCGAGCCCCCAAGGTCTGGAACAGCCTGCCACCGGAGGTGGTTCAAGCGCCTTCATTGAACACCTTCAAGATGAAACTGGATGCTTATCTTGCTGGGATCCTATACCGCAGCTGACTTCCTGCCCTTTGGGCGGGGGGCTGGACTTGACGATCTTCCAAGGTCCCTTCCAGCCCTGATGTCTATGAAGTCTATGAAATCTATGAATCATCTGAATCCAAATCAGAATTGGATGCTTTCATATTCGTATAGACCTAGTATGCATGAAAGATCATCAAGACCTTTGACATGTACAGCTAGACAGGATTAGGGAAGAATTGAGACTGCCCAGACCACGCATCCCCTCTTTAGAGCATTGACACATGGCTGTACTTATATGCATGTCAAGGAATCCAACCTGACCTCCTGTATAGCAGAAAAGGATTCTAACACTGAACCACAACAGGGAGCATGTTAGTAGTGCTAAGGAAATAAAAGCTTGAGCTAGATAGAGGGAATAATTCATAACAAAAAGCAATTCAACAGAAAAAAAGAACTGGGATGTCTGATAGTATTGTCTATGGTCTCTCATTTCATGGTGAAGAAGCATTCATAGCATCTTGGCTTTGTATATTTGTAGTACTTTTATATATAATATTGAATTCCTTTTTATTTACTAAAAATAGCATTTTTTCACACCATTAAAATGCTACAGGGATATTCATTTAAAATCTCTAACCTCCCTTTAAAGATTGGAAAAACAAAACAAAACAAAGAATGACGTACAAGAAAATCGATAAGCTGATGCTCGGTCAGTGAATGGGTTTCCATTAAGCTGCATGAATTCATTGCGCTGAATTGGTAACCTTTGAGGAGGGTAGATAGTAAATACAGTTCAGGAAATACTGCACTTGATTTCATAAACTGCTTTTGATTTCACACCACAAATGGCTGGTGCATGGTAACAATTTCTAAAGATATCTGCTGCTGTTCACTTTCTAAATCAGGGGCTGCCAAACTTCTAGAATAGGGGGCAGGTTGCTTGTGCCATTTTGGGCAGTCTATTCCCTCTGCAGTGCCCCAGCTCTCTCTCTGCTCTATGCTGAGGGCTTGTTTTCTGTTCCCCATATTTCAGCCTCCACTCACTGAGCCCTGCCAAAAAACCATGTCCACTGGTGACATGTAGGGGGTGCATGCAGGTGCACATGCACCCCCTGAGCATGGTGGTGCACCCCCTATGAAAAGGAACCACCGACACTGTTCACAGTGCCTGCGGGCGGTTGCTGCTCACCATCCTGCCCCTTGCCACTGACACTACCAGTGGCATCTGCAGGCAGTCAGTGATTGCCACTGGCCACTGATGCTGTCAGTGGCATCTGCAGATGGTCGCCGACCTCTGGTCAGCTCTTGCCACTCCCCCCCACCACTGACAGTGCCAGCGGCATCTGTGGGAACTCCCTGCTTACCACTGCCATGCTCCCACTGCTGCCGGAGGCATGTGCTTGTTCATGAGCATGGCCAAAACAAATGGTTATGTCTGATCAGCAGAGCTTATCAAGTTGCAATGGGGCATGAGACACCAGCTCTCAGCACAGTGAAGAGAGTGCTGAAGCAGCAAGAGGCTCCTCAAAGCTCTACATACCATGGGTCAGATATGACTGCTGTGGACTGGGCAAAATCAGTCTGCCATAAGTCAAATCTAAGCTCTTGGCTTCCATCAAGCCTGTGGGACATAGGTTGCCAACCCTCATTATAAATCATTTGCTGTGACTTTATTTCAGTGCTGGTGTTTTGCTTGATTTTACACTGACAGCATGTTTCATCCTGAAAGATTCCTCACTCTTTTTAAACTTTCAAGATTCAATTAATCTTGCAAAGAAATAAAAATGAATGTAAGATGGAAAATAACAACGCTTTTAACTGTCCAAAATTATTGTAGGACAAGACA
Source organism: Alligator sinensis (assembly GCF_000455745.1). NCBI lineage: Eukaryota > Metazoa > Chordata > Crocodylia > Alligatoridae > Alligator > Alligator sinensis. Next base: position 1,490,016 of record NW_005842169.1, on the reverse strand, counting down.
CGAAATACCATCATAACCAATTAAGGCTATATCATGCATTTAGCTATGACGTGAGGGCCAACACTCCTGTTCGAGCTAAAAATGTCATAACAGTTTTTAACGACCATATGGGAGAGCTCTGATTCTTCCTCAAACACCTCCACAGCTTCTCCCATTAGCTGTCATTTAATCATGGGGAAAAAAAACCCATAAAACACAGTAAAGTCATCATTTTATCTTTCAAATTGCTCCTCAAAAACTGCTTCTACTGAGGTGCCCCCTCCTTCCCAAGTCCCTACTATTGGATAGACAAGTGGCAAACTGAGGCATCTGCTTTAATGCTAAAATCTTTTATTATTATTACTTGAATTCTGCAACCTACTTTCACTCCTTTTCTCAGTCTTCTTCGTGTGTCACATCCTTTCTGACATATAGATGGCAACCTTTCTGAAACAGGGACTGTCTCTTTGTTCCCTTCTTGATACAATCCTTAGCATAATGGAAGGCCAGATTTTGTTCCTAAGAACAACAAATGTTACTGACAAGATGGTCAAAATATCTTCTTTTTATAGGTGATCCAGGTAGCAGCATTTGTAGTTGGTCAGCATCACAGTGGGTCACTGAGTCAATAGAATCAGCATCTTAATCACTGTGGGACCTTGATTTCTTTTGTACTTCTGGCAGACAAATGCCAAACGCCCAACTTTATATAACTTTCAGAATCTAAGCAGATTGCAACTATGCACAAGTCTGATGATCAGGTGTGTAACTGTGCCCTGGGCAGTGGTGTTGCACAGGGTAGCTGCTGCAGTTTAGCTATCAGCCATGGCAAGCAGGCCAGCAGTATAGCATTTGCTCCCAACAAATCAATCCCCAGGACCTGTTCACAGATCTCCTCTCAACCTAGTTATGATACTACTAATCTTTATTTAACAGCTACTAATTCTACCCTTAATAATTATAATTTTCTATTTTTGCCATGAGTCCAAAACATAGAATCTCAGTATCAATTCAGTTAGTTCACCCAGAAGCTGATTTTTTTTCTTCCCCTGAGATCCTATAAGTGTTTGTTGCTTGTATCTGAATTTAGCTCTCCTTCTGCCACCACAATCTGAAACAATGCTCCAATTTCCTCTGTACGCTGTTCTAATCTTTACCCTGAAAACTTTCAGCTTCTTTTGCAAATGTATGATTGAATTTCTGCCATTTCAACAGTCTCTCGGTCAGAATACTGAACTGAGTGGAAAAAAACACTATAAAAATGATTTACTACAAAATACTTCTGTCACAGTCAATGCCATCTCCTTTCCATCCTTTTCTCCTACATTATACTGGCTTCCTTCAAAGTTTGCTTCACTTTATGAGTCTTATAGGCCAGGGGCAAAATGCTTTATGAATCTGAAGGACTACAATTAATGAAGAGAAGGTAAAGTGAAGACTGGTTAAAAGAAAAGTTACCATATTCAAAGGCAGCATCTTTTAAGTATACCAGAATTCTTTGCAAAATTGCTTCTTAAAGTGGAAACAGTATAGCTACAACCAGTCCATGCTGTGAGTAGGATTACTGGCATTGTCATTCAGGAGTGTTAATTAGCCCACCTTCTAATTTAGGAAATATCTTACCCACAGTACATTGTGTTTGAGGAGCTAACTCTGGAACAGAGTAAGTTCACAGTGTAGACATAGGCTAAGAATAGTAAACAAAACTCCTCTCAATAATCTGGAGTTAGGGTGAAGTTTCATGTTACACTTAGACCAGCTATTCCCAAACTGAAAGATTGCACACCACCAATTTAAAACAATACAACCTTAAGTACCACCAACATTTTTTTTTCAGTTCAACCTTAAGTACTACGAGCAATTTTTTTTTCATATAAAGTAATTATAATGAATCTGTTAATGCATACCACTGACAAGCTGTTTTGTGTACCACTGGTGGTATCCATGCTACAGATTGGGAATTGGATTCAGAATCACTGACTTAGACTATACTAAATCTGTGGAATGCACAGGTGACTGGTAGGGTGGGCACAGGGAGTGGCGCGGGGGAGGGGGGGGCATGTGGCCCACCCTGAGATTGGCCCCCGACTTGGCACCACTTAGGATGGGGACATTTTTTTGCTGTGCAAGCTTGTGGCATGTTGGGGGCAGGGCACTAAGCCATGACACAGACGCATAGGAGTGGATGTGCGGGGTTTGGCTCACCCCTGGGCTTGATCACAAATTGTGCCCCCGCCAGACTCAGGAGACACCAGTCACCCCTGGTGGAATGTCAAGCTATATTAAAGTTAAAACATGCTGTGAGTAGTTAAACATTGAGGGTTAATACTGATTCTTGCCTGCACAGCTCTCACTTGCTACTAGCAGGCTGGTAAGCAGGGGTGTGGCTAAGAGCCAGGACATCTGGGCTCTATTTCTGCTTGGGGGCAGGGTGGGTAGGAGGGAGAGAGACTGGGAGTGGTGCACATCCTGGGATGCTGGAGGACTGCAAATTACTTGTTTTAGCCCCATGGAAAAGATTAAAGTTATTCTAGCAGTAACTGAATAGCACGACCCAGAGCTAACCCTCACCTGAAGTGGTATAACTTTGAGACACTCAAAAAGCACTTAGCATGAATTAACAAGATTTAGTGTGTGGATGCTAGTATTTTATGATTTAAGTGTAATGTGTAACTTCGCTCTAATGAATCTCAGGCCCAAGTGCTCTTCTAGGCCAAACTGGTTATTAAAAATATATCATTGTATCTCTATGTGATGTAGCACCCACAGATCATCATGGAACATTGCTACATTACAGACCAGCAAGTATTAATCAGCTTTATGAAACTTTATCATGTTTTGATCCCTTACAGCTGCCCAACAAGTAAATGCAGATTTCTGGTAGAGATTTATAGTAAAGATTTTTCCTATAGTTACACTCTATTTGTATAGTTGGGATATAACTATAGTTCTACTAAGGTGAGATCCAAAAAGAAAAAAGAAGCATATGTTGGCATAGTTGCAAGTTCCTGGCTATATCCATTGGTTAATATCTTTTCTAACATTTAAGAACCAGAAATGTCAAAATGTGTCCTTTTTACTGTTGTCTTTCATTAAAAAAAAAAAAAAATCAGCCTTGAATGAACTTGATGGATTGCTGACTTAGCGAACTTATCAATTTAATATTTGAAGATAGTGTAGCCTAGTTGATCAAGCACAATGCTGGGTTACAAGATATCTGGGTCCTCCTACTCGTCCTGCAGTTAGCCTGCACAGTGACATTAAACAAGTCATTTCTTTTATCACCGCTTCCATTTTTTTAACTGGAAAAAGGAGGAAATATTACTAACTAGGACCGGCTAGACATTTTCTCATTAAATTAAGTTCCATTCAAATACACCAGTCCATTGAGTCAAAATAGTTATTTTGAAATACTTTCTGTTTTTCAAGTTTGTGCTGCTGACTTCAAAGCAGATTTCTGTGGAAACTCAATATTGACCTAAGATTGGGTCTAATATGACCTCCTTGTAAACTATTTTAAGTCTATGGATTAAAAATATTATATAAATGCTTAGGATTATTATTTAAGTTGTCAAGAAAGAAGTCCTCATATACCTGTACCATTTCAGACAGGATTCAGAAGAATGAATTCTGCTATATCGGAGGGTTCCTGTAGATGTTCAGGGAGCTGACACTGACAGGCTGGAAATCCGGTGTGGCAGAGCAGGCTCAATTAATTGAGTCTGCTAGAATGCATACATTTAATATGTAAAAATGCCCAGAGACCCCTGTAAAAGATAGGTCACTCCTATGAAAAGATGACATTTTAAACAAGATTTGTGACAATAAAGTACTATGTAACAATTACCTTCATAAACCTTAACTAAAACTGAGTTAGTCCATTTCAATGCTCATCTTTTGCTCTATCTGTTCTCATCTCTTAAGCAAGGTTGACCCTAATTGCTATCCCATGCTGCAACTAGGTTGGTAGGCTAATTTTGATAGGCCTCTCTTGGCTAATTTGGATATTTTATTTTCTTATGGAGTCATTGTTGCCTTTAAAATGTACTGCTTTTTAAATGTTATTTTACTATTGCCTTACATTCAAAACCCTCCAGGTTACAGAACTTTAAACTAAAAAATAAATTAATCACAACTCTTAGCTATAGACTCAATTATTTAAGTAGACTTGGCAATTAAGATATTATAAAATTTTGGAAATTAAGTTTAATTATTTAGGTTTTATAAAATGTACAAAGTATAAACCTAATAACTTTTGTGAAGCAGCACACTTACAGTGAGACTAAATCTGGCCCTCTGAGTTCAAGAAAAAGATATATGAGACAGGACATGTATTGCACAAAGGTTTTTCTCTCCTCCCTGTGTGTTGAAAGAAAGGGCTGATCTCTTCTCTCTGTCCCACCACCTTGGTTGTGTTTTTTGTTTTTGTTTTATTTTGTAATTTAAACAAATGGATTAAATTAATTTCCCTGTCTGAGGATTAAATGAAGTGAGGTCCATCCCTGAAGATCAGAGTTGGGTGCCTCAGGTTGAATAGGCGTGACTTGTTTGTTTCAGCATATTTTACCATAGGTATTACTCTGCGCAAATTTATCCTATAAGAAGGAGCAGGTGCATAACCAGCTCTCCCAAGATGACTACCCAAAGTAGACTCAGTTGGATGTAGATTGCATGGAATACATGCAGGAGTAACTTTCTCAACAGTGAAGCTATTTGTGACTTCCTTAAAATTAACTTTACACTGGAGGACAGCATTTTTCCAGAGTAGATGCTGTGCATTTTGTATTTGACCCCTTTTGCCTCTGGGAGGATATGAGAATCCTCAGAAGTAAACATGTATATGGGTGCCTATACATGAGCCGGGAGGCTGCTCTGACATGCTGTAATTACAGCGTGTCAGAGCAGATTCAATTAATTGATTAATTGAGTCTGCTGGAGTGTGGTAAATACCGCACCCCAGCAGCCTCCACATCTCATGTATCAGCACCCCCATACTTAAAAATGGTGGCGGGGTGCTTTAACTAAAACTTGTTCAACAAGTTTTACATAAAGTACCCCCACCACCATTTTGAAGCATGGAGACTCTGATACACAAGATGCTCTGGGATCTTTAAATAGGGCAGCTCTCAGAGCCACTGTAATTAAACCCCCTCTGCCCCCCACTACTGGACCATGTGTAAAAATGCTTGGAGTGTATCCACACCCAAAAACCCTTGGGAAGGACACGATTTTATAGGGAATGTCTTATTGTTGGATTTTGTGGATCCTATTTTTATGTCTTCAAATGTCCCCTTGGATTGAATAGGGAAGCTGGGAATACAACTTGGTTATTATGAATTCCATGAGGCAGTAAATTGCATAGAAGTTAGGTGCTGCAGCACTCAACATTGTAATGCTTTCTGATAAATCCCTTAGAACCTAATAAGAGATTTCTGTTGACTTCACTGGGCTTTGAATCGATCCCTTATTGCCCTAAGTACCTGTAATCAATATGTTAATTGTCATGGAATTTTATAGGATATGCATCCTTAAATTTTCTTTTAAAATATAATCACTTATGTTAACCAATTGGTATATAAATATTCTATTAACAAAACACATGTTTGGTAATTGAAAATTATGCATTTATGAACTGACTACGCAAATGAAGTGTCACTAATTATTACATAGTGTCACGTTAGAAGGAAACTAAGCAGATGAGAGTAAAAGCAGACATATGACTCCACTGAAACAGTATGCATTAAGTTAATGTGCCATTGTTACAGTGAACGGATCACATAAATGATAATTTTTTTCATATTATATTGAACCCAAACCTGATATTATATGTAATCTAAACCAAGAAAAGAAATGAATGTCACAAAACATTAATAATATTACTTTAGTGTTGGGTTACAGAGACCTTTCTTGGTGTAATTCAAGGTGAAATTTGCCTGTATCCAAAGAGAAGGAATATGGCCTATGAACAACCTATAACCCACTTATGCCCTTCAATCAGAATCTAATTGGAATGTAAATAATGTATGGACTTTGTGTTCTTTCTCTGACCAATGGAGATTTCACCCTTTATTCATCTAGAGAGTATGATGGATAACTCTTTTTAGGTCAGTTGCCTGAATTTGTTCTCCATTCCTATCTACTATCAGCTGCTACGTATGGGGTCCACAGCAAAAAAACCAAATCACAAGCAGTTCAGGGCAGCAACTGGAAAAAAAAACAGAAATGAGTTTTTGTTTAGTACCCTGCCAATGCTGTCATTGTGAACCTTGGCAATCAAGAATCGTCAATGCCAGAGTCTGAAATGGATTCAGTCCAGGGCTCTAGATCCCAACTTAGCCTGTCATTGACTCTTTGTTAATAATAAATCATTTACTGAGGCATGACCAGTCAAACAGAAAGCCATTTGTATGCACGTGAGGGTCTGGTTGTTTTTACCAAGAGTGACTCATGTGTAAGAGACAACAGATAAAAAGAAGCATCCAAATACACAATTAGGTCTGATATTCCATTTCAGGCAGCTTGCATCATCATTTTAACTGCATAAAATGAAATGCTTAAATACTACCAATGCTACCATCTCTTATGTGGATGAGGCATTTTGAAAATTAATTAAGATACAGATGAGTTTAGGCAGAATACTTGCCACGATTATAAAAATATCCTCTAAGTGCCTCTCCAGAATAGACTTCAGTGTTGTAGATTGCCTTACACATCCAGACACCCCCAGGTACTTTAGAAACAGGGATGTAATCAAATAAGAATTGGCTTAAGGGATGACTATTATGTGTTAGTAAATACAGTAGGCATTACATATCGCTTATATTCTCATAGTATGGAAAGTTCCATTGAGAACTGTGCTAGGTTCTGTGAAAATACAGTCCCTAATGTGAAGGAAAATGTTATTTCAAAATGATCACTTGATCCCCAATAGGTTATGCTATCATTTCCTCAAGCAAGGTTTCTTTAATAGAAGAAAATGTTAGAGCATAAGGAAAATCTCTGGAAAGTGAAGATGGGTTAAACTACTATTTGAGGATCAGTAGTATCTAGGGACTCTATCCCAGATCAGGAATAGAAGTGGCTAGAAAAATGGTACAGTAGAGCTAGCCAGACAGAGAGATGTTTCCAACATTTTTTTTTTCACAGTAATCAGCCCTTGTTGGAAAATTCTAGTACCCCTCTCCCTCCACCCCACTTCCCATGTGAGAACCACCATCCCACTCCCCATGGAAATTTTTGAAATTATAGGGCTTTTTTTTCCCCCCGATATTTTTTTCACAAGAAGATGTATGAAAACATTCAGAAGGTGAGGGAAATCTTACAAAATGTTTTCCAATCTTGATTTTTTGTTCTACCCCTGACCCTTAACCTCCCCCAAAACCCAATAACACATTATTAAAAGCTCTTTCTCAGAACATATTCAAGCAATACTATTAGCATCCCCAAGGGTTTACATACATAAATAGATCAAAACAAATAAATAGCTGTACTATTATCTCTATTTTATAGTTGGGAAATGATAAGAAAAAATTGCATGGCACAATGTAGTGCCAGGCAGAGATACACAAACAACCTCTGAATGAGCTAGCTTGAACACTTCAGGCTGTATGTGCATATTAGCGTGCTGCTCTACCTGATCTCACTAGCCCTGTTGAGAAACTTTGTTTATTTGCTCATTTGAAGCATCATATTAACACCATTATGCCATTTTGTAAACCCAAGCTAATGTTCATACCTCTGCATAACACTGCATTGTCATGAAGACCTTGTCCAAGGTCAAGTGGGAAATGTGTGGCAGAGGTGGAAACTGGATGCCTATACATGTGCTTTGGGATGGAGTGGGAGGGGGCACTTCAGATAGAGTGGCACTGAGAGCAGCTCAAATTAAAGCACCCACAGTGTCATGTGTATTCAGCATCCCCATATTTCAAGATAGCAGTGGGGATGCTTTAACTAAAGCTTATTTGACGAGCTTTAGGTAAAACACCGCTGCCATCATTTTGAAATGTGGAGATGCTGAATACACATGATCCAGAGCCTTCTGGAGCATGCTAATTAGCATGCTCCAACAGACTTGCAGCAGACTCAATTAATTGAGTCTGATCCAATGTGTGCTAATTAGCACACATAAGAGCAGAGCTCCATCATGTGTATAGGTACCTTATATGAAGATCTTTTAGATTGTTGTTCAGTATTTTAACTGTAAGCCCAGCACTTTTTAACAGCAATTCCAGTCAAGTATAGTTTACTGTTAGGGCCTTGTTAAATGTTAATTTTATGTGACTCCTAGAATTCTTAACCCCTAGATTGTCTATACATTAACACCTGAATCTAGTTTTAAGCACTCTTTAGGTGGCTTAAAGTTCTGCCACTCCAGGGTAGGCATATTTCTGATTTGTGTTACCCGGCTCATGTTCCATTAATTTTTATTCATTCCCTATGGATGAGCTGCCCAAGTTGTGGTCCTTCAGCATCCTAGGATGCAGTGGCCCCCTCCCCCATCCTCCTATTCTGTGTAGACAGGCTTTCTACCCCCTGAACTCTGCTCAGGAGGCATTTCTGGTACCAAGACAATTCCCCCTCTTGCCCCTCGAGGTACCAAGGCAATTTCCCCTTCTGCCTCTGCCCCAGAAAAGGGCCATTCCTGCATGCAGGAAAGGTGTTAAAGGGCATGGGAAGCCCTCTTGGCTTACCGGAGGGGTCAAGAAATGCTTAAAAAAGAAAAAGGAGGCTTACAGACAGTGGAAACAAGGGGTAGTCACTAAGGAGGAATACACAAGTATAGCCTGTATTTGTGGGGAGAGATTAAAGAAAGAAAAAGCAGCGACCAAAATCAGGTTGTCGACCAAAATCAAGAACAATAAGAAGCCTTTCTTTAGGTATATAGGGAGCAGGAGTAAAACCAAGGGAAATGTGGGGCTCTTGCAGAATGCAACAGGACAGCTGATAACAAACAGTCAGAAGAAAGCTGAATTCTTTAATGAATACTTTTGTCACTGTTCCTTCATACAAATGGTGGTCACCTGCCTGGTCTGATACTGGATGGATGCAAGGGGTAGATTGCCAACCAATGGTCAGGTGAGGGAGCACTTAGAGTGGCTGAATATCTTCAAGTTGGCAGGACCAGATGGACTACACCCAAGAGTGCTGAGGAAATTGGCTGGAGTGCTTATGATCCAGTATGGCATACTGGCCTGCTTTTAAAGCTGTCAAGAGTACTTCCAAGCTGGGTCATTATAATCATCAAAACACTCCTCCATAATAGATGATTCAGAGTCCACCTTGGGCATGGGGATGAGTGCATGAAGGAAACACAGCAATGGACTTCCACAGGGCTCAGTCCTGGCCCCAAACCTGTTCAACTTATACATAAATGATCTACCAACAACCACATCCCGCAAGTTCATCTGTGCTGATGACATCTGCTGTGCCACTCAAGTTCCATCTTTCCACACTCTGGACCAGACACTGAAGAAAGATGTGACAAAGCTGGCAGACTACTGCACCACATGGATGCTCAAACCAATTCCTACCAAAACTGTATCCAGTATATTCCATCTCCACAATGCCAGTGCCAAAAAAAAAACCTTTAGACAGAACCCTGACTTTCTGGGAACATAGCAGCAAAGGTCAAATCCCGAAACAACTTGCTAGCCAAGCTCACATGATCAATGTAGGGGGCCACAGCCAAAACACTCCAGACCTCAGCTTTCGCCTCAGCATACACAGCAGCCATGTTCTGTGGACCTGTCTGGCAAAGGTCTTCATATACACAACTTGTTGACACTCAACTGAATGCAACCATGTGTATCATAGCTGGAATTCTCTGTTCAACTCCCTTCCCTAGCTTCCCATCCATGCAAATGTCACTCCCCACTACATTCATTGACTGATGATGACCTGACAGTTGGTTGAAACCATCTGTGTTGCATCTTACCTACCACTCTATGGCCATAAACTGTTAGAGGATGGATTCAGTTTGGATGTAAGGGTGACCAGAATCTGAAATAGACTTCCCAAGGAGGTGGCACAGTCCCCAACCTTGGAAGTCCTCACAAGGAGACTAGACAGGCAACTTACTGGGATCATTTGATCTCAGCAGTATTCCTGCCGAGAGCAGGGGTAGACTCAATGATCCTCCCAGTTTCGGGCTATGGGCTAAGGAGGGAGAGGAGGATCGAGGTAGTGAATCAAAGACTGTGGTGATGGTGTCATTGGGAAGGCTTTGGCTTCCATGACCACAGTTCGCTCTTTGGTGAGAGAGGCAGTGAGCTGCTGGGAAGGGACAGCCTCAACCTCTCTCCACTGGGGAGGAGGATCTTCTCAGCTAGACTGGCTGACCTGCTCCACCGGGCTTTAAACTAAGCCCGCTGGGGGAGGTGGGGACTACTGCCACTGCTGGCCTGCTGAGCAACCCTTGCAAAGCCAACATGCCAAGGCACTTCAGGGATCCCACCCCTGCCCCAGCCTTGGAACAAGCTGGAGGCACAGCAAGGGTCCTGAAAGGGACACTTGCATGCCTGTACACAAATGCCAAGAGCTTGGGGAATAAACAGGAGGAACTTGTCCTCCTGCTTAACACAAATAATATGATGTCATAGGGATAACGGAGACCTGGTGGGACTCCTCCCATGACTGGGCAACAGGCACAAACGGCTATACACTGTATAGGAGAGATCGAGGGGACAAAAGGGGTGGGGGTGTAGCTCTTTATGTCAGGGAAAGCTATGCATCCTTGCAAGCCAACATTGGCACCCAGGGTGGACAACTGGAGACCCTCTGGGTTAAAATCTGTGGGAAAGATGGCACAGGGGACACAATGGTGGGAGTCTATTACAAACCTCCTACCCAGAATCAAGAGATTGACCAGGAGTTGGCCAGGGAATTCGCTGAGGCCGCATGCTCCCGGTCCATGGTTGTCATGGGAAACTTCAACTACCCAGACGTCTTGTGGGAAGAATGCTCAGCCAAATCCAAGTGGTCACAAAGCTTTCTCTCCTGTGTGAATGACCTCTATCTGACACAAGAAGTCTATGGACCAACAAGAGGTAAAGTGCTGCTCGACCCAGTACTGGCAATGGGGGATGACCTAATCAGTGACCTAATCATCGAAGGGAAGCTGGGTGACAGTGACCATGAGCTGATCACCTTCGCCATCTGTTGTAAAGCTGGCAAGTCAGTCAGCAATAGAGAAGTCCTTGACTTCAGGAAAGCTGACTTTGACAAGCTCAGGAGACTTGTCAGTGAGGCCCTAAAGGACCAACCCAAAGGGGAGGGGAGTTCAGGATGAGTGGTTTCTCCTCAAAGAAGCAATCCTGGATGCACAAGCAAAGTCTATTCCACCTAGGAGGAAAGGCAGCCAAAGGGCACAGCAGCCCCCTTGGCTCTCCAGGGAGCTAGCAGAACTCCTGCACCTAAAAAGAAAGAACTACAAATGATGAAGGACTGGATCCACCTCCAGAGAGTGAATAAGGAAATCCAAGGCTGCGATGGAGCTCCATCTAGCTACAAGTATCAAGGACAATAAAAAGTCCATTTTCAGATATGAGGGGAGCTGGGGGAAAAGCAAGGGCAACATTGGACCTTGCTAAAACCAATGGGACAACTGATGACCAATGCCCAGGAAAAAGCCAACCTACTAAACGGGTACTTTGTGTCTGTCTTTCACCAGTCCCATGGGATGCCCCTGCCCATTATGGGAAAGGGAGGCCTGGATGAGGGAGATTCCTTGCCCTCCATCAATGATGACCTTGTGAAGGAACACCTTGAGAGGCTGGATACCTTTAAGTCAGCTGGCCCTGATAGTCCTCACCCCCAGGGTACTCAAGGAGCTGGCTAGCATCATAGCTCAGCCCCTGGCATGGATCTTCGAGAACTCCTGGTGCTCTGGTGAAGTGCCCGAAGTTTGAAACAAGGCCAATGTGGTGCCTATCTTCAAAAAAGGGAGGAAAGTAGATCCAGCAAACTACAGGCCCATTAGCCTGACCTCTATCCTGGGGAAGGTCTTAGAAAAGATTATCGAAGAGGCCATTCTTAACAGACTGGCCGATGGCAACATCCTGAGAGATAGCCAGCATGGGTTTGTTGCAGGTAGGTCTTGCTCAACCAATCTAATTTCCTTTTACAAGCAGGTGACCTATCACCTGGACAAGGGAGAAGAGATTGATGTCATATATCTTGACTTTAAAAGAGATTTTGAACTGGTATCCCATGATCACCTCTTTGCAAAACTGGCTAACTGCAACCTCGGCCTCACCATGCTCTGCTGGTTGGAGAACTGGCTCCGTCATAGGACCCAGAGGGTAGTGGTTGATGCAAGTCAATTGTCGAAGGGTGCTATAACCAGTGGGGTCCCACAAGGCTCTGTCCTTGGGTCTATACTATTTAACATTTTCATTAATGATGTAAACATAAGTGTCAGAAGCAGATTGGCCAAGTTCACCGAGTACACCAAACTCGGGTAAAGCATCCACACCTGAGGACAGGAGGATGATCCAGGCAGACCTTGACAGGCACAGGAAATGGGAGGATGGGAACCTGATGGTGTTTAGCACCAAAAACAAACATGCAAGCTTCTCCACCTTAGGAAGAAAAACCTGGAGCACGCTTATAGGCTTGGCAGTGTTATATTGGCTAGCACTATGGACAAAAGGGACTTGGGGGTCATAACTGACCACAAGATGAACATGAGCCTTCAATGTGATGCTGCAGCTAGTAAAGCAAACAAAATGCTGGATTGCATCCATAGATGCAAATCCAGCAAATCCTCAAGCAAATCCCAGGGTGTCATTCTCCTGTTGTACTTGGCCTTGGTGAGGCCACAACTGGAGTACTGTGTCCAGTTTTGGGCTCCACAATTCAAGAAGGATGTGGAGAACCTTGAGAGAGTGTGGAGGAGAGCCACACACATGATCAAAGATCAGGAAAACATACCTTAAGATGAGAGTTATCAGACTACAAAAGTGGGCAGATGAGAATAGGATGGGGTTCAACGTAGACAAATGCAGGGTGCTGCACCTTGGGAGAAGGAATCCAGAGCACACATACAGGCTGGGGAGTTCCCTTCTTGAAAGCACAGAGGCAGAAAGGGATCTTGGAGTCATTATTAACTCCAAAATGAACACGAGCCGCCAATGCCAGACCACAGCCAGCAAGGCCAGCCATACCTTGTCATGCATCCAAAGGTGCATCTCAAGCCAGTCCAGAAAGATGATCCTCCCCCTCTATGCAACTTTGGTCAGGCTGCAGTTGGAGTACTGTGTCCAATACTGGGTGCCGCACTTCACAGGGGATGTGGCCAGCCCGGAGAGGGTTCAGAGGAGGGCCACCTGCTTGGTGAGGGGGCAGCAGGACAGGCCCTATGAGGAGAGACTGAAGGACCTGAACCTGTTCAGCCTCAGAAAGAGGAGGCTGAGGGGGGACCTAGTGGCTGGCTACAAGCTCATCAGGGGAGATCAACAGCAAATAGGCAGAGCCCTTTTCTCCCCAGCACCACCTGGGGTGACAAGGAACAATGGTAATAAGTTGATGGAAAATATGTTTAAGTTAGAGATCAGAAGGCAATATTTTACAGTTAGGGTGGCCAAAATCTGGAACCAACTTCCCAGGGAAGTGGTTCTTGCACCTACCTTGGGCAAATTCAAGAGGAAGTTGGATGATCACCTGTCTGTGGTCTTGTGAACCCAGCATTCATTCCTGCCTGTGGCAGGGGGGCAGGCTAGATGATCTGTTCAGGTCCCTCCTGACCCTAGCTACTGTGAAACTATGAAACTATGAAAGGCTGAGAGCCACGGGACTCTTCAGCCTGGAAAAGAGCAGGCTCAGGGGTGATCTGGTGGCCACCTAACGTTCATCTGGGGTGCTCACCAGGATTTGGGGGAATGTCTGTTTACCAGAGCACCCCAAGGAATGACAAGGTTGAATGGTCACAGAATCCTCTGTGACCATTTCAGGCTGAACATAAGGAAGAACTTCTTTACTGTCCGAGGCCCCAAGGTCTGGAATAGACTGCCACCAGAAGTGGTTTAAGCATCTACTTTGAACACCTTCAAGAGACGTTTGGATGTTTATCTTGCTGGGATCCTATGATCCCTGCTGACTTCCTGCCCCTTGGGCAGGGGGCAGGACTCTATGATCTTCAGAGGTCCCTTGCAGCCCTAGTGTCTATGAATCTATGAATCTTTCAAGGTCCCTTCCAGCCCTTAATTTCTATGATTGATTGTTGCCTATGATTCTATGTGAACTTCCCACCCATTCTATGCAAAGAGCTTCCAGAGCACATGCCAGGTAGCCAAGTGCCAGGGCTCTGATGGGTCTAGGAATAGGTCTAGTGTGATGGGGAAGAACAAGGTAGGGGGCTGGATTGGGTACCCATGACCTGGGGCTTTCTTCCTAGGGCAGTAAATTCCTCAAAAGTACCTTCCCTTATTGCTCCCACCTCCAGGCTACCAAAACTTGCCTCACACTTCTCTTTTCCAAACTAAATAATCCAAGCTCTTTCAGGTCTTCCTTCATAAGTCATATGTTGTTCTTCACTGGACTTTTTCTAATCTGTCCACATAGTTCTTGAAATGTGGGTCCCAAAACTGAACAAAGTACTGCAGGTGTCCTCACCAGTGTTGAATAGGGTGGAAGAATTGCTTCCCTGGATTTGCAAGTGATTTCCCTTGATTGTATAAACTCCTGTTTATACAATCCAGGATGCTGTTGGCTTCTTTTTTTCCAACAACAGCACATTGATATTCAGCTAATATTCAGTTTATGGTCTATCCCCTATATCCCTCTCTACAGTATTGCAGCCTAGCTAGTCTTCCCAAGTCTGTATTTGTGCATGCAATTATTCTGTCCTAAGTGCAGGACTTTGCACTCATCCTTTTTGAATCTCATCTCATTGACTGTGGATGATTTGTTTGTTCTACCCAGGTTATTCTGGATCCTAGCCCTAACTTCTGGAGTATCTGCAACTCTACCCAAGTTAGTGTCTTCCACAAATGTATTAAGCATGCATTCAAGCCCATCATCCAAATCATCACTGAAGAAATTAAACTATACCAGAGCCAGGACAGAACCTTGGGAACTTCACTTGATACCTCCTCCCATCTAGACATTGAGCCATTGAAGACTATTCATTGAGCTTGATGATCCAACCAGTTATTTGTCCACCCTGCAGTACTTACATCTTGTCAATATTTCTTTGCCTTGTTAATAAGAATGTCATGAAAGAGAGTGTGAGAAGCCTTGCTAAAATCAAGTTATATCACAGCCATTGCTCTCCCCACCCATGCAGAAAACCTGTCACGTTATCATAGAAAGAAATCAGGTTGGGCAGGAAGGATTTGCTATGCTGGCTGCTCCTGATCACATTTTTTTACTCTATGTGCTTCACAGTGGATTATTTGAGGACCTGATCCATGATCTTTCACGGTATGGAGGTCAGACTAGCCTATAGTTCCCCAGATCATACTTCTTTTTGTTAAAGATGGGCACCATATATGCCTGTTTTCAGTCAACTGGGACCTTGCCTCACCTCCAAGAGTTTTCAAAGAGGGTAGCCAATAGCTTTTAAATTACCTCACCTAATTTTTCAGTACCCTTCAATGTATTCCATTCAGTCCTGCCAACTTGAAAGCATCTAGTTTCTCTAAGTAATCTCTAACCTCTTCTTCTAACTCTAGCCAGAGATGGGCAAAATACAGCCTGCAGGCTAGATCCATCCCACCAAGGGATTTTATCTGGCCCATGACAGGTCCCTCAGTCCACTCACCCCAGGCACCGGGGCAGCCTGGGCTGTGATGTGTGCAGCCAGTCCTGATGCCTCAGAGCATACAGTGGGTCTGGGGCAGCATGGAATCTAGACTCACTTCCTGATAGCCCCAGGAGTGGTGGCTCCTTCCAACTGCCACTACCACTGGACGTGCTTCCCCCGCCCACCTGCCCTGCACCCACTGCCAGAGGCGGGACCCATGTAGGCAGGCTGTACACCTGGGCAGAAGGGATGGGGCCACGAGTGGGCAGGGATGAGTGTTCAGGAGTGGAATGGGTGTTCAGGTGAGGCTGGGATCATGGGGTGTTGACAGCATGGAGCCAGGGCCAGGACATAGCCATGATCCACTGCCTTTATGGCCCTATGATAGGCATGGGCTCTGGAGAAAGTAGTGTGTGGGAGTGGATCATGGCTCTGCCCTGGTCAC
Organism: Alligator sinensis; assembly: GCF_000455745.1. NCBI lineage: Eukaryota > Metazoa > Chordata > Crocodylia > Alligatoridae > Alligator > Alligator sinensis. Next base: position 1,473,847 of record NW_005842169.1, on the reverse strand, counting down.
TGGCCCCGTGCTGTCACCACCCCAAGATTCTGGCCCTGACCTCTGACACAGCCTGAATGTGGTCCCATCCTGTCCACTTGGCTATGCGCCCTGCCCATATGGGTCCCAGGTGGTCTCCATGGAGACCCCAGGATTGTCCAGCAGTGTCAATGCAGTGATGGGGTCCAGCAGAGTTGCAATCTGCTCCCCACATGCCCCTACTTGCAGAATTCGTGTTCTGTCACAGGGACATGTGGGAAGTGGTTCACAGCCCTGCCCTGGGACCTGGTCCCACACTGTCACCACCCACTGTCCCAGCCCCCACCCCAGCCCCGCCACCTGTCTGTCTCCTAGATGCTGCTCTGTACCCACCCGCAGTCCCATCCCAGTCACTCTACCAAGCATGGAGTAGAGCCACTTAGGGAATTTTGGCAAGCTGTTGCATTGGGTGGAGTGCTTACCTGGCCTGCAACAGCTCACCAAAACTCCCTATGTGGCCCATGGGCCCAAATAATCATGCATCTCTGCTCTAGGCTGTTTGTCTCCTTTTATATCTTTGTTGCCAACTGCAGTCATCATCTGGTAGCTGCCCTGTTTGTGAAGGGTGAAGTAAAAAGGCATTAAATATTTCAGCTTTTGCTGCATCATCCATAAGTAGATTGGCTTCTGCATTCCATGAGCATTTCTCTGCTCTTCCTCTTACTTTTGACATACTTGTAGAATTCCTTTTATTGCCTTTTATGTCCCTTGCCAGCTGTATCTCAAATCATGCCTTCCTAATTTTCTCTCTGCATGCTAATGTGATACTCATATACTATTTCCTAGTAGTCTGACCAAGTTTCAACTTTTTATAAGATTCCTCATTTAGTTTCAACTTGTTAAAGAGATTGCTGTCTAGTTAGTCTGGTATCCTGTTGCATTTCCCATTCTTCCATTGTACTGGGATAGCTTGCTCCTGTGCTCTTAAGAGGACCTCCTTAAAGTATAGCCAGCTCTCTTGGACTTATTTTTCCTTCAGACATTCCTCCCGTAGGATCCTGCCCATCAAATCCTTGAGTTGGTTAAAGGCTTATTTTCTGAAGACCAGTATCCTTATTCTGGTGCTTTCCTTCCTTCCTTACCTTACAATCTTGAACTCTATCATTTTGTGGTCACTGTCACCCAAGGGACAAACCCATGCTGGCTATCACCCAAGGGACAAACCCATGCTGGCTATCTCTCAGGATGTTGCCATCGGCCAGTCTGTTAAGAATGGCCTCTTCGATAATCTTTTCTAAGACCTTCCCCAGGATAGAGGTCAGGCTAATGGGCCTGTAGTTTGCTGGATCTACTTTCCTCCCTTTTTTGAAGATAGGCACCACATTGGCCTTGTTCCAAACTTCGGGCACTTCACCAGAGCACCAGGAGTTCTCGAAGATCCATGCCAGGGGCTGAGCTATGATGCTAGCCAGCTCCTTGAGTACCCTGGGGTGATGGTCCTTGAGTCCACCTTCCCATTCATAACCAATTCCTCCCTGTTTGCTCGGAGTACATAAAGAAGAGCTCTGACTTTCACCCCCTGCATCTAGTCAGGTTCTCTACCATCTGTTCCAAAAATAATCCCCAACACACTCCAGGAATTTGTTAGACTGCTTGTGCACTGCTGTGTTTCCCTGCCAGAAGATGCCCATATAATTGAAGTCACACAAGATGTTTGAAAGCTTCTATCAATTAACTTTAAAGGGCCTTACTAATCTCCTTCTCCTTGTTTAGAGGCCTATAGCAAATGCTATTGCCCCTGCTGCTCTCTACTCTGACTTACCCAGAGGCTTTCAAATGACCTACCTTTCACTTTGTATTACATCTACATGTGCATGGCAATTAGGCTGGTGGAGACTAATTTACTGTGCTGGCAGATAGTCCCATAAAACACAAGTACAATCCCATGGCACAGAAAATTACTGTGCTTAAGCACGCATGTAGACAGTGATGGGGCTGGCTAGAGCACCAGGTTGCTTAAGTGCAGGGCTAGCCAGCTGGCAACCTCCACACATAGCTATTCTATTTATGAGGCACCTTTGTGCCTCAGCCATCTACTCCACAGTACATGGAGCCTTGCTGGAGCAGCCCTGGGCTGGCTGCTCTTTTGCGGCTCCATGTGCCATGCAGTGACTGGATGAGGCATAAGGAGCCCCTCTGCTGAAGCACCTTCATACCTCAGCAGGGCTTCCACAGCACATGGATCCCTGCAGCCCTAGGGCTCCACATGCTGCAGAGGGGCTGGCTGGGGCAAGAGGGTGCTTCAGCACAGGGGCTGCCTGCCATCTATCCTTACACTGAAACCCCTTCATGCCCTGCCCCAGCCAGCCACTCTGCTGACCTGCTGGGTCCTCTGCTAGCCTGGGCTGCTGCCACTGAGCTTCATTTGCTGTGCACAAATAAAATCTGAAGTTTATTGTCCCAGAATTTTTTGCTCCAAGGTGCACCATTTGAATGTGCACCAGGGAACAAAAAAATCCAGACCAATAAACTCTGAGATTTATTCATGCACATTAATTGCACATGTAGACTAATAATGTACTGAGATTAATATGATTGTTCTAGGCACTTATTTAGTGAGAAATAATAATTCTCTAATGACTGTGGTAGGACTGTGGTAGAGACCCCGTCTCTTGAGTTACAGTAAACAGAACTAGATGAATCTTTGCTGCATATTGTGTAAAGACAGAACAAGTCCACATGGTGGATGACATTAATTTAAAGATCATTTCATAGATTTCAGAGATTTCATAGACATTAGGAATGGAAGGGACCTCGGAAGATCATCAAGTCCAGCCCCCTGCCCCAGGGGCAAGAAGTCAGCTGGGGTCATAGGATCCTAGCAAGATAAACATCCAAATGTCTCTTGAAAGCATTCAAAGTAGATCCTCGAACCACCTCCAATGTCAGGCTATTCCAGACCTTGGGGGCTCAGACAGTAAAAAAGTTCTTCCTTATGTCCAGCCTGAAACAGTCCTGGAGTTTATAACCATTCCCCCTTGTCATCCCTTGGGGGGCTCTGGTGAACAAACGTTCCCCCAGATACTGGTGAGCACCCCTTATAAACGTATAGGTGGCCATCATATTGCCCCTGAGTCTGTGCTTTTCCAGGCTGAAGAGTCCCATAGCTCTTAGCCTCTCATCATAAAGTCTGTTTTCCTGACCTCTGATCATGTGCGTGGCTCTTCTCTGGACTCTCTCAAGCTTCTTCACATCCTTTTTGAATTGAGGAGCCCAAAACTGGATGCAGTACTCCAGCTGTGGCCTCACCAAGGCCAAGTAAAATGGGAGAATATGTTCTGAGATTTGCTTGAGAAGCATCTATGGATGCAAGCCAGCATTTTGCTTGATTTACTAATCGCAGCATCACATTGAAGGCTCATGTTCATCTTGTTGTTAATCATGACCCCAAAGTCTCTTCCATCTTCAGTGGTAGCCAGCGTAGCACTGCTGAGCCTATAAGCATGCTGCAGCTTTTTCTTCCCAAGGTGGAGATCCTTGACTTTTTTGGTGTTAAAAACCATCAGGTTCTCATCTGCCCATTTCCTGTGCTTGTCAAGGTCTGCCTGGATTGCCCTCCTGTCCTCAGGTGTGGAGGCTTTACCCCAAAGTTTGGTATCATTGGCAAACTTGGCCAATCTGCTACTGATACCAATGTCTATATTGTTAATGAAGATGTTGAACAAAACAGGTCCAAGGACAGAGCTTTGAGGGACCCCACTGGTCACAGGGCACCACAATGATTGTCTTCCATCAATCACCACCCTCTGGGTCAGGACCCATTCCCCCAGCCAGTGGATCGTGGTGGACCCGAGGCCACAGTTGACCAGTTTTGCCAAAAGATGATCATGGGATACCAGATTGAACGCTTTTTTAAAGTCAAGATATATGACATCAATCTCTTCCCCCTTGTCCAGGTGATAGGACAACTGCTCATAAAAGGAAATAAGATTGGTCAACCAAGACCTACCCTCAACAAACCCATGCTGTCTACTCCTCAGGATGTTGCCATCAGCCAGTCCAATAAGAATGGCCTCTTTGATAATCTTTTCTAAGACCTTCCCCAGGATAGAGGTCAGGCTGATGGGCCTGTAGTTTGCTGGATCTACTTTCCTCCCTTTTTTGAAGATAGGCACCACATTGGCCTTCTTCCAAACTTCAGGCACTGCACCAGAACACCAGGAGTTCTCGAAGATCCATGCCAGGGGCTGAGCTATGATGCTAGCCAGCTCCTTGAGTACCCTGGGGTGAAGACTATCAGGGCCAGCTGACTTAAAGGTGTCCAGCCTCTCTAGGTGTTCCTTCACAAGGTCATCATTGATGGAAGGCAAGGAATCTCCCTCACCTGGGCCTCCCTTTCCCATAATGGGCAGGGACATCCCATGGGACTGGTGAAAGACAGACACAAAGTACCCGTTTAGTAGGTTGGCTTTTTCCTGGGCATTGGCCATCAGTTGTCCCATCTGGTTTAACAAGGGTCCAATGTTGCTCTTGCTTTTCCCCCAGCTCCCCACATTTCTAAAAAGGACTTTTTATTATCCTTGATATTAGTATCCAGTCGGAGTTACATCACAGCCTTGTCTTTCCTATTTCACTCCCTGCAGGTCTGGACCAGTGCAGAATATTCCTCCTTGGAGGTGGAGCCCATCCTCCATTCTTTGTAGGTTTTTCTTTTTAGGTGCAGGAGATCTGCTATTTCCTTGATGAGCCAAGGGGGCTGCTGTGCCCTTTTGCTGCCTTTCATCCGAGATGGAATAGCCTTAGCTTGTTCATCTAGGATCACTCCCTTAAGGAGCAACCACTCATCCTGAACTCCCCTCTCCTTGGGGTTGTGGTCCCTTAGATCCTCACTGACAAGCCTCCTGAGCTTGTCAAAGTCAGCTTTCCTGAAGTTGAGGACTTCTGTATTGCTGACTGACTTGCCAGCTTTATGTCAGATGATGAAGGTGATCAGCTCATGGTTACTGTCACCCAGCTTCCTTTCGATCATTAGGTCACTGATAAGGTCATCCCCCATTGCCAGTACCGGGTCAAGCAGTGCTTTACCTCTTGTTGGTCCATAGACTTCTTGTGTCAGATAGAGGTCATCCACACAGGAGAGAAAGCTTTGTGACCACTTGGATTTGGCTGAGCATTCTTCCCACAAGACATCTGGGTAGTTGTAGTCTCCCATGACAACCATGGACCGGGAGCATGCGGCCTCAGCGAATTCCCTGGCCAACTCCTGGTCAATCTCTTGATTCTGGGTAGGAGGTCTGTAATAGACTCCCACCATTGTGTCCCCTGTTCCATGTTTCCCATGGATTTTAACCCAGAGGGTCTCCAGTTGTCCACCCTGGGTGCCAATGTTGGCTTGCAGGGATGCATAGCTTTCCTTGACATAGACAGCTACACCCCTTCCCCTTTTGTCCACTTAATCCCTCCTGTACAGGGTATAGCTATCTATACCTGTGGTCCAGTCATGGGTGGCATCCCACCAGGTCTCTGTTATCTTATGACATCAAAGATATTTGTGTTAAGCAGGAGGACAAGTTCCTCCTGTTTATTCCCCAAGCTCCTGGCATTTGTGTATAGGCACACAAGGCACGCAGAGTAATATCTCTGATTTATTTAAGTGAATGATTCCTCTGCAAAGCATCATACCTGAAATAAGCTTGTTTTTGACATTCTCCATTTTTGGTTCTTCTGTGCATTTGACAAGACCTCTGCAGACATGTATGGAAGGATCGTGTATGCATACTTCCATCCTTGTGAAAGATTTGAAATACTACTTGCTGTTGAAATTCATCATCATTTCATGCTAACTTAAAACCTGAGGGGAAGGAAAAAAAAGATGATAAACTTTGACTCTTTCTGACAGCTGACCTTTCAGGATTAAAACAGATGATAATAACAATGCAAAATAAGTCTTGACTTGGTCAGAACATTATCCATCATGTCAGCCAAGGCCATGTTCAGAATGTCAGCCATTACTGCTCTGTGTTCCAGGGTTCAGGTTTTATAAACTTTACAGATAAGTACAGACATTCAAAAAGTCCAAGGCTGAATTGATTCAATCTTCATAGGTTAATCTTAGGTGCATAGATTCAACCGATAAGTAAGTGAAAACACATTCAATTTTGATTCTGGAAATCAAAACATCCCACCAAGTGCTTGTCTAACCTGCTTCTAAAACTTCCAGCAAGGGAGATTCACAAACTGTGAAGGTAATGTGCTACATTGTGTGGCAGGCTGCCCAGTGGTAGCTCAGCTTGATGGCTTGATCAGTTAAGTCTGATACTAATCTATCCAGGTTTTTCTTAAACCAGTTTCAGTCATTTTGAAAGTGGTTTAAGTGCACTGAACTTCTGTTGTGTTACATATTTGAATTAGTTTCCAATCACTTATACCAGTTTATGTATACTTTCTGTACCTGTAATGTTCAAGAGAATTTACTACCAATGGAAAAGAAGAATCAGTGCTATGGGTGAAATATTGAGTGGGGTGAAATATTTTGGGGGGGGGGTGCTTTTCAAGATTATTAATCTCCCACACAGACAGTGTTGCCAATAAACCTTCACTGTGGCCTATAACCCCTTCCTACTAAACTATATCTGGTCTCTTAACATCTATACTATGCCGCTCAAACTTGAAGCATGGTCCTTTTAGCTATTCTACTCGTGTTCAAATCTATCTCTGTACCATAAGCTCCAAATTTTATTCCACCTATTAGGTATATACGTTCCTGAGAAACAATTAACATAAAAGGTGGGTGGGTCCTCTTCTTTCTTGCTGCCTTTCTGTGATTCATTTTTAAGGGAGAGATGACAGTGTGTTCTGATTCCAAAATAGATGCATTAATGGATTTTCAGGACTTGATCAGGGTGAAATAAAATTGCACTTGGCACCTAAATGTATTTAGATGCCTAATAGGTGAAATAGAATCTGTTCGGAGGTGTTCTAATTTATGCATGCTGTATAGGAGCCAGGAGATATTAGATGGGTATTCAGAGCCACCAGAATGGGAGCATTGGGAAGTCTCAAGGGTAGATGTGAAAGATTCTGGGACAGAAACATTGAAGCCCTGATCATAAATAAAGTTCTTTGGGAGAAGACGTAGAGGAAGGGGGAATAAAGGGTGACATTTCTTCAGCTTCTTTGGAACATTTGTAGAAAACAGGAGGGAGGAAGAATAGGTAAAGGAGATGCATAGAGATGTACAAGGACAGTCAACAGTCTTGAAATTCCAGGGAACAGAGATTTTGAAACAAGAGTTCTCAGACAGCAAGCAGGAAACAACAGAAATGAGATCTTGAGGTTTTACTTAGAAGTAGTCATTGGTGCCCTTGGTTAGGGCACTTTTAGCATGGGATCAATGGCTATCATGAGACTAAGGCCCCTGGAAAACATTCATTTAAAGGCATGATGGCATCTGATTTGCAAGGCCAACAACAGTGTCTTCATGTCTCCTGCTCTGCGGTACATGCATGGCAAGAGGCACAAGTGTAGGACTGGGAATCAGATCCTAGTCATGCTCTATTGCTGGTGCATGATCCCATACAGTGGGAAGTAGCAAGCTACTAGTTCAGTGCTCCTGTTTCTCTGAGCACCAGTCAGCTGACTGTTGCTTCTTGCTGTGGGCATGCACCAGAACCGTTCAAGAGGCAATGAAGATGAAATAGAGATAAATAAGGTGCATCTGATGCAGCTGTTGGGAAGTAAGAATCAAGACTGGCATTATAATCGTAGAAGTATCAAAGAATAGGACTGGAAAGGACCTAAAGAAATCATCTAATTTAAATCCCTTCTGAACACAGGAACATCCCACCAAGTGCTTGTCTAACCTGCTTCTCAAAGTTCCAGCAACGGAGATTCACAATGTGTGGCAGGCTGGCCAGTGGTAGCCCAGCTTGACAGCTTGACAGAAGGCTCAGACCAATTGGTGGGGGCATTCCCTTTCCCCACTAATCAAGAGAAGGTAGGAGAGAGGCTTGCCCCACCCTGACCTAGGGGTGAGGTGAAGAAGAGGACCTGAGGGGGAACTAACCCCTCAGGCTTTCCCATTGGTCCATTCCCTATCTGGGGGTAGAGCCTCTAGAAGGACTATAAGCCAGCATGCCCAGCACACCGGTGACTTCAATGAAGGACAATGAAGATGCGCTACAGAAGACCTGGTAAGAGCTGACCAGCAGGATGGAGCAGTTGCTCCAGAAGTGGTCTGAAGATGCCTCTGCTGAGCAGGAAGCAGCAGGTGACTGTATCCCTGCCCTGCTGTGGTTCAAGCTGCAGCATCAGTGCAAAGATCAGAGCATGGAGGATCCAGGAGCAGACAGGACCTCAGCAGCTGCATGAGGCAGCACTGATCCCCAAACCTGCACAAGACAGGAGCCCTCAGTGCACACAGTGGTGCACAGGGCAGGAAAGCTGAAGGGATAGCTGTGGCTGCATGAAACAGTTTGGGTCCCCAACCCTACATGAGGCAGGAGCTCTCAATGCATGGATCGGTGCATGGGGCTGGAGAGGGGCTGGGAGCGGATGGGACTTCAGCAACTGCACAAGGCAGCGCTGGTCCCTGACCCTGCATGAGGCAGGAGCCCTCAATGCACGGAGCAGTGCACAGAGCTGGTGAGCTGAAAGGATTGCTGCAGCTGTACAAGGTAGCACAGGTGCCCATCCCTACTCAAGGCAGGCATGCCTTCAGTGCATGGGCAGCGCACGGGGAGGAGAACTCAGCCGTAATTGATGGGACACCATGGCTGCATAAGGCAGCATGGGTCCCCATCCATGCATGAGGCAGGTGCCCCCTTCGGTGCACAGGGCAATGCATGGAGCTGAGAGAGGGCTGACAGGCCTGGTGGCTGCACAAGGCAGCTAGGGCCTTCCTACAACAAGCAGTGACTGGATAGATCAACTACCCGTGAGGGAGGACGCCCTACATCCAACCCTCAGGCAGAGATGAGCCTAGCCCTCCAAAGCTGCTGGGAGTCATGAGTTATCTGGGAGGGAATTTCCACAGGGGAGGAGGGGCCCTCCCCATTTTGGGTGATCAAAAGAAAGCCCTAACGGAGCTTCCTTTGCCTGCTGCCTGGAGGGTCCTGTCGAGGGCAGGGACTTCATACCAACTAGAAGGCCACAGATGATTAAGGCCTGTGCCTGAGTTCAGGGTTAATAAGAGTTATTGTCCGTGTAAACCTATATTTGTAAATAATGTATGTGTGCGCGCGTGTGTGTATAAGTTTATGTTTACAAGTTTTATATTATATTGTACCATTAAACCTGTAAACAGTTAAGTATCGCTGGGTGTCCCTGGTCTCTGTTCTTCACTGGGTGTCTCTGCTCTGCTATGTAGGTAAAGGAGGTGAGCTGACCTGCAGCTAGGCAGTTACACTCCCACAGCATACATGCACCTACTGACATCTCTTGAATTGAAGAATGGGTACCAGCCGTGTACCACCTGGGTTACAATTGGCTAACATCCCCCAAGGTTAGAAGGTTCTGCCTAATATCTAAACTACATTTCCTTTGTTGCATTTGAAAACCATTACTTCTTATCCTGTCCCCCTTGGACAGAGAAAATGATTACCATCCATGTAAAATGCATATATTTGAACTCTGCTATTGAATCTCCCTCAGTCTTCTCTTCTCCAGGCTACATAATCCTAGTTCCTCCCATGTTTCCTTTTACATCATACTTCATAGATCTGTAATAATTTTTGATACTCTTCAAGTTCTTTACAAAACCAAATCAGGACCATCTAATAAGACATTTTGATAAAATTTGAACAGCACAAGCAAAGGAAGAGCTAGTTGTGTCAGTTGTTTGGCATTGCAAGGATTACAGTGCTTTTTCTTTTAGTACCTCCTAGAACAACAGCAAAAAAAATCCCCCATCCCTTAAACTGTGGGTACTCAGCAATTCTTATTTTAAAAAGGGTACTAAAACAGATCAGGAAACTCCCCCTGAGGAATTTCCAATCAGATTCCTCTATCAGGTGTTCTGGTATTACTCACTCCTGGTAATGCTGGGACTCTAGTGAGCCCTTTTCTAACCCTTCTGATTAGAAAAGTCCCACCTCCTGGCACACATTTGCTAAGAACGTTTAGGCTCAGCAACTGAAAGGGCCTTGTTGCTCATTGCTTCAAAGAACTCTCCATGACATCAATAATGCAAAATGGGCTGATCACAAAGCCCAAATCAAACAGGCAAACATACAAGCACTCACAAAGCTTCCCCCCCACGTAACAAAGGCTCTCTCCTCTCCCAAACATGAGTCCCATATTCTCCTGTTAACTGGTGTCACTCACCCCTTGGCTAAGGACAGAAATTACACATAAACCAGTACAAGTGATCAGAAACCAGTTCAAATCTGTAACACAACAGAAATTCAGTGTGCACAACCCAGTGTCAAAATGGTTGAAATCAGTTTAAAATAAACTTGGATGGATGTAGTATAAGACTTAACTGATTGGATTAAATCAGTTTATTGAACTCCTGTCCCAGATCCCCTCCAGATTCAAGTTAACTCACAGTCCCCCATAATCCCACGGATGCTTTGCACCTCCCCTGCAACCTCCTTAACTCAGGGTGGGCAAGCTAGCCTTGGCCCAAGCTCTGTTGCAGCCAAACAGGGAGGCTTGCTCTAGCAGTCCCTGGCTTTTAGTCTGGGCCAGTGCAGGCATGTGGCTGCATTTCCAGAATCAAAAGTTCAAGCTATGCAGCTCAGATCAGCCTGTGAATATTGAACCGATTCAGTCTCGGGCTTTTTGACTGCCTGTACTTAGACCGGGTGTCAGGTTCCACATCAAGAGTACTTGGGAGTTAGGACTAGACAATCAGAGTTGCTATATGTCAAAAATGAAGCACAGTGGTCTGTAGCACCAAACACTGATAATTCCTCACCTTCAACATCTTTAACTTGAAACAAACAAAAGAAATTACAAAACAGCACTTGTTTTCTTCTTTTGTGTTTACTTATTTTGTATGATATATCTGTTCCTCAGTTCTTCATCTGTTAAATGGGACCAAATAACATTTCCTTCCCTTTCAAGTTTTTTAGTACCTAGAAATCTGAGGAAGCTCCAGTACTACTGCTTAACAGAAAAATTGTTAAGATGTCGACCTACTACATCCAAAGCCTGGATTTTCTCTTGGATTGGTCAAATAGCCAGGTGCCTAAAGTTTAGGGGAATAATCCAGTTTGGTCTGGAATTAATTGTTTGAAGGTACCTAATAAGGATTTAGGTGAATTTTAGCAATCAAGTTTGTAATCCACTGAATGAGCCACAAAACACAGTAGATAGCTATGTTCTGCTGGAAACTCCATTTTGAATATAAGGAATATAAAATTCCTTATATGCCTGTATTCTTGTTATCTAGGTGCCTACCTCACACCTAACCTGTTATAATCCAGATTGATGTTGTGAAGGTGCCAGTCAGGTGCATATGTGATCTGCATCAACAGTACTGAATTCAACTCAAAGATAATAACACTGAAGGTGGAACATCTCAGCTTTTGCCAAGTAATTTACAGTTTAAAATACTCATTCAGGAAATGGAACACCTACATATTAGGTCCTCTGCAAACTAAGGAAATCTGAACCCCTATCTCCAACTTTCCAAGAGAGTGTCCTTTGGCACCTATACACATGCTGGACATCTTCTTCAACATGTGGTAATTAGCATCAGAGCAGACTCGATTAATGAGTCTGCTGGAGTGTGCTAATTAGCATGCTCCAGCAGCCTCTACATCACATGTATTCAGTGTCCCCATGCCTCAAAACAACAGTGGGGGTACTTTAACTAAAGCTTATTGAACAAGTTTTATTTAAAGCACCCCTGTTGCCATTTTTAAATGCAGGGCATTGAATACACATGATGTTGTAGGCACTTTAATTAAAGTGGCTTTCGGAGCTGCTCAGATTAAAATCCCCCACGGGATCGCATTTAAAGACTTCCCTTGTGACTAGGCTATGGAATAAAACCTCAGGTCTCCCGCTTCCTGTGATGTATACTCTAAATTAGTGGAAATTGGACAAAGGGTGTGGGTCACCACCACTACCACCACCAGCGGCACCACCATGCGTCTTCCCTTGCAAGTGGCAGTGGGCATTCTGAATCAAGTGAGTTGAGGTGCATAGGTACCTAAATAAAAATGACCCTGTCACTGATAGCAGATAAATAAGATCATTTTTCTTTATTAATTCACAACTGGGAAAAATACTATATGACACCACTTTACTGTATTCACATTTTACAATAGATTATACAATAACCTATAGCAGTGACTGTTGAAAGAATGGGTATGAAAATGAATCATAAAGACTGTATTATTACAAATAGGAAGGGTTTTTACTGCATTTCAAGGACAATTCTAAAGTCATAACTGATAAGGGAGGAGAAATTAAATTAAATTATACATTTCAATTTTAAATAACCATGTAGTAAGGGCATGGTGCATTTAAGCCACCTATCTTTTTGGAGGTTGTAAGAGGGAATTGAAGGAATTTATGGGGGGCACCCCGTGAGAAAACACTGAAAAGCTCTGCTTTACTTCAAAAACTCAGTTGTGTGGTGAACCTGGATCCTTAGACCTCTATACCAGCATATGCATGAGGACCATAACTGAATCCCTGATACATGTGAGATGCTGCTTTGCCGTCTTCTCCCCGGTGTATTCCTTTCGATCCTCCTACTCTTCTTCCTGTCCCATCTATTTCTCTCTCTTTTTCTCCCATCTGATCCTGAGACCAGATGCAATGCACAGCATCAGTAAAATTGAATGGCATGACCCAAATTACCAGTGAGGAGAGGGACCTGACCAGACCACTTAGCAGCCACCCAGATCAGGGAAGCAAGCCAAGGTTTACAGTAACAGATGCCACAGCTGACCCAGCTAGATCACAACAACTGTCTGTGATTGACCAGTCACTTTGCAAACTGAGAACATCAGCAAAGACATATTTCTACCACTTTTTACTTTCATAGCTCTCCTCTCCTTTGTTTCTTTCTTTTCTAAATTACAGGTGGGAAAAATATTTTTTCTTAGTGATAAGACTGAAAATTAACAACAGAAGTAACTCTTTCTTTACCATTAATAAGAATTGAAGAATTGGTGGAAATGGTAAGAGACTCTAGTTGTTATCTTTGCTTTCTTCAAGGTGACTTTTATGTGTGTTTTTATTACATTTGTCTTGAATAACCATTCAATTTCAGTTTCAAAATGTTTTGTTGTTGTTTATTCTATTTCTTGGGTATACCCTAAATGATAAATATCCAAACATCAGGATGAATTTTCTGGCAAGTTATGTGGGATTGCAGGACAGGGAGGAGGGGGTTTGTTGTGTTCATGTATTTGTCTTGTGTTTTCCATGGGGCTAGGTAGGCAATCTGACATCTCTGTCATCCAAAACCTGAACCATATTTAACTGTTTAACATGGTATAGCAACATGAGCAAATTAGCACCTTTGAGTCTCTGGATCCTTTTCTCATCAATGTTAATGGCCTTTTATACTTTACTCCTGTCAAGTTTACCAAGTAGCATGGTCATGTGCAGATATAAGTATATTACATATATGTGGTGGTAATATTAGTGGTGATAAATTGCAGAAATATGCAACCAATATAATACTTCAATTTACCTACTACTTGCTCAGGAATCCATCAGATTGTTTCTAAAATGACAGATTCTGAGCAACTTCAACCACGTTCTATTTTTAAACTCTATTTTAAAAAATGTGAAATATCCCAGATAACAAAATGACTTAAGCTCTAGTCTGGACAGTGTTCAGACTTACCTGAAAAACAAATCTTAACAACAAAAATGTTTGGTCCAAAGGTGACTCGAATAGGCTCATGTTTCATAAATCAATGCTGTATATGGAGCACACTGTGATTCACATGATGAAAGGAGCCTATATAAATTAGAAGATCATTATCATGACATTGCCCTTTTGATCAGAGAACTCATGCAGAGACTGTGTAGAACATTAAGATTCAAAAACTACAAATTCATAAACACAGAAGCACCTTAAGGCCATTCTTGCCATAGCTTTCACCAAATTTGAAGGTATTCAGACTAAGTGTAAAAGAGTGTAGCCAGAAAAATGAAGGTGTCTGATCTTATTATGCAACCCTAGGAAAGAAAAATTATCAGTCTTTCTTTCCAATATAGGTCAAGCCTGGTCCATGGTTTTTTTTTTCAGTAGTAATTACTAATTAAAGGGCATAACATTGAAGTGTGTCCGTATATATGTAATGTTTATATTTGTTTTAATTTCTTCTGAACTGACAGTGAGATTGGAGTGTTTTAATTATTTCAAGAAAATGAAACCAAACAATTTCCTTCAGCCACTAAAAGCTCTTGAACCAATTAAAATGAATATTTAATCACAGGAGAAAATTACACCACTTATGTGCCAAGAGAATTCAAAGAAAAAAAAAAAGAAAAAAGAAAGAAAGAAAAAGAAGCTGCATGTCATATCATAATACACTCATCTGGCTTAACTAAACATTGCAGGACTTTAAAACATTACTATCATATTCAGTTAAGATAAAATTCTGTTTAACTATTTTTAATCAAATCCTTATCTGGCTGCTTCTGGAAAAAATATCTGCAAAGTGTTTAGCTCCCTTAATTCAACTCTTATCCAAGAAAATTTAAGATGTTCAGCACCTCAGAGAACCAAGCCCCTCGTTAATATTTAATGATAAGACATTTCAAACTATTGTCCAGTTTAGTTCTGATAGAAGTAATGGAAACAATATTTTAAGGGCATATTTAGGGCTCAAAATATACCACAGCAACCTCAAAATGCAGCAGGTTGCCAAAGATTCTACCTATCTTACTGATTCTTATTTAAAAGCCTGTAAAAATATCAATGGTATAACTTATGGTATACAAGATATAAGTTATGGTATTAATGGTATAATTTATGGTATAAATATTTCCAAACTATTTTTGCTTTCAAAAAAGCACAAATTGATGAAAAAAAGTAGGAAAATTCTACTTTTAGTTAGTTTCACACAAATGATCCTTTTATATTTCAGCCTGTATTAGTCTGAATGCCATGTTTTCCAGTATCATCAAAAAAATCAGCAGGTATAGGACATAACTGTTCAGAACAAACGACTAAAGCATTTTTTATAATTAATAACCCAAACCTAGGGAGAACAGGGGTTAATATTTAAAATGAACTCAAAGTAGATTCAGACTTATTGATTGATTCCACTCAAGTGCATTTTGAAGACTGCCATTCTCCATGCATCTTATGGGTATAATTATTCTGTCCTTCAGGAAACTGCACTAGTTAAAAAATTACAAAACTGATTGGAGTATTTTTTTTAGAACCATGTTGCCCTTTAATACTGTGTAGGAAGGTATTTCTTCCATCATTTTTTCTGTTCTTAAGAAAAGAGAAATGATTGAAGGTGGGTGGCTCTTGACAATTTTTAAGTAGGCTCATACTTTCATAGGCTCTGAACCTAGTACTTCTGTGTGTGTCTTGGCTGCTTTCTGTTGTCAGGGCTTCCCCATCCATAAAGATAGTGATGACTTCATGTTTTTCCTTCCAGTTTTCCCATCTGATTAAAATGATATTTATGTACCTATCTACCACCAAGGATAATTCAAAGGTAAAAGTCTTGATCCTGGAAGCTTGCTATGTATAACATGTACAGTAAAGTGTGTACATTTTTAAAACATTTTTTGTCGAACTTCTCTCCCAACTATATAGTTGATCCAATAAAATATATCACCAAAACACAACAAAGCACAACACAACAAAAACAAAACAAAGAAACACCTCCCCCCCAAAAATTCCTCTTGTTCTTCCTGAACAATCATAGCTAAAAATAACACTCCAATTTTATTGGGTTTTTTTGTGAAATTTAGAGGGAGAGAAAAAAACCTCTTATAAAATGTGTTGAAAACTAGAAGTACAGTGGACAATGTTTTAAATTGCCCTGAAACTGAACATGACTATTTTTCAAAATTGTTAAAGCGCTGTTGAAATTCATACTACAGAGGTGTAGGTTGTATCCATGTTGGTCTAAGGACATAGGCAGACAAGGTTCCTTGGGTGAATCTGATATCTTTTATTAGACCAACCCAAATACTTGGAAAATAATTATTAAGCAAGCTTTTGGGTTGAAAAACCCTTGTTCAGGCTAAGGAAGTTTCAGCAGTTGGTGTGAAACTGCTGAAACTTCTTTAGCCTGACGAAGGGTTTTTGAACCCGAAAGCTTACTTAATAATTATTTTCCAACTATTTGGGTTGGTCTAATAAAAGATATCAGATTCACCCAAGGAACCTTGTCTGCCTGTTGAAATTCATGTAACTTGTGTACCGTATTTACTTGAATCAAATATGACCTTCAATTTAAGATGACCCTCCAGTAATTTGATTCTAGACATAGAAAATGTATACATTACTTATAATTTTTCATGTATAGAATCTAATTATTGGAGAGTCCTTTTTAATTCATCCTTTTCACTGCTGCAGGGGGCAGGCAGTGGGGAGCCAGGTAGTATGTTTGTCCCTATTTACCCAAGTCCCCACCTTCCCCTTATCCTCTGCTTCCCCTCCCAGTCTCTGCCTCTCCCTATCCCCAGCCTCTGCTCCACACCACCAGGCTCCATCCCCATTCTAGCCTAGGATATGGAGCATGGACCCAAGCCATGCCCTATAGCAATCATGCAGGATGTTTGCTGCTGGGACAGGCCCAGCTGGGGCTCAGCTGGGACTGTAGTCATGGTCCCAGGCTGTACTGTGCATGGAGCCTGCTGTCATAGAGCAAGAGTATGCAGTGCAGGGGAGAATAGCAGGTAGGGGACCAGAGGCTGTTTGTTGGGGGAGGTAGAGGAAAATGCTACATGGGGGACATGGTGGGGTACAGAGCCAATGGCGAGGGGGGCAAGCAGCAGTTGTGGCCCCAGGTAGGGGCTGGAGCCCAAGCCACAGCAGCCACCTCTCCCGCCCACCCTTTTTACACCTGATTCTAAAATAAGAGGCTTTTTCCCCCATGTTAAATGGGGAAGAAAACCTCATCTTAAAATTGAGTAAATATGGTATTTGCTTAAAAAATATCTGAGTTATTGCTGTTATTATTATTGTTATTATTGTCATGTATTCATGAAACAGTGGCACATGAATAGGATATAGGTCCCATACAAGCAGGTAAGGGACCATTGGGAACTAATGCAGGACCCACACAATCATACATTAGATCCCATGGTGCCTTATCGCTGGTGTAGGGAGAGCCTGGTACTAGGCTCCCTCTGCTCTGGTAAGAAGCAAGCTGTCACAGATAGAAGCTTCCTCAACTGAGGAGCTTCCAGATTCAGGAGTGGCCCATGCACCCACACAGCTGGGTGACACAACTGTGGTCTTCCAGCCCCCAGGGGATGTGAAGCCCTCAGGCTGGGAGATCACAGCCACACTGCAATTCACACTGAAATACCTGGTCCCTCACCCCCATCCCTAATTCAGATGTGCTGCTAATGAAAGGTGAGCTTTGCGCTTATGAGCTGAGTTTCCTCTGAGGGAAAGAACTGCTCTGCTGACCAAAACACAGAGTGGGGAGGCTGTACAAAAGGTTCAGCAACAAGAGCAGCAGGGCTTGGATTCTCCTGAATACCTTATTTTCCTCTGTCCCCAACAGACTATTACCATGTACAAATAAAGCAGGCCATGTTGAGTATTTGTTTGCAATCTGGTCCTCACAGGGAAGAGGTGATAAATGGCTCCTTAAAGAAGCAGCATTGAAGGCTGGTTGGAGAAAGGGACAAAGAAGCAGTGAGTCATGATATCTCTTGCTGAGACAGTCCTAGGGTGCCTACAGATGTTATGGTCTGCACTCCAACTCATGGTACTTTATACAAAACACTGTGAGCTACATCCCTGATCCCTACCAACCCAAAAGTTGTTTGCTTCTTGGGTCAGGGGGGATTGAACTGGCCTGCACTGCCCCCCCTGGACAGCATGCAGGGGTGCTTCAGTAGCCTCAAGGGAAGCTGATGACTTGCCGTTCTCACCAGCCCCACAATCCCAGCTCGAGGGCTCTCAGTAGGGGAGGGAGGGAATGGAGCATCATCCAGCTACTGGCTGTTTTGCCAAGCCTAAGGTGGAAGGAGGGGTGGAATGGAGCCTCCTCACCTCATGCCTTCCAGAGCTACCCCAGCCAGGTGTTGTGGGGAGCTAAGCTGGGTCCATGAGGTTGGAGGGCTCCACTCCATCCCCACCCTTTTAGCTTAGTCTGAGAAAAATAGCTAGCAACTCCATGCTACTGCCCCTCTCAAGAGGTCTGGCTGGAGCTGGGGAAGGTAGAACAGAGCCCCACACCCCTTCATAGGCCTGGCCTGGCTCCCCCAATATCCTGGCCAGGGTATCTGGGGGAGTGGGGGGAGCCTTGAGGTGAGAGGGCTTCTTTCTACTCCACCACTCCAGTTCAGGCCAGGCAAAACAGCCAGTAGCTGGATGCTGGTCCCTTTTCTCCTTCTCCTACTGACAGTTCCAAGGATGGGGTACAAAGGTATGCACCAGCCCAGCCCAACCTCTCACATGAAATATTAACCCTTGAGGGAATACAAGTTTCCTAAAGCACACTGATTTAAAGTGCTTTAATCTAGTAGCTGATTTGACAAGGATTATTTTTTTCATATAATCAGCCATTTTAAAAGTGCTATGCAGCCATGCTTTATGTTATGCCATGGCTCTAGAGCACTTTCAGGGGCTTGATCACACAAGAAAGTCATATGTTTGAGCTGCCCCTAAGCAGCAGAGTTCTACACAAAGCAGAGAGTCTCCTTGCAGGAAGGAAGGGAAGGGAGAGCATTGCATGCTGGAGAACTTAAACATGATCAACCTATTTGTGACTTGCCACAGCTTCAAATAAAAGTGTGATACAAATGAGCTGCAAAGATATGCTACATTTAGCAAGTACCATCTTTGTGACTTGATGACCATTTGTGTGGCTCATTATCCAGTGATATATTGCTTGAACTTCCGGCATGTTACAATTTCCTGCTCTAGTAACACATTGATCACACTTTAAATGTAGTGCCTGTCAGAGAAATTGAAAATGGCTGTCAAAGTAATACACCAAACGTGCAGCTGCCAGCCTTCATAGAAGAATAAATGTTGTCACTAAATATGAATATTAAACTTAAAGCTAACTGTACTCTGTGCATACCTTCTGATGATGTACATAATTTTTTTCATATGTAGCACTCCCTACTCTTTCATGAGACTACTAGTTGGCCTGGCATTTTAGGCAGGTTCTTAAGTATGTTGCTACACTATTATCTGATTTAATATCTATTGAAGTCAGTCATAGATAGATAGATAGACTTCAGGAAGGCCTTCGATACGGTATCCCACCCCATACTGGTGAACAAGTTAAGAGGCTGTGTCTTGGATGACTACACAGTCCGGTGGGTGGCGAATTGGCTAGAGGGTCGCACCCAGAGAGTCGTGGTGGATGGGTTGGCTTCGACCTGGAAGGGTGTGGGCAGTGGGGACCCGCAGGGCTCAGTCCTTGGACCGATACTCTTTAATGTCTTCATCAGCGACTTGGACGAGGGAGTGAAATGTACTCTGTCCAAGTTTGCAGATGACACAAAGCTATGGGGAGAAGTGGACATGCCGGAGGGCAAGGAACAGCTGCAAGCAGACCTGGACAGGTTGGACAAGTGGGCAGAAAACAACAGAATGCAATTCAACAAGGAGAAATGCAAAGTGCTGCAACTAGGGAGGAAAAATGTCCAGCACAACTACAGCCTAGGAAATGACCTGCTGGGTGGCACGGAAGTGGAAAGGGATCTTGGAGTCCTAGTGGACTCTAAGATGAACATGAGTTGGCAGTGTGACGAAGCCATCAGAAGAGCCAATAGCACTTTATCGTGCATCAGCAGATGCATGACGAATAGGTCCAAGGAGGTGATACTTCCCCTCTATCGGGTGCTGGTCAGACCGCAGTTGGAGTACTGCGTGCAATTCTGGGCGCCGCAATTCAAGAGGGATGCGGATAACCTGGAGAGGGTCCAGAGAAGGGCCACTCGTATGGTTAAGGGCCTGCAGACCAAGCCCTACGAGGAGAGACTAGAGAA
>NW_005842169.1:1443426-1453603 GCF_000455745.1 Alligator sinensis | reverse complement strand
AGGGGGTCAGACTTGATGATCTATTGAGGTCCCTTCCGACCCTAACATCTATGAATCTATGAATCTATATATCCCCATTACTTTCAGTGGGTTTTGGACCACAATTTTGGTATTTAACCTTCATATATTCCTATGGGATAATTTCATACCCTTGATGCATATTTTGTTAATTAATTCTAAAAAAAAATAATTCTTGGGACATTGTCACTGGCACTGCAGTGCACAATATCCCCAAAGAACCACCATCTTACATGAATGGTTTGCTCTCTATGCAGGAAAAACTGCCCAGGGTAACAAGTTACTCCAGGCGTGAATGTGTTTTTCCATATCGGGTAACAACTTACCCCAAGCCCATGTTAATGAATTGGGGTAACTTGTTATCCCAATGCAATTTCTGTATAAATGACAGGCCTAGACATGTTTGGCCACTTATGGTGGATGCATCTGAAAGGTCAGCATTCATTCACACCCCATTCATATCCACTTCAGTTATTCATGGTAACTAATGGATGGCCATCCTCCACTCTGCTTTTGCAGAAGATGTGGTAATGTCTTTTGTTAACCACTTTGTTTACAGGCTGCAAGGTGATCAAAACACCCTGCCCTTTGCCAAAAACAAAAAAACAAACAAACAAAACTAACCGTTTGTCACACCAAAATCCAGCTCTGCTCTCTTTATTCATTGCAATACTCTGCCTCACCTGCTCCTTTCATAACATACAAGCTGGTTTGCCCTGCCTTTGTTGGAAGTGAGGACAAGTAACAAAGGGACAGCAGTGAAGAAATAGAACAACATCATACTTCAATACAGCATATACTATGGAGTCCCCTTCAACAGTAAGGGCTTGACACCCCCCATGTCCCTTTTACCTGCTTTCAATAATCCTCTGCATGTGTGGTTTCCAAACAGCATCCACCCACATTTAGCTTTCCTGCAAAGGGTGGATGCTGGTCTTTGGTTTCTATGCTCAGGAGGAGAGGGTGCTACCTGTGCTGCCATAGGGCAGGACAGAATTGCTTCTGGGATAGCATAGGTGAACAGGCTTGTCTTTGATTATTATTTATATGCATTCAGTAGTAATCAGTTTTTTCTTTTTTTTTTTTCTGCCGTCCTGGATGAGAAGGCAGCACATATTCAGTCCTGAAGCCTGTCTTGGTAACCAAGGATGACAGTGACACATCCACTGATGAAATCTTATCCCAAGGCAGTGAGGATGCTGACTTTCTTCCAGGCATGGGAGACTGTTAAAAGCAAGAAGACAATGTGTCTATGGAAGCTTCATCCAGCTTCAATGAGGAGGAGTTGGTGCCACAAGCAGAAGTGATGCCAACACTTCCAGTGGTGGCATGGGAAGAGGACCAGCCTAGGACCACAGTGGAACACTGAGAAGAACTACAGCAGGATGTGGAGCAGAACCATTGCCACCACCCACAGAAAATATTGCAGATGATGACATCTTTAGAGGAAGGAATGACAGAGTGTGGGAAAAAAGTCCACAGCTAATGCATCATTGGAGAACAGCCAAGGACATAGTACATGAAAGTTCTGGGCCGACAAGAGAAAATATTAAACGTTTCCACCACTGTTTCCACCTGGTTCTCTCAGAAGATATCCTGACAGTTATCATAAAATAACCAAACAGAGATGCAGAACAAAGATTCAGAGAGTGGAATGATAGCCATCTTGAAAATAGAACGATGTGAAAAAAACAGATGACAGAGAGATGAAAGCCTACATTGGCCTCCTACTGCTGAGTAGTCTATACCACGGGGGTCATGAGACACTGGAGGAGTTGTGGGAGCAATGTACCAGGTGTCCTTGTTTCTGTGCCACCATGGGCATGTCCAGACAATCACTCACATGCCTCTTGCCTTGTCTCAAACCCCTTTGAGGTGGGGCAAGTGTGCAGGAATGAAAAAATGTTCCCCGCACTGCAAACTTGCAGTGTGGGGAGAAAATTAGACCCCTGGATATCAAAAATGTGGAAAAAATGGGTCAGGGCACAGACCCAGACTGTGTTCTGAGGCAACTGGAGGCTCAGTCCTCCAGAGATGCTCTGGCAGAGTGCTAGAGACTCTCTATGATTGGCCCTTTCCACACTCCTGAAACTTGCTGCCTGCCCATGCTAGGCAGGCAGTAGTGCAAGCTTCATGGACCTGGACCCAGCTTCTGCCAGGTAAGCAGAGGGCTGGGGGGCTGGAGGGCTTGTGCCAGGTAAGCGGGGGGGTGGGGGGGGGGGGGGGGTGTGGGGGGGGGGGGGAAGCTCAGGAGTCTGGAGACAGCAGGGGAAGGAGCAGGGGGCTGGAGACGGCCCCAGAGGCATTCCCCTGCTGTCCCCTGCTCTCCTGAAGCTGGAGTCAGCAGGGGAATGTCTCTGTGGCTGTCTCCATCCCCTTGCTCCTTCTCCTGCTTGTCTCCAGCCTCAGGGGAGCAGGAGAAGGAGCCGGGGTCTGGAGATAGCAGGGGAATGTCTCTGGGGCTGTCTCCATCCCCCTGCTTCTTTCCCTGCTTGTCTCCAGCCTCAGTTATCATAAAAGAACTAAACAGAAAGGCAGAAAGAAGATTCAAAGAGTGGAATGATAGACATCCTGAAAATAAAAAGGAATGAAGAAACCAGATGAAACAGAGATGAAGGCCTACATTGGCCTCCTACTTCTGAGTGGTCTATACCATGGGGATCACGAGGCACTGGAGGAGTTGTGGGAGCAATGTACCAGGTGTCCTTGCTTCCGTGCCACCATGGGTATGTCCAGATGAGCACGCAGCATGGGGAGAAAATTAGACCCCTGGATATCCAGGGGTCAAACAAAAACCTGGGGGGAAAAAATGGCTCAGAGCACAGTCCCAGACCATGCCCTGAGGCAACTAGAGGCTCAGTCCTCCAGAGATCCTCTGGCAGAGTGCCAGAGCATTTCTATGATTGGCCCTTTCCACACTCCTGAAGCACCTGCCTGCCCATGCTGGCAGGCAGCGGTGTAAGCTTCAGGGACCTGGACCCAGCTTCTGCCAGGTAAGCAGGGGGGGCTGGAGGAAGGGAGGGGGAGACCTCAGGAGTCTGGAGACAGCAGAGGAAGGAGCAGGGGGCTGGATAGAGCCCCAGAGGCATTCCCTTGCTGTCCCCTGCTCTTCTGAGGCTGGAGACAAGCAGGGGAAGGAGCAGGGGGCTAGAGACAGACATGGAGACATTCCCCTGCTGTCTCCAGCCCCATGCTCCTTCCCCTGCTCCCCTGAGGCTAGAGACAAGCAGAGGAAGGAGCAGGGGGCTGGATAGAGCCCCAGAGGCATTCCCTTGCTGTCCCCTGCTCTTCTGAGGCTGGAGACAAGCAGGGGAAGGAGCAGGGGGCTGGAGACGAGCAGGAGGCTGGAGACAAGCCCCTGGTGATAAGCTGATGACTTCCTCTGCTCTCTCCATCCTCCTGCTCATTCTCTGCTACTTCTGGTAAGTGGTGGGGGGGAGGGGGCACCGAGAGAGCAAGTGGGGAGCTGGGAAAATGAACAGAGGGTGTGGGGAATGAACACGAGGGGGAGAATGAACAGGTGGCAGGGGCAATGAGTGGGGAACAGGGAATAGATGCAAAGCAGGGGAATAAATGGGGAGCAGAGGGAATGAACAGGGAGTGGGGAGAATGAACGATGGATGGGGGGAATGAATGGAGAGCTGGGGGAACCAATGGGGGTGGGGGGAATGAGCCTTCTGTTCATTCTTCTATGGTCTCTAGCCTGATGCTTGTTCTCCTGCTTATCTCCAGCCTCCAGAGGCTGGATAAGAGCAGGGGAATGAGCAGGGGGCTGTAGACCAACAGTGGGGTGGCGGGGGGGAGGAACTGTTGCCCCTGGGGGGGCCTGGGACCCTGCAGTCAGAGTAGTCCACATGCTGGGGTGGGCTCTGCCCCATGAGGGGCAGGGGACCATTGGTGATGCATAGGGGATGCACTTGCACTCCCTGAGCATGGCGGTGCACCCCCTCAATAAAGGTGTTGCCGACACTGTCGGTGGTGCCTGTAGGCAGTTGCTTGCCACACCCCACTGCCAGGGTGTCTGCAGGCAGTCAGTGATCACCTCTGGCCACCACTGTCACTGCCGGTGGTGTCTGTGGGTGCTCGCCACTCCCCACCCCTGCCCACACTGCTAACAGTGCCGGCGGCATCTGCGGAAGCTCCCTGCTTACCACTGCCACCATGCTTCCACCGCCACCAGCATTGCTGTGCCCTGCCAGCTACCAGGGGCATGCAATATTCGTGCAGGGAACCCACCCCTCCTAAGCAGCCCCACACCTACAGTACCCCCACATCTACCCACACAATAACTCACATCCTCCACATCCCCCCCATATCCCTCCACCTCCTCTTGCAAACCCCAGATCCCTCCATCACATCCCCCCTCGTATCCTGTCAGCGGGTGGAGAGCAAAGAAAGCCAGACATCATCCATGACTATAGTAAAAACAAGAGTGGGTTGGACAGCCTTGACCACTTAGTCCATATATGACCACATGCAGATAGAAAATGAACAGGTGGCCAATGACACTATTTTTCAATATGCTGGATGTGGCTGCCATTGTCAGTCTCATCATTTGGCTAGGCTACAATGCAAATTTGGAAGCTAAGATCACATTGAAGAAAATGCTGCTTTTTTTGCTAGAGTTTGGAGAACAGTTGATCAATGCACAAATAAAACAAAGAATGATGTGGGGTTGGGGACAAAGGCACAGCTCAAGGGGTGGGGGTGGCTCCCGCAACTGCTTGCACCCCAGGGGGAGGGGCGTTTGCCCCCAGATCTGCACAGCGCAGGGTGGGTGGCAGCTGTGGGGTGGAGCTGAAGCAGGTGCTACGCAGGGCTGTAGTCACCCCATATTTTGCTGCAGCTCTGCTCCCAGCCCTACGCCGCCGCCCAGCAGAGCCATAACTTTTCCCAGAGCTTGGATAGAGGCAAGGCAATCAGATGGGTCAACAACGGAGGGTGGTGTGGAGCTGCAAGCAAAGCTGCGGCAAAATTTGGGGTGGCTGTGGCCTCCTTCCAGCACCGCTGGAGTCCACTCTGAGCCCAGACTCCAGTGAGAAGAGCCATGCAGCGCCAGCACCAGCTCCACCCCACAGCTGCAGCCCACCGAAAGCCACACAGACCCGGGGGCGCATGCCCCCTCTGCCCCCACCCTCCCATGGTGCAAGCTGCAGTGGAGCCATCCCTACACCACAAGTCATGCCTGCATCCTACCCCCCGCACCAGCCTGACTGGGCAGTGCCTGCTCCTGTCCCTGCCCCCTCCCTCACCACGGGGAGCGTTCATCTGCCCCCCTGCCATGCCCCTTCCCTCCCCCCACCCCTTCCAACTTACCAGCTGGAGGCAGCTCTCCATGCTGCAGGTTCTGCTCCATGCTGCACTGTGGCGGCATGCAGCACGGGCATTTATTGGCCAAATTATCTGCCCCATAAGGCCAATATCCGATATAGACAATTTTCTTCATATTGGTACCAATCCGATATTGGACTGATGTATCAGTGCACCTCTACTTCAAATAATCATAAATACTCTTTCAAACAATTTGTATGTTTAATAAATATTTTTTGGTACATTTATACTGTTGTCACTGGTTCCATTTTGTTCATGCAGGTGGGGTAACAAGTTACCACATGAGACCAACAATGTCAAATTGCAGGGTAAAAAGTTATCTCATGAAAATGACAACAGTTACAGTTTCATGAGAACGATGAGGGTTAAGGACATCTACTAAAGCCAAATTGTTCAGTATATTTTAGGAAGAAGTAACATCCACTGGGAGGACCAGCCAGCTAAGGCTTAGGGCACTCATCCTTTAAGAGTGATATTTCACTCATAATTGACCTTTATTTTAGGCAGACAGACAAATAAGACACTCAAACTGGAAATTTCTTTTAATCCAATGATTCCATGATTCTGTTTCTTTCTTGGAGATTCTAGTGGATGGTCATGTCTGTCTGCCTGAAATATCTTGCATGCATACCAACCCAGCCTCTGGCTTCTTTACTTTTCATTCCATTCAGGAAGAGCACACTCCAACTGCTGAAACTTCCTCAGCCTGAAGAAAGGTTTTTGAACCCAAAAGCTTGCTTAAAAATTGTTTTCCAACTATTTAAGTTGGTGTAATAAAAGATATCAGATTCACCTTGTCTGAAATAAGGGAGACATTTGAGTTAAAAAACATACTAAAACATAGGTGTGTGCCCTACTGTCCTAGCCAATTTAATTTCAAAATAATGCTCTTTAAAGTTAATCACATATGTAAATTGTTATCAAAAAGTAAAGTTAAACACTAAGATTACAGGTTGTGATCCAATGCCCACTGAGGACATTGTGATATTTAGGCATATAATGTTTCTGATGGTGGTTTGAGTTTATAGGAAACTAAAGGAGATTTTTTTGTCTCCCAAATAGGTTTAAATTTTGGTAATATTAAATCGAAAGTAGATAATGGAGATTATTGAGCAAGAGAATGTAATTAACATGTTCTATCAGACTTCAGCACTTCAAGCAATTAAAGAAATTGGATAAAAGGATTTTATCTAAACGCACTAAACTGGAACAATGCATATTGGACAAGAAGCTCTACAGACAGCACTAAGGAAATTAAACTTTAGAAGAGGAAGAGGGGTAAACACAAAGAATTTCGAGTATCCAGTTTTATCAACAAAGTTCATTTGAGAACTACTACTTATGCTCATAATGTTCTCTCCTGCAAAGATGAAGGGTGAAAATGTTCAATGCATGATGTATAACCCATAGATATTGTTGTTCCTCCCTCCCTAACAGGAAGGAACAGCTCATTTAATCTGTTTGAGAAACAAATGCACAAACACCCTTGAGCTCCTCCTACATCTGTTTTTCAGCCTTCCCCATGCCCCCTCCCCACCCCATGACAGGTTCTCTGTTATACTGTACTGGCAGGACTATTATTTCCCATGATTTTATCTATGGTATGTTATGAGATAGTTTTGATCTTGTAGGTGTTGTGTCTTGTAGGGTTTGAAATGGAGTGTGAGAATTAATAAGAGTTTGGAAGGGCACGCTGCCCAAGCATGTGCTGTGCCAGGGGTGGGGGGGAGGTTCATGAGGTTTTTTTTAATTCTGGATAATGCTTTTTTGACCAGTGGTAACTTGCCATGCACCAAAGCATGCATGGCATGGGTGTTTCCCAGGGACAGGAAGTGGTGGCACAAATAGCAGTTGCTACTTGCCCCCAGGGAAACAAATGTCCATGCACGTCTTGACATGCCCAATGGGTGCATCCAGATGAGCATGTAGATGTGATTTACAGCACCACAGATGCCTCACATGCAGGTGTTCACCCCACTGCAAATTAGCAGTGCTGCTGGCTCTTTTGACACCAGGAGATTCCAATGGCAAAAAAAACCTGCACCAGAAAAAAAGCAGGGTGGCATACATGGTGGCAGTGTGCGCCATCCAAAACCAGAGCCTGGAAGGTCAGAGTCATGCGTCTGCTGCCAACTAAACTCTGCACACCTAGATTGCTGCCACAGGAGCTCCAGGAGGCCCCCAGAACCCCAGGTAAGGCTGCTGGAGCATTTTTCCCCATGTTAACCCCATGCTAACCCCATGTGCAGGTGCATGCACTGGGGGCAAAAAGCTGTGGCATGACTTTGTGCTTTTTTACCCACAGCAACTGCATGCTCCTGCTATCGGGGATATGGCCAATGGGTCCAGGAAGCTCCATATCCCTATGTTCCAGGGCTTTAGCACATTCCTACTGTCATCTCACTAGCAACACATTCCAACTCCTTGATAGAAAGCTGCACAATCATTCCCTTCACATGTTTCAATATGTTTTGTACTGTTGTCCATATACTACTTATCCATGGCTCTCACCATAACTTCTTTTACATCATGCCATCATCTGTTTCCTTCATATACTTCCTCTAATTATCTCTATTTCCCCACCTTTGTTTTCCTGTCTTCCTTTCTACATTCCATTCTTCCCTCTCCCCTCTCCTCCTCCTCCTGGCATAATTCAGATTCTACAGCCATACTATCCTCTGCATCGTCTTCCTCATCTTCAATTACATTTGCTTTGCACCTGACCTTCCCACCATCAGCACCCTTCATTATCCCACACTCTTCTTTCTAGTGCCTCCACCATCCTTGTGTTACACATGTGTTGCTGTATGTGGGATGTCCCCACTGTCTTGAAAATATGACCGATATTGATAATCTTATCATATTGTGCTACCTCCAGCTCTTGGCTCTGACATGAATCTGGATTTCTTGGTTTTCCACTCTTCTGCAACTACCCTGCCTTATGGAGGCTTCCCTTTCTCACACACTCCTCATCCTGTATCAGGTTTTGCGTATCTCCTCTCTCATTCCTGCCACTTACAATCTTTCTCATTTCCTATGCCCTCTTTTAGCATTTCATCCATCTTTCCTCTGATCCTCTACATTATTGACATTTACTGGTCAATACATTTCTTCCAGTAATCTGCCTTTCCTTCTTATGAGTTCAAGTTTGCTTCCTTTTCTGTATTGGTCTTTGTAATTTCAGTTTCCATCCAAACCTTTTGGATCCATTCCCATTTTATTGCTTATACCTTCATTCAATCCAATTCCACATTTCCACTCTCAGAAATTCCTTTCACTTTACTTAGTCTTCACTAAGTATTTACTTTCTCTCTAATCTCTGTTTCTGAATCAGAACTCTGCAGTCTCATTTAATGTATACCCATCCTTTTTATTTAGGCAGTGTTACTGCCTTGTTGTTGTCCCCCCCCACTACCCACTATGATGATGAATATTAAAATGATCTTGAACTAGACATTTCTCAGATATAGAAAAGTGAATGATCTGAAAAGTGAGTTCTATGTGACAAACTGACTTGATAATAATAGTCTCAACCCATATCTGGAAGATGACTTCCACAGACTTCAATGGAACTGAGATAATGTTTTCCACTTCAGGATATGCTCAGAATGAAGTACTATGACATAACAGACCTTTATGAAAACAAAAATTCCATGCATTTCTTCTACTGCCTTTCACAAATTATTTAATAAGTAACATTCTCCCACAACATTCTCACAGGCAAGATGAGGAAGTATGGGTTGGATGAACAGATCGTAAGGTGGATAGAAAACTGGCTGGAGCATCAGAGGGTAGTAATCAATGGCTCAATGTCTAATTGGCAGCTGGTATCAAGTTGAGTGCCCCAGTGGTCAGTCTTGGGGCCAGTTTTTCTCAATGTCTTCATCAGCAACCTGGAAGATGGCATAGAGTGCACCCTCAGCAAGTTTGCAGATGACACTAAGCTGCGGGGAGCAGTAGATATGCTGAAGAGTAGGGCGAGGATTCAGAGTGACCTAGACAAATTGGAGGATTGGGCCAAAATAAATCTCGTTAGATTCAACAAGTGAAAAATCCCACACTTAGGATGGAACCAGTCCAATGTACCAGTACAGGATGGGGCTGACTGGCTGGGCAGCAGCTTTGCAGAAATGGTCCTGGGGTTTACAGTGGACAACAAGCTGAACAGCGTGCCCGTGTTGCAAAGAAAGATAATGGCATACTGGGCTGCATTGGTGGGAGTATTGCTAGCAGGTCAAGGGAACTGATTATTCCCCTCTATTCAGCACTGGTGAGGCCACATCTGGAGTACTGTGTTCAGTTTTGGGCCCCCACTACAGAAAGGATGTGGACAAATTAGAGAGGGTCCAGTGGAGGGCAACAAAAATGGTTAAGAAGTTGGGGGACATTATTTATGAGGAAAGACAGAGGGAACTGAGCATATATCGTCTAAAAAGAGGAGACAGAGAGAGGATTTAATAGCAGCCTTCAACTACCTACTAGCCTCAAAAGAAGATGTATCTAGACTGTTCTCGGTGGTGGCAGATGATAGAACTGTCTCGGACAGCGAGAGCCGACTCGAGTTGCGTTAGAAATTGGTCGTACGTTAGGGCGGGCTGGTGAATGGAGAAGCAGACACAACTTATCGGTTGCAAAAAACTTTACTCACGCCGCTTGCAATCACGACGCAGGTGGTCCGGTCGTCGGAACAACCTCACGAGTTGTTCCAGCTGGTGGGGCCCAAGCCAGTTAATCTGTCCGCAATTTGAAGCCGGCGGGGAAAGGGGTACGTCGGGGTTGCGCTCGGTGATGGGAAGAAAGATCGATAGGTGATCAGTCTATCGATCGG
>NW_005842169.1:1424510-1439248 GCF_000455745.1 Alligator sinensis | reverse complement strand
AAGAGTCGGAGAGTAACAGCGTTTGTTCCTCCGTATACCTCCACGCAGGCATCTATAGCTTCCAAGGGCGTTGGAATTGCCCCAGGGTCTGATAGGTGATGATAAGCCCATCTCTCTTTTCGTTGGATTGCTGTTAGTCCCATCGGATTTGTTCTCAGACTCCATGAGAGATATGACACTCCAACTATAGCCAAGAGGAGTTGTTCTGCAGTAGCCTTCTGCGGGCGACCCTCGTGCCAGGTGTGGAATTTGTGGGTTACCTGCCCCACCACAAGCGCCGGGAGCGGGATAGGCCAGTGGGCACTGTCCGTGACCACGTTCAAATCAGTAGCACACCCTCTGCTCCATGCTGCTTGTCGGGTCAGGGCACTCGCTTCTTCCTTATCCAGAGTATTGGATCCAAATTCCACTATCAGTCTTCCTAACCACATGGCCAAGGTTTCTTCCGGCCTTATTTTGGATTCTTTGCAAAGCTCTTGTATCTCTGGTCTGGTGCGTGTGCGCGAGATAACAGAAGTACGTTTAGTACCTTCGTCATCTGCAATATGCTTCATCACTGCTATCGGGTGGGCTGCGAGAGAGAGAGGGTTAATTTCTTCATCTTTGAGCGTTGGGTACATCCCTCCTCCCATTGCCCCCTCCCCTTGGAAAGGAGGCGGGGTCATTGGGAATGATGTCACCTCAGGGGGCGGGGTCACTAGGCGGATCCCCGCCGGGTCTTCTGAAACTCCGCCCCTCAATTTCGGGTTCCCCGGGTGGCTCGCGCTTCTTTCAGAGCCATTTTCTGCTCGCAGCATCATGCGGCTGGCACTGTTAATAAACGCTGCTCTGGAGCCCTTTGCTGTCCGCTCCAGCGATTCCTTATCCACCGTTTGCATCTGAGCCTCTAAGTTCGTGTACTCCCTTAGTAGGCCCATTACTGCACGGAACAGCACATTTATCATTTTTCCCTTTTTCCATTTAATTAGGCCCCACTTCGGCTTGTGACGGCCCTCAGTTTCTTAATTCTCCCGGAGCTGAATGAGGAGCTCATGGCCCCGCGACTCAGGCACCAAGTCTGGACATTTGAACCAGTCCGTGGGGGTGGGTTCCCCCCCCTCCTTTAAGTATCGGGTGCCTTGAGCGAACTCCTGAGCGGGGGTCAGTTTTTCTGCCTTCTGCGCCTTTATCCCGGCTAGGGATATGGTTGATGTTTCCTCCGGGGGCCGATAAGAAACCCAGTCGCTCCCCATTATGCATCCGAACTCCCTGAGGGATAGCTTTGTTCTCCATTCTTTTACTACGGCTTCTTCCCTTTTTACAGAGAAGTAGCCATCAATATTTCTTTGATTCCCTTCTATCGCCTGGTGGTAATCGATATGCGCCCATAGATCATTTGCATTCTCTACGCAGAGTGTCCTGGTGCGCCAGGGGCAGCACCCGATCAGATTCATCTCCATCACCGTGCCCTTAGATCCCATCCTCGTCGCCATGTCTCGGACGGCCAGAGCCGACTCGAGTTGCGTTAGAAATTGGTTGTACGTTAGGGCGGGCTGGTGAATGGAGAGGCAGACACAACTTATTGGTTGCAAAAAACTTTACTCATGCCGCTTGCAATCACGACGCAGGTGGTCCGGTCGTCTGAACAACCACACGAGTTGTTCCAGCTGGTGGGGCCCAAGCCAGTTAATCCATCTGCAATTCGAAGCCGGTGGGGAAAGGGGTACATCTGGGGTTGCGCTCGGTGACGGGAAGAAAGATTGATAGGTGATCAGTCTATCGATCGGCAGCCACAAGTCAGATAAGTTCAGAGGCACTCTGCAGTGTGCTCAAAGCTCTTCGACTTGGGCGGAAGTCGCGTGGAATTTTAAACGGCCAGCGAGCCAATTACTAGATGCCACGTGTGAATAATTTAGCACTGTCCAATAGCAGGGCACAAATTTACATTCGAATAGCGGGAACTCTTTGCATCATGCATTTCTGTGCTGCAAAGAAGAAATGTATCCTGCAAAGGAAACTGCTAAGTGGCGGGAACTCTCTCCTACACGCAGGTTCTCAATTGCAGCAGAACACTCTGCCGTGCAAAGGAGCTCTCATGTGAC
Source organism: Alligator sinensis (assembly GCF_000455745.1). Lineage (NCBI taxonomy): Eukaryota > Metazoa > Chordata > Crocodylia > Alligatoridae > Alligator > Alligator sinensis. The sequence continues at coordinate 1,437,167 of NW_005842169.1, read as the reverse complement.
CAGGAAATTCCATAGTGCCGAGGCACCAAAATCACTGGGTCGTGACAAGAACAAGAAGCAACAGTCTTAAATTGCAGCAAGGGAAATTAGGTTAGATATTAGGAAGACTTTTCTCACTAAGAGGGTAGTAAAACACTGTAACAGGTTACCCAGAGATGTGGTGGTGGAATCATTCTTTGGAGGTTTTAACAACCTGGCTAGACAAAGGTTTGGCTGAGATGATCTAATCATATATGGTTGTTCTTTGAGCAGGGGGTTGGACTAGATGACCACCTGAGGTCCCTTCCAACCCTAATAGATGCCTATAACAAGGAAAACTCATTTAAATATGGTAACTAAAGATAGTTGAATATTGCAAAACTGTATTTGTGTAATTTGAATACAGAATAGCCACCTGGTTCAATCATACTTGTTGTTTGCTATTCATGAACTTTTTCATGGGGAGACTTTTATCTCCCAAATACCCAATGGAAGCCTGTCTAGTGTATGCATATTGATCTTCACATGTGACCCAAGATATCTGTGCAAGAGAAGGAATAGTTTCTATCTTATATTCATTATACTCCTAATTAAAGTTGAATATTGAGTCATCCAGCCAGCAACAGTATCATAAACAACAAATAAGGAATTATTGCAAGGAACAGTATATAGAGAACCCAGAAGCAGAAATGTGTCATTGAGTAGCAAATTAATTCATAAATGTCAAAAAGTCTGAATCTCTGCAAACGTGTGCTTTGTTACTATTTTAGATGTCTGCAGAAGGAATGTTAATGCTAGGTGTTCTTAGATGCATGATGTGCTTGCATGTTGGAGGCTATAAAAGAAATTCTTTTGTCTTGGGTCACATCAGAGCTCTTGGTGCTAGGCCTGCAAAGGTTATGTGTTGCAGCGTTGTAACACCTAACCTTTCTGTGTCCTACCAGCTGGTACAATCCATAGTCCTAATTAGGCATTCAGGAATTATTCTATGCCTGGTGCCTATTGTGTATGGTTGCAAGCTCATGCAGAGTAACCAATCAAAAGAGATGACACATGCTCAGACATAGAAGCTAAGGAGGTAAACAGTTAAATGTTGATTGCATTTATACCATTTACCATTTATTCTGACTTCCAGCAGAAATAAGCATGGCCCCTTACATCTTCACCATGCTCCCAGCACTGCACAGGTCCTAGGCCACTGGCAGGGAGTGAACCTTGGGCAGGGAGTGGCAGGCATGGCTGAGCTGCTAGGGGGCACTGTCCAGCTGTGGTGCAGCTGCTTCCCTTCACATGGGCAGAGGCTGGAGCTGGTTCTGAAGGGCTGAGGACCTCTCTATGTCCAGAGCCCAATGCCATGGGGAGGAAGAAAGTGGGGGGAGGGGGGAAGGAGGTGCCAGGCCCCCTACACAGGGACTCCTGGCCCCATGGTGGGTCTGTCTGGCCTCCCCGCAGTGGTGGGGCCCAGACAGGGCTATTAGCTCCCTACACCTCCTGCTGTACTTGTGCATCTGTAGCCTGGACTTGGAAGGCTCTTCCACACTCCCAGGTCTGGCCCTCCCCAGCTCACCTCGGGGGAAACAGGTGGTTCAGTCCCAGCAGAGCAACCTCCACTGGGCAGGTTGCATCCTTCTCCTTCCCACCTGTGGTGCTGGGGATGTGCAAGGCCTTTCCCAGTTCTGAAGTGGGGCTGAGTGCATGGCTGGCTCAGCCCAAGGAGGCGTTATAGCAGCTGGACTAGGCAACACTGGGTGTGAAGGGTCACTACCAGCCACTTGTGTGGTAAGCGTAGTCTCAGAGTATTCCTAAAGACTTGCACAGGGCCAGGGGTACAGTGAAGGTATAAGGGGCTGCAGTCATTTCTGCCGGAGGTTGCTTAACTTGGTATGAGTTATTGCTTAAATATTTAAACCATATAATTGGAAGAGATTAAATGGATAATATTTTAAATGATATTTGCATCCCTAAAGAAGCCATCAAGTTAAGATTATTGTTCCATTATGTAGCCAATAGGAATGACAAGCAGAGAGGAATCATCTAATTTCTGCCCTTCTTGGTGAATGATACAATTTCCTCATGAACTAAACCACATTAGTACCTTGTAAAAAATATAATCAAGAGGATACGCCATCACTCTCTTTATATAAAAGCAGAGTACTCATCTGGATTACGGGAAGCCTACCAATACAGCCAAACCCCTCCTTGCTTGATTGGAAACAGAGATTTGATCTCAGTTCTCCTACCAAAGTGTCACTTCCACTGGGCTATAGGTTAGTTGGAGAAATATTTTTCTCCATCTGTTGTCAAGGCTGCTCTTGTTTGTTAAAATAAATATTTATTTGGACAGAAAGAAGGCGATAAAGGCTCAGTGGCTTTAAATATTAATTCCCTACATCAATGAATATTTAAGTATTAAGTAATTTCTGTGATGTTTGTGATAGTCTTTCACTTGTTTATTATTAGTCAATCAAACTTTCTGATGTTCATATACATTGCACATTCTTACTAGAACCACCCAAAGTCATTTCCATGTGCCAGTTAGTAAGCTGGAGAGTTTAGACCCTTATCATAACCAATTCTATTTAACATGAAACTCAGAATAAATTCATTCCATGATAGGACATTCTTATTGCATAATTTTCACAATATAAATCCCTAGATTTTACCAAAGATCCCAATCCTGGGATGTTCTGTGAACCTACTGCAAAATACTGAGAGTCACCACAAAATTCAAATGTTTTTTCTGAACCTTAGTGTCATAACCCAATGATTTTTAGTACCTCGGCACATTGAAATTTTCCCACCACATGGAGCTTTCTTTGCACTGTGGATTTCTCAGCTGCAGAGAGAGATCTTCAAAAGGAGACTGGACGCACACCTCGCTGGGGTTATTTGACCCCAGCAGTCTTTCCTGCCCAGAGCAGGGGGCTGCACCCAATGATCTCATGAGGTCCCTTCCAGCCCTAAACTTCTATAAATCTGTGAATCTGTAGATTATAGGCCCCCCTCGCTTGCCCATGGTGGGCTTTGAAACTGAATCTCTCTGACTTCCAAGTGTCATAACCCAATGATTTTTAGTACCTCGGCACATTGGAATTTCTATTGGTCAATTCTAAATTATTCCTACGTGGCAGCTAGCAATTGGCTCGCTAGCCGTATAAAAGGTTAGAGCAGTTTCCACCCAAGTTGGAGGACTCCACAACCATCTCGTGGGGAACTCTGAGCGCGCTGTGGAGCCTAGCAAACTCCGCGTGTGTCTTGGAGGAGGACAGAGAGACCTGATCAGCTCTTAGCCACTCCCCATCATAGTGTGAATTTGACGTATCCCCCGTGTGAAGCGCTCGTGGAGTCGTATATTGACAACTCATCTCGGTTCGGTGCGGTTCGGAAGAGATCTCACTTGTGTTTGTTTGTGTGTAACTGCAACTCAAGCAAGTTTCCTCCCTGCACTGTGACCATCGGCAGTGTAAGTAAAGCTTTCTTTATAAAACCAATATGCTTCCGTGCCTAACTCTACTCCGTCATGGAAAAACCACACCTGACGGTCCGGGCTACTGGCCATAGCCTCAGACCGACCCTCGGTCCCGACACTTAGTAGCTCATTGAACCGGTATAATTAATGCACACTAATTTATATAGCTAATGGCCCACAAGTGAGTGATGTAATCAGTGTCATATCTATCTAATCATCTTTGACACCTCAACCCAAATGACCACATTCCCATTTAGAGCTGAGTCAATGGGGGATGATAAAACCAGACTGAGGATGAAACACATGACTTTGTATCTGCTTTAACCATGCAGATACTGTACCTCTCTCTGCCATCAACCTCTATCTAAGTCAGAAGTTCTCAGATCCTTAGAAAAGGTAAAATTAATCTATGACTTGAGTGCCAGCTCAACATCTACATGGATCTTCAGTTTCATTTAAGTCAAAATGGGTACATTTCAATCATGAAGTTTTGAGAACCTTTTGGCACCCGGCCTCAGTTTAGGTAATTTAAACTACTTGACCATCTTGGTTTCTCTTCTAGTGTCTACCGAACACAAAGGGGACAATTTAAGGGGAAGGAAGGACTATTTTTCTCCAAAGCTGGATGTGAGTGGAGGTTGATAGATGTTTTAAGTGTGATTATGATAAAAAACTGTGCCTGTAAAAGCAGCACCTTCTGACTGCCCATATCTTGCTCATCATGTGTTGTGAGTCATGTCTGCTTAGCTTACAGTGCAAAAGAGGTTGCATTTTTAACACTGTCAGCACTGCTGAGTCAGTGCAGCTGAAGAATGGCACAGCTGGGGCTGATTCTGCTTCCATAAGTGCATAACAAAATTTCCATTTCATTTATAGCTTTCAAAGCTTTCTTGGTGGTGCTGTTTGAAGAGAATGCTATGGACCAAAAGGCTACCACCTGATTTCAGAACTGGGCTAAACTGAAAGATGTAGAACAAATCTTGAGGCTAACTGGCAAACACTTTTCAGACCTGCCTGAAAATATCCTCTTGATTTCCCTGCAAGTATAAGTAAAGGACTGCAGAATCTGAGCACTATTGCAAAACAAATTGAATGGTAATAACAATACTCTGTCCTTCTGTAGCTGTGTTCAGCCAAGGCTCTCAAAGAGCTTTACAAATATTAATTAACTCTCAGGACACCCACACAATGTACATAAGTATAATTACACCCATTCTACAAGATGTCTCTATGAGGTCCTGAGATTAGTTATTTCAACTAGGTTATACATTGAGAAAGTGGCAGCACCAGCAACACGATTTGGGCCTCCTGATTTGAATTACCTCCATTTATCCAGAAAATGACACTGCAAACATAGCATTTTACTGTCCCCAACATGTTTCCTTGCACTCCCTTAAAGGTCAGCCATCACTGAAATTCTCCCTCTGGTTGAAGGTTGCTAGGTTGCTAAATGCACCTTCCTGGAGGATCTGGCAATGTTTTTTCTAAGACATCAAGGAGCCAGAGGGAGAAGGCAGGGAATGGGAAGTGGGGGGAGAGAGGGGAAGAAATTGGGGGCGGTGGACATGGAAAAGGTAAAATAATGCAGAAGAATAGACAAATAGGAAGCCCAACTCTGATTTCCTGCTCAGTGACCCACTATTCTTGCAAAACAATTGGATAGAAATAGCACTTAATATGACTGGCAATATCAGATCAGGCATTAGAAATGATTTAAACTATGCCACTTACAGAAAACTATGTAACTGAGATCAATTCCACCTTCAGTCTTTTGTAAGTCTGTACATAGGCATGGAGTCTAATATCCTTATTTCAACAGTGCGCTCCATTTGGTGCTTCAGAGGAAGTCTAAAAACAATTTAATGTAGATTTTTAATTGTGCGGTATTCTGGTCAGTAAACATGTTCCTTTTCTGAACAGTGTGATGATAATTTTTGTCCAGATGTGTGAACTCCGATTTATCTTTCTCTCATACAATACTGCTATGACTAAAAAGTCATTATTCAGCCATAGTAACTACAAACTTGTATCTAAAATGCCATTTTTCATTCATTTAAAATAATCATAAAATTGTATTTGACATATCACTGTATCTTCCATTCCATTTGGGTGAAATTCACCCCTGAACTGAGGAGAAGCAAAAATCCTATACACAGGGGAGACTTGGAGGCACTGGTATTAACATGCAGATGTTAATGTTTTTCTCTAAGAAAAGAAGTATGGTATATTTCTTCCCCTTTATTCACTGTTTAACATTTTGAATCCCATCAACTGGTGTTTTTTTCAGGTCAACTTGTTCTTTTGGCACAAAATGACTGTACATCTTGCTTTTCATTCAGAGTTGTAGAGCAATTATACCCTCCATTCTCTGGCCATTTGCAGCAAATATTTGCTTTAAGAAAGTCATGTTAACATTTATTTGACAAACCTAATTTCAACAAGGGCACAAAACTTTCATTACCTGTTAAAATGTAAGAATTCAATGATTCCAATACAGAATCCAAGGATGAATTCCTAGATGCATCAAACTCAATAGCAAAACTGCCATTGACTTCAGTGGGGTCAGAAGTTTATTCCATTTTCTCCCTGCCAAGATCTAAATGCAGAAGTTTATATTTCTCCTGCCAGGATTGATGGCATGACTACAGCTCTAAGCAGGGCAGACAGCTGCATTTCTTTACTCTTTCTGTGTTAGCAATATGATGTATTGTTGAAAGGGGAGTATGTCCATCTTAACTCAGATTTTGAAAGTGAAGTAAAGGAGCAAGTATTTTCACTATGTTTAAGAGCAATGTTATAATGCTTGCTTACACACATTGATCCCTTGGTACTTTTTGTAATTTCTAATAACTTGCTTATTTCTCATTAAACCCACATTCTATTACTTTTCTTGAATTTAAAAGTAATTTCTCTTTCTTTTCCCCTTTCCTTTTTTGCTCCTTTCCCTAAACTTTTTGAGGTGCCTACCAAATAAGATACAATAGAGTTTGTACCATGCACTGATTGCCAATTAAAAATTGACACGGGTTTTAAATATTTGTTCATAACATGCATAGTCAGAGGGTTAAGGGACACAGCTCTAGCCATTCAGCCCATTCAGCTCCTCTGTTCTTCCCCATAGGCAGAAACGTCATGCTTGTTTGAGTTGCTGTGAGAGGATTTTGAAGAATGAAGTAGCAATGATACAGCCTGCTGCATTCTGGGCTCCAGACCCAAGAGGATTATCATTGGCTGTGATGAGCTTTGAAGATGTTCTTCTCTGCATAAGAATCCTAGAGGGGATTATTGTTGGCTGAGATAAGCTCTGGAGATGTTCTCAACAAAAGAATCATGCAAAGTGACTTGACAAGCGTCTTAAGGTTTAAAATGCCAATAGTCTCAAAATATTGAAATGAAGTATTATTGAAGCATTCAATTTCAATTATTTGGGTCAATGATAGTTTTAGTCACTCGAGTGTAGAAACTCTGTAGCTCAGAAAATAGGTAGCAGAAGTAATATATTTCTGATTAAAAAACCTGATATGAAAGTGTATTTAATTCAACAGTTATTATAAATTACGTTATTGCTTGACAGATGCACAGTTTCTGAAACACAAATTCCCAGAATAATATCAGCAAACAAGAAGAACAAAACTTCTGCTTCTCTGTTTTTGAAGGAATAAATATGATATAAAGTGGTATTAAAGTGGGCAGCTTTTGGGCTCTCTAATTGCTATGTGTTGTAAACAATAAAAATAAAACACAGGAAATAGTTTTTACACATAATGTCTCGCCAACTTGTGGAACTCATTCCCACAAGATATCAAGGCCAAAATTCAGGCTTTACAAAAGAATTTAAGTTTTAATATAGCATGGATAATAAGAATAAGAAAGAGAGAATGAGCAACAGGTGAGAGAGATGTACGAAGAACTAACATTTGTGCTTAAGTCCCTTTAATAAGAAAGTCTAGCTAGAGGTGCACCTGGGCACATCAATACATACATTGATATGCTGTAGTTATTGTGCATTAGGTTTAGTACCTATAATAGGTACTAACTAAATGCACAATAAACAGCACTAATGCACAATAGCACTGGCTCATGCCTTTTAAGTAATCCTATTGCACAATAGATCAATTCTGCTGTGCATTAGTGCGATAGCATGGCTTTCATGGTGATGTGCTAATGCACAGTAGCGTTAGTCTATGATGCATTTAGTGTCTCATGTAGACATGCCCACTGAGAGTTACAAGTATGGGAAGTATGTAAAATTTCATCTAGAAGGTACATCGTGGTTCCACTAAAATCAATGGAAATGTTACACCATGATTTCATCCCATGGACATGTCTATACATTAAATTAATTTGATCCATAAACTCCAGTGCAGTTTGTGCTGGAGTTATTTGCTCCTAGGTGCAGCATTTACACACACTCCCAGGACTGCAGCACACTGAGCTGGGGTAGTACAGCTCTGGCTGGCAGGAGGCCTGGGGAGTCAGCCTGCTAGCCCAGGGCTTCTCCAACCTGGTTCAATGTTCTATGGAGGGGCTGACTGGGGCATGAGGGTGCTTCGGTGTGGGGCTAGTCAGCAGGCAACTTCTGCACTGTAGTACACTCATGCCCCAGCCAGACCTGATCACTGTCTGCATAAATAACTCCACCATAGGACAGTACTTGTGTTGGGCAGTACTAACCTACAGCAGAATTAATTGATTTACTTGGGTGTAATAGCTCCTCATGTGACAATGATGCATTATTTCAGGCTAATTAGGCAATTCCACAGGAAGCATCTCATGTAGATGCACCCCATGTGTACAAAACCTCCATAATTAAAGGCATTAGTAAGAGCCAAATTATATGAAAAAGACTTATATGTGACTATCTTCACAAATAAGCAAGAAGATTTCACTGTGATTAGTTGAATCATTTTTAATTAATGAAAACCTGGATGATTGCTATGTATTTAGCAAAATTCTTCTAGATACCAGACAGTTACTGGAAATGTCCTTATTCTTATAAAAATGATTATTAAAAAACTTAAACTTAAAAAGAAAAAAAATACTTCCAAATTATTTGCTATTATATTTAAAAAAAAATCTTAATCATGTATTCAGCAAGCAAATATTGTATTCAGAAAAAAATGTACCCTTGAGGTTAAAATATTGTTGATACATGGCGGAGAAATGTGTATTTCTCCCCTATCCCCCTTATTTTTAACTAGCTGTATTTATTATTTGGCTGGATCTAGCAGGTAGGTATTATCTTTCTTTATTTTTCTATAGCATATTGAAACAATATTAATGTTGGGAAACTATCTATCTTTAGCTCTGAAAAAGAATGCACGTAAATATGAACAAGCGTGTTTAATTGTTCAGTGCCATTAATTATTATACATGTGACTTAATGTTGTTCTTAACACTACTTAGACATAGGTTATCAATGCCAAGTGCATAACCTAGAATTCTGTTGAGATTGCTGCAGAGGTATTCACCACTGTGTGCTGTTTTGTCATATGATAACTTGAAAAAATGCCCGAGCCACTAAATTTGGATTACACCAGTGTAACATGAGAAAGAACATCATAGAAATTTCTCTTTTATTGTGACTAAGTATAAATATTGCCATGGTACAATAATATGAAGGAATATTTTTAACTACAGTTCTGAATGGAATATTAATGAGCCTCCCTTATTATTTATGGCACTGGGAGCCAACCTTTTTGTCAGGCATACCACAAATTATCATATTTACTCAAATATAAGACAAGGTTTTTCCCCCAATTATCATAGGGAAAAAAATCCCTTGTCTTATATTCTCATACAAGAAACCCTGCCTCATTGCCTATCATTAAACTGTTGCCAAAAGGAGTTATGAAGTTCATTGACTGCAGCCAACACTGAACATGCCTGTAAGACACATGACCAATACTAGGGAAACATACTGATAGGAACCTTTTGTGTGTATATGTGTGGCCCTTAAAAAATGGGTGAGTATTCCCTCTGCTGGAAACCAACACTGGACCTGAAGGTACTACAATACAGGGCCAGTGCTGGGAAGGCCAGAGCTAGCCCTGACACCTTCCTCTGGGTGCCAAAAGTCCTATATTTGATCTTAGTCTAAGAGGCCAAGGTGCTGATGGGAACCTACCAAAAAGATAAATCAATGCAGCCTATCTGAATAAGATATTGTGCCCATTGGACTCAGTAGCCCTCAGCACCAACTGTTTCTCAAGTCATAATGAACCACTACATTGAATACATTTCAAATTCTTCACTCCCACAGCTGATCAGCACCTTACTTTTCCATTTTCAGTGATTCCTGTTTCTTTACCAGCCTTAAATGTCTGGCAAACAACACCAAACAACCTTGTAGATGAGAGGTGCTGTTGCCCCTTCTCTCAACTTGTCACTGATTGACGTGGCCCTGCTTTTCATGAGGTAGAGCTGGACCAGGAGGCCCAATGCCTCATCTGCATGTACATTTTTTGAAGGATCCCAGGACTCATGACAAGCATACCTAATCCCAGTCATGAGTGGGGTTCTAATTAGCACATAGATACTTTGTGAAAGTATCTGGGGTACACACATACAAGGTCTGTTCAAAAAGTATTGACACTAAATGTGTATTTGTGGTACAAAGTGGGTTGACTGGGAGGCGTGGCTTCGCTGAACCTTTCTGGCCATGTTGGGACTCCTGGACAGGTTTGCAGCTCGTGGTGTTTCCCCAGTTTTCTGTAGCCAGTTGTTGAAGTAAGATTGTTTGTATCTCACATCCCCTTTCGTTATGTCAGAGTGTCCAGAACAACACGTGCATATGGAATTTTGTGTGAAAATAGGGAAAACAGAGTGAAACATTTGAATGACTTAAAATAGCATTTGCTGATGACACTATGAGCCGTGCAAGACTTTTTGAATGGTATCGTTGGTTCAAAGAAGGACGATCATCAGTCGAAAGTGATGAGCATTCCGGATACCTTTCAACATCTCAAAATGATAAAAATGTGGCAGCAGTTAACAGTTTGGTTTGAAATGATAGGTGATTGACTGTCTGAGAGAGAGAGCAGAAGTTGGAATTTCTGTTGGTTCATGTCATTCAATCCTAACCAGCAATTTGGGAATTAAATGACCAGAACGACACCCATAAAAGTGGGTGTCCAACTGCCAGATGTTTCACCACAATAACATGCCTGCCCACTTAGCACAGTTTGTGAAGCAATTTTTAGCCAAATATTAGCCAAATACCATATCCCACATGTGCCACAGCCTCCATAGTCACCTGATATGGCCCCATTCAACTTCTTTCTCTTCCCTCAACTAAAGAAAACCTTGAAAGAAAGAAGATTTTGTGATGTGGAAACCATAAAACAAAATGCAACTGAGCAGCTTCTAGTGATTCCACAAATTGCTGATCAGAGGTGCTTCCAACAATGGCAGAATCATTGGGAGAAGTGTGAGGCTACAGAATGATCATACTTTGAAGGAGATTAAGCCAAAACCCCTGTAAATAAAATATTTTGTTTTCTACAGCATCAGTCTCTTGATACTTTTTGAACAGACCTCGTATAATGAGCAGTGCTAGACTCTTGAGTTTTGCCATGGCTTGAAATGTTATTGACTACATTTCCTGGGGCCCAGCCCAATGAACTGTGCGCTAAATCTTGAGCCTTTTGGCTTTGGACTAGTATCGTGCATAGTTTGTACTATGTATAAGCAGGTACAAAAGTGCTGCTACAAAAGTGCTGATCAAAAGTGTGTTTATGGAGTACTTGTGCTGAAACTTACAGCAGTTTGCAAAAGATAAAATCAATTCTGGATGAACCGAGTCTATATGCACAAGTACTTCATAAACACACTTTTGAGCAGCAGTTTTTTGCTCTGATGATTAGATTCTATACCTGAAAAATTATAGTACATTTATAAATTTTCCATATATAGAATCTAATTACTGGGAGGTTGTCTTAAATTCAAGGTTATCTTAGATACAAGTAAATACAGTAGATCTCCACCCTCCCTGAGTGCTACTTTGAATCCCCTTCCTCTGCCCAATCTGTTGAATCTTGACCTGTGCGTCCTCCCTGATCTGATGCTCTGCTTTCTGCTTCCTGCCCCATTTGCTGCTATGTTACTTGTCCCTTGCCTTGTCTGCTATGGGCCACATATGGAGGCAGCCGAAGCCGCTTGTGGCACTCCTGATGTAAGTCAGCCACGTGTGATTTAAAGGAACTCCAACTGAGGAGAGAGGGGGAAGGAGGGTTAGATTCATTTCATTCTTTTGTTGAAGGTTTCCTATTTTTTTTATTTTTATGGTAGATGAAACAAGAAATATATAATTTGATAGGTAAGTGGAAATGAAAGAGAAAGAGATAAAATGTTAATGTTGATGAAAAGTGGTGGATTGGCAGTCCTGGGAAATTAAACTCTTTCATGTAGTCAGAAGAACCCATGGTAGTTTACCCTTTTCATTGATAGCTTCATCTGACCTGCTTTAAGAATGAGAAGCCAACCTCAGGCTTTGCAGTCATTCTGACCTCCTTTTTTGGTTGTTGTTGGATCACATCTGACTCCTGGTAAGAGAACTAAATTGAAACATCTGTGGTTATGCCCTAAATATGCAAAGGCCCACATCCTGCATAATGCAAACATTTAGCAAAAAAAGTTCCAGGTAGTCAGGAATATCTATCTAGCTATTCAGCTATCTACATATATATACATACATCTATGTCTGTGTGTATATACATGCACACACACACGTGTGCACACAAACACACGCATATGTATATACATATATAGTATGTGTGTATAGATATAGATATATGGGTCCATCTGCAGTGAGATAGAGAGGCAGTTCCACTGGATCTGACTCATCCAGCATTATAGGCCAGGTATGTATCCCAGTTCAGAACAGCACCTAACCATGCAGTTAACTTTTAAACACACAAGACATCTCCACTAAGTGAATGAACTCATATTTACAGATTCATAGTTTCATAGTTTCTAGGATTGGAAGGGACCTGGGCAGATCATCTAGTCCGACCCCCTGCCATGGCAGGAAAGAGTACTGGGGGTCAAACGACCCCAGCAAGATGGTCATCTAACCTCCTCTTAAAAACCCCCAGGGTGGGAGCCTGCACCACCTCACTTGGAAGCTGGTTCCAGACCCTAGCCGCCCTGACCGTGAAGTAGCACCTCCTGATGTCCAACTTAAACCTCCCCTCCGCCAGCTTGTGACC
>NW_005842169.1:1401477-1423495 GCF_000455745.1 Alligator sinensis | reverse complement strand
GGTCCTCCTTCCTCCCCTTTTTGAAGATGGGAACCATGTTGGCCCTCTTCCAGTCCTCCGGCACCTCTCCAGAGCACCACGAGTGCTCATAAAGCTGCACCAGGGGACTTGCAATGACCCCGGCCAGTTCCTTTAGAACTCTAGGGTGGAGATCATCTGGACTGGCTGGCTTAAAAATGTCCAGCCCCTCCAGCAGCTCCCTAACTAGATCTCCACTTACCCTGGGCTCAGGTGTGCCTCCCTCAGGGCCCGACGGGGGCCTAGCAGGGAGGTGGCAGTTCTGGTCCTTACTGAGGAAGACAGAGGCAAAGAAATCATTAAATATGTTGGCTTTGTCATCTGGCGTGACAACCAGATTCCCTGTCGCATCCTGCAAGGGCCCCATATTACCCGGGGCCTTCTTTTTACTCCCTTTTTACTCCCTATTCAACGCTACCACAGTTTTAGTTGCCTGATGGCAATTAAGGTCTTGTATGCCATACTGAAAAAATATTCTCCAATAACAAATCCTTTAGCTATGATTTTCAACAGAGGCACATGTATTTTCCATGTTGAGAGAGGGAGGAAAATTACACATTTTTTATGATGAAGGAACACAAAAAAGAATGTATAGGCAGAATCACCCTCCTGTTAACGATTATACTTTTCAAGATTTTTCAAATGAAATGAAATTGTGTTTTAAACCATTTTGCCATCCCATTGGTAGTAGTAAAATTATAGCTACTGAGAATGCCTTTTTTATTAATACTTTGAAATTGCTCATTGATTTGAGAAGAAACACTAATATTTCTTCATTATTCATTGTTCTTTTCAAACAGGAAGGTGATTCAGGGAGACCTTGACAGGCTCAGGAAATGGGTGGATGAGAAACTGATGGTGTTTAACACCAAAAAATGCAAGGATCTCCACCTTGGGAGGAAAACCCTCCAGCATGCTTATAGGCTCGGCAGTGCTACACTGGCTAACACTATGGACAAAAAGGACTTGGGGGTCATGACTGACCACAAGATAAACATGAGCCTTCAATGTGATGCTGCAGCTAGTAAAGCAAGCAAAACGCTGGCTTGCATCCATAGATGCTTCTCAAGCAAATCCTGGGACATCATTCTCCCATTGTACTCGGCCTTGGTGAGGCTGCAGCTGGAGTACTGCATCCAGTTTTGGGCTCCACAATTCAAAAAGGATGTGGAGAAGCTTGAGAGAGTGCAGAGGAGAGCCATGTGCATGATCAAGGGTCAGGAAAACAGACCTTATGATAAAAGGCTGAGAGCCATAGGACTCTTCAGCCTGGAAAAGCACAGGCTCAGGGGTGATTTGGTGTCCACCTATAAGTTTATCAGAGGTGCTCACCAGGATCTGGGGGAACATCTGTTTGCCAGAGTGCCCCAAGGGATGACAAGGTTGAATGGTCACAAACTCCACTGTGACCAGTTCAGGCTTCACATAAGGAAGAACTTCTTTACTGTCCGAGCCCCCAGGTTTGGAATAGATTGCCACTGGAGGTGGTTCAAGCACCCACTTTGAATGCCTTCAAGAGACAATTGGATGTTTATCTTGCTGGGATCCTGTGACCCCTGCTGACTTCCTGCCCCTGGGGTAGGGGCTGGATTCGATGATCTTCTGAGGTCCCTTCCAGCCCTAATGTCTATGAAATCTATGAAATCTTTACAAAGTTTATTCTTGTCTAAACACAGAAGACAGAATCTCCCTCTTCAGCATCAGATATAAAGCAGCCTAGGAACACAAGCAAGCTTTGACAAACAAAGGAAAATTTCCCTTTTATCACCTCTCAACAAACTTTGGTGTGTTTTAGGTCCTTTGTCCTACAGTGTTAAAAATAACACTGTATTCACTTGGCTCTGCACGTCTGTTATACCACATGTGACTCCTGCTATCATTTTATCCCAGACATGAGGAAGTCTAGGCCTCATTTCAGCAAAACATTTAAACACATACTTAAATTCATTTCTATTCATCAAAGGATTTAGGACTCCAGACACAAAAAAATTACAGACCATTTTAGCCTGAACCATTAAAACATGTGATTTGTTTTAAGCATATGAATAATTCCATTGACTTTAAGTGTTTTGGAAGATTGACCTACCCTTCATGAACTTAAAGGTCATAAGGGCAGAAGGTTTTTCCATGATTAGTACAAGTATCACACAGTGGGCATGTCTGATAAACATGACATGCAATGGTATCATTTGCAGCAATGGTATCATTTGCTGCACACTAACTGAAATAACTGTGCAGTATGGGCACATGTCTACACATGCATGCCTATACTGCACAGTAAATATAGCAATTTATGCTGGTTTGAGCATAAGTTTGATACCTGCATCATGCCCAATTAGTTACTGCACAGTAACACATGTATAGATGCCTTACTGTGCAGTAACACTGTGTGTGTGGACTGACCACAGGTGGCTCATCTGGGGGGTGGGGGAGCTGGCTCCCTGCCACTGCGTACACTGCCAGGTGGGGAGGGGTGGCACGTGCATCCCAGATCTGTGCACAGGGTAGGGATGGGGGCAGGCTGCCCACTGTGGGCTTGGGCTCCCCACTCTGCTGCCTTCCCCCCAGGGCCTGTGCAGTCCAGCAGGTGGGACCTGGCACAGCAGTGCTGGGCAGGAAAGTTCCTTGCCACTGCAAGCCCTGCACCACCCTGGCAAAGCATTCCCTGCTTACCTGGTAGCAGCGGAGGGTGGTGGCAGTGTTGTGCCACTTGATGCTGCCAGGTGGACAGGGGGCGCCTTGCCACAGTGGTGCAGAGCTCTCAGTGGTGGCACTAAGTTTCCCCACTCAGCCTCACTCTGCCCTGCTGTGCCAGGTCCCACCTGCTGGGCAATGGAGACCCAGGGGCAGGGTAGCAGGGCAGGGAGCACCTGTCCCACCCCCCACGGGCTCCACTCCAGCCGTACTGCTCATGGAGGAAAGGGAGATAGGCTCCACACTCCACTGCTACAGCCACTGCCTCCCTGAGGCAGTAGCCAAGCCTTGGGCACTGCTGTGGGGGGGCGGGGGGCTGTGGACCCAGCTACTTGGCACCATAGCCCTGGCAGTTGGAGGCCCCCTTTGGCAGCACTGGGGGAGTGAGGGGGGCTAAGGTGGGCAGTGAGCAGCACCAGTATGGCCAGGCGGGGCTGTGGGTGGGGAGTTGGGGGGCAGTGGCAGGGCTGGGGGGCTATGTCTTGGGAGTGAGGGGCCTGGACCTATGTCCTGGTGAGCAACAGGGGCAGAGGGAGCTCTGATTTTCCATGATAAAAAACACAAAATGAAATACCAAAACTAGGGTTAGGTAAATGTAAATACCAATCTCTGCAGACATTCATGGGGTTTAAATCAAGCCTGATCTAAGTTAGTTCACCTGAGTAGATGACATAACTTAGATTGGGAACAGGTTAACTTGATGTATCAAGCACATTTGGAGTGCAGCCTCAGGGATGGGAAAGCCGTGTTGTTCATTCCAGCCCAGAGGCTAAGCCCTTCATGCCTGAAGGGTGGATATGAAGAGGATGGAGCTACACTGATCTTACTGGTGGCAGATGGCAGAACAAGGAGCAATGGTATCAAGTTGGAGCAAGGGAGTTTTAGGTTAGATATTAGGAAAAAAATTCTCACAAGGAGGGTAGTAAAGCACTGGAACAAGTTACCCAGAGAGGTTGTGGAATCTCCATCTTGGAGGTTTTTAAGACCCGGATAAATAAAGCCTTGGCTGGGATGAAACAGCTGAAGATGGTCCTGCTTTGAGCAGGGGGTTGGACTAGATGACCTTTTAAGGTCCCTTCCAACCCTAATTTTCTATGATTCTAGATTCTATACCTTTAGAGGCCCATCCAGGTTTTTCTGAAGCATGTCTATACAGAACAAGACAACACTATACAGAGATACCTTAAGATACTTTCACAAGTGCTATCTCTTAAATTGGAGGGAGTATAACCATGTTAAAAATGGTGTTACCTGCAGACTAATTAGTTGTTCTTAGAAAAAGGACTATCATCTTGAGCATACACTCAGGTAAATTTTCCCTTGGTTATTTACCTTTCTAGATGAAGGTTTTTCATCTTATATCCAGCCAAATTTGGATGAAAAATATATGGTCAAGGGGACACAGTGAAAGAAAAGTGTAAAAACGATTTTTCAAAAGCTTTACAAAATACATATTTGACGTTATTCACTTGTAAATACATATTCACATGCATATCTGAAGAAAGTTAAAAGTGAGTCATACAAATCTCCATTAAATCAAAAATAAGGGTCACATTTACGATTTATGTGAAAATGAAATATTCACAAATCATTTTTTGCAAAATTTTCCCAGCTCTAGTCATTACTGTCCAGTTCGAATTTTGCAACAGCTTGCAACAAAGTGTGATAGTATTCTGCCTATCCCTTTAACTATCCTTATGGTAGTGCAGTTTCTCTTCATTGCTTTTCCACAAAAAATATTTTCAAATTGTATAACAGTTGAAGAAATATATTCTGCTTTAGGGATTGAACTAGAATGCAGTGATCACCTTCAATTTCTCTCCTCTCCCATTACTGTCAGGGATATCCTCTGAGTTTACACTGTGTTCAGTTTCAGCCATTTTCTACTTTTACTTTATGGACACTGATGTTTCATTTAAAGTGTCTGTCTTTGTTTCACCCATATAACTGTTGTGGAATAGTCTAATCTAAAGGTTTTTCATAGTGATCTATTGCAGTTAAATTTGGGGGGGGGGTCATATTTTCTCTTCACAGTACCTTGCATATCACTATTTTAAGCTCAGTTTCTAATGTTTTAGACATCAGTTTCTGTGAATGTTGGTATGGGAATATTGTTGATTGTGAAAGAACTAGGTCTCTCATCCTACTCAGGGATTTTCTGTGTCACTAAATATATCTATGCATTACTCATACATAGCCCTCGGATGTAAATTTTAACTCTCTAGAGTGTGATGCTATGTTTGCTACATTGCATTGGAAACAACACCATGCACATACACATTGGGTTTGTTTTCACTAGGGTGAGGTAGAGAAGTTACACTTATTGCATGGTAGGAATGCAGAAGACCCTCCACAGTTATAACTGAACAGATGGCCAGGGCACATAAAGCACTGTAAAAATGGCAGATCCCACTCTAAGATATCACTGGATGGATGTTGTATCAGACTCCTAAAAAAAATTGTTTTTACACTTTTCTTTCACTGTGCCCCCTTGACCATATATTTTTCATCCAAATTTGGCTGGATATAAGAGATGAAAGAAAGGTAAATAACCAAGGGAAAATTTACCTGAGTGTATGCTCAAGATGATAGTCCTTTTTCTAAGAACAACTAATTAGTCTGCAGGTAACACCATTTTTAACATGGTTATACTCCCTCCAATTTAAGAGATAGCACTTGTGAAAGTATCTTAAGGTATCTCTGTATAGTGTTGTCTTGTTCTGTATAGACATGCTTCAGAAAAACCTGGATGGGCCTCTAAAGGTATAGAATCTAGAATCATAGAAAATTAGGGTTGGAAGGGATCTTAGAAGGTCATCTAGTTCAACCCCCTGCTCAAAGCAGGACCATCTTCAGCTGTTTCATCCCAGTCAAGGCTTTATCTATCCGGGTCTGTGCTGTAGGGTAGAGCACCACAATGAACAGCTGTACCAGCTCCCATCTTGACTTATGGCAGGTTGCATTCCGCTGGCAACCCATAGGGCTTTGCAGCACCCTACTCATCCACCCCCCCAGGGTAGTATTCTAGCCTCAGCCAGATTTACTGTGGACAGCCTGTGCAGCAGCCCCTCCCCACCTTGCCTCAGGCTGTCACTGTCACTTAGGATCTGTCTTCTTATGTCACTTGTTCTAATGCCCTAGAATGCAGGGAATAGATCTGTGTGTGTGCAAGTTGTGCAGGTTGTCATGAGTCTCTTCACACTGTTAAGTACAGCATCAAGCTTTTTAATTCAACAACTTCTGGACCATACAGGAGCACTGTAAGCTGCTGGGGCATATAGCATGGCAAGTGAGGTAGTTCTGAGAACTTTGAAGTTGGCACCCCATGTCTCACTAGCTAAATGTCCTAAGGCAGCTACCCATGCAGAGACTTTACTGCTGACCTTCTGAATGTGATGTTGATATGTGAGGGAACAGTCTAATATGATTCCTTGATAGTTTGGACTATGCTCATAGGAAAGGATGTGGTTGCCTACTCTGATATTCAGCATGTTTTTGGCTTGATGATTACCCAGGTGGAAGAGTGATGATACTGATTTATTGATGCTCCCCACTGACCTTTTGCCTTGCAAACACTTCCTCCTACCCGTCTCCTGTGCCACTTATCTAGCATGAAACAAAGGTGCTAGGGTTGTTACCCTCTACTGTTGGTGAGGGCTTATCAGTCTGTGTTACATTGAAGAGGACCATAAATTTGGGTAATTGAAAGCTGACGGCTCCATCCCTCAAGGTCACATTGCTTTCCTGAGAGAGGCCAGCATGTTTACCTAGATCCACCTGATGCAAAACCTAATCCAAACAGATCCTGATATACACTGAAAGCTTTTTTATTGAGCCCCACAGGCCAGGTGTAACCAACAGGTGGAAATGAACATTTTTGCTGGCAATTCTCTGGGAACCATTTGGCAGAGTAGCTACAAGTGAGCACCACTGTAAGTAAGGTGTAGCAGGAAACAAGAACTCACCCTAACAACGTACTCCCTCTCATTCCCTTCCTCATTTTCCAGAGATGACTCATTCCTTCAGGCCTTGATGCTTGGGTTTCCCAGCCCACCTGGCTCCCACAGCAACATGTGTCTGGGTTTTCCCAGCTGGGAACTGGAACATGAGCATTCTGTGCCATGGTCAGGACCTGGTCATGAGGAAATGAGTAGCTTCCAGCCCAAGGCAAGGGAAAGAATCTGGACAGGTGATTCACTAGAGGTCCCTCAGTGTCTCTCTTGTCTGCAGGTTCCACATTTTTGTGTCGGAGGCCCAGTCATGAAGCCCAAGATGCTGGATCCAGAATAGTCACCTGGACACTTGCAGAACACCGGAGACATGTGCATCGATGGTGCCAGCAATAGAGGGGAACCTCATTGTGGGGCGTTAAAATGGACAGGTTGGTGACTGCTTGTACCTGTGGTGCTATGGCACTTGATCAAGCTGCCTAGGCCAAGGAATGTACTTTGAGGGTCCAAGAATGAGGTCTATGGATGGCCAGCCACTGAGGGATGCTGCATGAAACACTATGGATCTGAGAGAGTCATAATGACAGGATAAGGAATTTATGCACAAACAGAAATTGCTTGGGATCCAGCTGTGACACTCCTAAGTAGTGTTAGCATTGCATCCCATGGGGAGACTTTTGCCCTTCTGAGCTGAAGTGGTGGGACAGGCTGCTACCCTCTGCCCATGAATGAAGAGTCCTGATCCAGGGACTCCTCCCTGGGATGGTATGCCCAAGAGTTCCAAGGGAGTGAGGGGGAGGGGGAGGCTGGGTGGCACCTGAGGGGGAATACTCCACACTGTGTATTGATTGGGAGATGCTGGGGGATGGGGGGAGCCCCAAGACATGACATATGGCATGTGAGAGCTGCTGACTTTTGGTCCAAAAAGCCAGGAAGATTTCTGGTGGGGCCTGTAACAGAGCACAGAGCATGCTCGGTTACACCTCAGGACATGGGCAGCAGTTTAGCAGCCTGCAGCTGGTTATTCTCCCAATCAGGCCTAATTACCTGATTGGGAACAGGGCCCAGCTGTTCACTGTAAGAGCAGGCCACTAAGGAGCAAAACCAGCAGTCTGCTTCTAGCAGCTAGGAGAACACCACCTGGCTGGAGCTACTGCCCGTGACAGCTTGGTGGTAAGGATAGGAGCTATTGGGATGGCTGGAGGCTCCTTGTCCTGAGGAATGACCTAAAACTACACCCTGCTGGGGTTGATGTTGTGGTGGGGCTGCTTGTGGCAGGGCAGCTTTCAGGAAATGCCATGCCTGAGGCCTCCCCAATGAAGAGCAAGTATGGGGAGCCAGAAAGCCTCAGCCCCTGCTGCCTTGCAAGTGACCCCATGGAGGGGAAAGGCTAGGGGAGCACACCCCAAAGAACAAAGCAGGATCCCAGACTCAAGGTGAGTTCTGAGGTAGGGCCTCAGGTCAGAAAGGGACCTGAGGTAGTGCTCAGACTCATCGTGAGCTCTGAAGCTGCACTAAAGGATTGGGCATGAGGCTCCAGGATGGTGGGCCCCTAAGCCTTCAGGGAGATATGTGAGAATCTCCTGATCCTAGTGTGCAGGGGCTAGATGAGGGTGCACAAGGCCTTATCAAGGGGTATGGACCTGATTCTGATATGTGGGGTCTGATCCAGCCCCACACCACTCATCTGGCCCTCAGGGCCAACAAGTCCGGTCTATGTAAATAATTAGGAATGAACTTGAGATGAAACCTTCAAAGACATAAGAAAGAGCTACCATTTCCTGTCTACATGATATCTTACAGTTTATATAAAATAATGACCATTTCACTTCTGATTTTTTTGATTACAGCTATGAAGTATGATTCGGGTTCCTTTGAAGAGCTCTTCTAGGAATCTACTTGTAGACCACTTAGCTCTCTTCTTAGTCTTGTCTCTACTTATAGGCATTAGAGAAAGGAAACAGGGTGCAAAATGTTCAGAAACCAGGATTGCTGCTGCTGCTTCAGGCCTGCATACCCAGTAGGATATGAGCAATGACAAACTCAGCATCATAATTCCAAATTCAGCAGAGCTCAACAGGATTGTTCTGAACTGCTTCCAGGGACAGTTTAGAAGGTTACACTACAGATGAAGAGTTTACTAGGGATTATGGATTACCTTAAGGTCTACATTAACTATCAATGAGCATGTCTACACAAGATGTTTACTGCAGAGTTGCCTAATTAGCTCTGCAGTAAAAGTTGCACATCTGTATGTGTGTCCTTCTTAAACTGGAGTAAACTAACTCCACAGCAGAATAGTACCTATAAATACTGATAGTATCCTGCTGCATGGCTTTTTACTCTGCAGCAGCACATGCTGGCTGAGGCATGAGGGTGCTTCATTGTGGAGGCTGCCTGCCAATTCACCCTGCACTAGAGCACCCTTTTTCCCCAGTCAGCCCCTCAGCCCCCAGTGAGCTAGGGGTGGGGGTGGAGGTGGGGCATCCCTGCATTGGCTGGCTGGCTGACCCTGAGACCTCTGCCAGCTGGGGCAGCTCTGACCCAGCTCAATATTCTGAGGTGTTGGCTGCATATTCAAACAGCATGCTCAGAAGCAATAAGCACTGAAATGTATCACTTTGCATTAACTGCATGTGTAGATACACCAAGTGCAAATTTAGCCAATAAGTTATGGAACCACACACTACCTGCAGGATGTTTTGTATTTTACCTCTACTTCAAAGGGTGGGGAGGGGGATGGGGAAGGAGGGACTGGGGAAGGGGAGAATGTGTGGCTGAGGATGGAAGAAGTACATTACAAATTCTTAGGTTATAAGGTCAGAGAAGACCACTGTGATGGTTTTGTCTGACCTCCTGTGTAACAAAGGCCGATTTTTTTTCTGGCAATCTCAAGGAGTATAACAGGTTGGAAAACAAACAAACAAAAGAAAATCTTTTCAATTTTTCAGAATGATTTTTGCCCACCAGATGTTTTCATCCTACAAAATGAAATGATAGAATGTCTTAATCAAAATATGTGGCACAAATCAACTATATGATTTAAGCCTACTATAGTATTACCTTTATCAACTAGATTTGTAATATCCACAAAAAAGGATATGATTTTTAGTTGATCATGATCCAAAAAAACAATATGGATTTGAATTACATTGTCCTGCTTTAATTCTTATTTGAGTCCAGGGTCAGCCATTACATTTTACCTCAGTTCAATGTTAGACTGACAGGCTGATTGTAAATATCTAGGCCATTTAATTTACCAGTTTTAAATACTGGCACAATACCAACTTTCTTCCATTTCTCTGTAACCTTTCTAGCATTCCAAGATTTACTGAAAATCAATACTGATGGTTCAATTTATTCCTTGGCCAGTTCTTTAAAAACACTTAGATGCAAGTTATGCAGATTCACCAATTAAAAAATATCTAGTATTAAGAGTGCTATCTAACATGCTCCAGACTTACTACTATCATGTGAGATAAGTAAGTCTCTGGTTTTCTCTAAAATACAGATCTATACTATTTATTGAATACTTCTGCCTTTTTAGCATCTTTATATACAAGATTACTATCTCTATCTAGTAATGTATTCATTCTATTGTCTGGCTTCCTTCCATTCCTAATATTCTAAATCTTCCCTCCCCCAATCTTTACTGTCCTTAACTCTTCAGGTCACAGATTTCTCCTGAGAATCCTTTGGCCTCCTTTGCTAAATTTTCCATATTAGCCAGATCTTTCTATGTGTATTGATTGCTATTATCTTCCATTTTTTTTCCTTTTATATGTTAAAACTTTCACTTTCCATCATACCTATTTATTTTTTTAACTGGCGCAACCTTCTTTCTCAATTGTCTAATTATGGCTTTTGAGAGATATATTAAAATGTTTTAAGTACCCTCCAATTATCACTTCTATTTTCTGCTTAGATTCTTTTACCTAGATTGTCTCCGTTGTTTTCAGATCTGTGTTACTGGCTGTTTTAGGAAGTAAATATATGCATCTATAAGTGGCTTGGACTTTAGATTTGTTATGTCTGAACATAATATTCAAATTATTATCTTTTCTGACTAAATAAAACCCCACTTTTTAAAATCTGTGATCAGTTCCTTTTTGTCCATCAAAATGAGGTCTAATATAAAATTCTCCCATGTTCAGCTCAATATTTTTTTTGATTTATGAATTTGGCATCTAAATGTTTTAGAAAGTCCAGGGATTTGTTAACACTGGAAGCAAGAACTTTTCTGCATGTGTCACACACATTGAACTCTCCCATGAGAATGGCACTTTTTTTTTTTCCCTAGGCATTTAATATATATTAAATATATACTATTTAAGGAGTTCATCATTTTGCTTTTTCATGTGATTCAATGTTTTTTAGCAGATACCAACTAGCAACCTATTTTGTGCTTGACATAAGAACATTGGTCCATAGTCA
This sequence comes from Alligator sinensis, assembly GCF_000455745.1. Taxonomy (NCBI): domain Eukaryota; kingdom Metazoa; phylum Chordata; order Crocodylia; family Alligatoridae; genus Alligator; species Alligator sinensis. The sequence goes on along the minus strand of NW_005842169.1, from coordinate 1,412,399 downwards.
TTACAGATCATTTTCTTCTGAGTTCTCAATGACTCAGTGAGGCAATTTTTTTAACAGTGTCACTCTCCCCTTTCCATCCATTCAGTCCTTCTAAAATTGGTTATAACCATTCATTTTAACATTCCAGTCATGAAAATTACCTCTAGGATTCAGTGATTGGAATTCACTAAGTTTATTACCCAGGGTCCTATCACTGATGGGGAATTTTAAAGAATTTCACTGATGATATGAATTTTCATTCTATATAACACTATACAACAACATGCTTTTTTAATCTCTATACAACATTGTAGAGGTGAAATCACATCACACAGCTGGGTTCTAAATAATTGTGTTTATTAATTATATGCAAATGCTCAAGGCCTAATACAATGCCTACATACACACCTTCACATTTACACCCACACTTTTTCTATTTCAATTTGGTGACTTCTCAACCTAAGTCAGTTGGTGCAGACATAGTATAATTAATACTGGTGCGATTTATATCAGATGCATATACCAGTGTAGATTATTGATACTCAGAGCAGAGAGATAACTACCTCTGAGGCAGCTGCTTGCTTGCAGTAGTTGCCATTACAGGCCTTGGCACTATGTTTCAGGGCAGCTGGTCATGGCTTGTTTGTAATGAGAAAAGGACTACACAAGAATGAGATGACTAGAGCTGCAGATACATGGCTGATATATCTGTGTAAATGATGTCAATGTACTCCTGACTTTCCAAGAGTGAGGTGACCTACACTGGTGTATTTGCCATGGGTCTAGGACTCAAGAGGCTCACTGAAGTGTTCCCATGCTTGATAAATGGATACCTGCCAATTTTCAAGCACTACAGTTTTGTTTTACATATCCTTTTACCTTACCCTTTTATTATGGCAACTGGACAAACTATGTTTAGATTCCATAAAATTTAGTCATGCATTGAGGTCTAAATTTACAACTGCAAAACCTAACATAAAAATTGCTTGACTCTTTGCATTTATTAATTCTTTAAGATTGCATTTCATTTCATTTCAAGACTTCAGCCCTAATCTACCAACCTTGTCACCCTAGCCATACTCCTCATTTAACTTGAGACTGAAAGTGTACAAGATAGCCCTTACATCTTTTCTTAATGTAACATAGAGGCACACTAAAATCCTCTAAACCCTCATTGTCCTCTTTCCATTCTGCTTCTAAATATTTTTTCCCTTTTATATATATATATATATATATAGTAAAGCACATGGCATGTCCTAGTCGCATGTATAATATGCATAATATAGTCCAAAGAATTGGTAAGAAGCACCTTCTTGTTTTCTGCCTAGCACATTTTGCCATTCTATATCTGCTTATTATATAATTGTACTGACCCTATTCAAGTTGGGAAAGATCAAGATCCTTGTTAGTCACTGAGAGCAACAGAAATCCAGGCAAATATTTTACTTATTTTTGAATAACTAGGTAGTGTGGGTGTGATACAAACTGCTTTTTTGCCCATGGTAAAATAAAACACTTTCCACATACCCCAGCATGATGTATCACATAGGTGCTCATACATGGGCAGTCCATCAAATCCTTAAGAATGGTAGAGAGCCTATTAACATACTCACCTGCTCCAAATGACAAAAAAGATGTGTGTGTGTACCAGCAACAGCACCTGCGTAATTCAGAAGCTCTATTCTGAACACCTGGGCAATTATTTACCTTGTAGGCACTCAAACTCTACTTGTGGATTTTTCACGTGAAAACTCTGGGCCCAGTGTTGGTGCTCATAATTTTCCAACAAAATGTTGTTCCACTATGTTGTACTTGTGAAACTTTTCCAAAAATAATAGTGTGGTAGAGAGGTGGATTTGTAAAATTCTCTGTCAAAAAACAACATCATCAGCTGGATTTATGTCTGTACATCATTAAATGTTTCTTCTTCTGTCTTTAACAGGAAGCCATTGTCTTCCCTCAACATGCTGCCTCTTAAATACACTCTCCTCCTGTCTCTTGGAGACAGATTCTGAAGATACATTTCAAGGAAACCTTACTTCTATTAAAAGCAGAACAAAACAAAACAAAACCTTGTTTGTTCTAGTTGTTAGGAGAGTTGGATCCATATTTTTAAATATAAAAAACAAGAGGACAGCAGTTTGAATCCTGTTAAGAAATGAATTTCAGGAGCCTAGATCAGGGATTGGCAATTTCCCATGGGTTGGATCCAGCCTGCAGGTGAGGATTTTCAATGGTATTCAGTGCTGGGGGTTTCAGGTGTAAACGCTTTCCCTGTGCCTCTGTAGCGATGAGTGACAGCTGTGTCCTAGCATCTGCCTGCCCACTTGCCTCTGACCTGGATGGGTCATTCTGCCCCAAAAAAGTGGCCTATTCTTATTCTAAATCATTTCTACCAATAATTTCTAGAGAAAACAGATGAGTCCCACACCACCATACAACAGCATGCATAAAATACCGTGGTGAGGTGTAATACAATGATTCTTGGACTACACACTTAGATACCTTTGCATTTCTCACAGCTATATACAGCACGAGAGCCACCAGTGAACACAGAATCATAGAAAAGTAAGGCTGAAAGGGATCTTCAGGAAATAGTCTTGTCGAACTCTGTGCTCCAGGCAGGATCATCCGTCTCCAAGCTATCCCATACGTGATTGTCTAGCTTATTTTCTGTACTGTGACCGGGTGCCTGAAGGACCCTGCCATGGGAATACTGAGGGAGAAACAAAAGGGACAAACTTACCTCAAGGAGCAGGAGAAGCCATGGCAATCCTGGATAAGGAAAGTGCCATGTTCTGAATGGTCAGAGGAGTCAGCTGGGGCCGTGGCAGATCAAAGGGTGCCGCAGCAAACCCAACTGCCGGAGTTTGAACCTGGGAAGAGGAAAATGGCACAGCAAAAGAGAAAAAAAAAGGGAGACCATACTGGAGAGCAAAAAAAGGAACAGCTGGGTCAGACAGGCAATGAATAGAAGGCTGGCATGGTGGACCCAGCTGGGAAAAAGGAGAATTTAAGGGACACTAAGGAAGGCAAGAGTGGAGGGAACAGAGTAGTAGCAAAGAGAAGAGGAGATCTGAGAGCAGTTGAGAGAAGAGGACTGACCCAAGACTAAGGTAGAGCTCCAGACTCTCAACTTACCTGGTAAGACCCAGTGAAGAATTTGATCCAATGAAAAGAATCAACCAGCTGGTGCGTCTAGTACTGGAGGGGTGAAGAGAACCACTACAGGGACCTAGGGGAATAAGAAGGCACAGGCTGAATTACTTCCCGGAAAGGGCAGGGCTGAGAGTCAGTCTCAGTCCCAGGAGGCAAATGGGGGACCGGAAGAGAGAGAGCTGCCTTGGGACCCGTGCGGGGAAAAATGGGTCAAACAGCCACTTAGCCAAAGACCCCAGTCAAGAATCCTTTGAACAAAGGTAGGAATATTGGCCTGAGAGGCAAGTAACAATGCCCGGAACATCAGGTGTGGTGAGGGCAGGGGATGGGGATGGTGGAGCCCTGTGAAGAACCACCAGCATCCTGAGCCTATGACCATTCTCTGTTGTCTCCCAGGAGTGTCAAGACATATCTCCCATAACATCAAAGGCATGGCAGGAGATCCTTCCAATGACAAGACACTACCAGTTCAGTTGGGAGGCGACGTGGCTCCAGGCAGCACAACATTCACCTCTTACATGGACAAACAACCCTATGACATAACTACATCACATATCACCCCAGAACTCAAGAACACCCTGTGGACTTTGACCTTTTTTTCAGTGTAGTCATACTCTTCAACAGTGGTTATTGACTCTTCCTGGCTCAGAAGTAACAAGATTGAGCAAGTAATATTTTATGGAGAATACAATACTTTGCTACCCCTGTCTACTTCAGTTTTAACCTTTGTAGTTTCCCGTGGCCATGAATAATACTAGAAGTTCTCACAGGTAACATGTTGCCCTCAAATCACAGCTTAAGTAACTCTGTTCTACTGTGTTAGGCTCAAACTAGACAATTGTTTCATAATTACTTAACTGGTGATTAGACAATAGTGAAGATGTAGCTCTTGGTTCAGATCTGCATCAGGAGTGGATTTTTTGCCCTACTATGTTGATCAATTGACTAGACTGCGTTGTTAATCATTTTTTTTTTATTTCTGAGTGCATTTTGCCCTGAAGGAAAGCATGATTACATGAGCTTAATTGTATTTTGGGGGTTATAGGAAAACTTAATATAAAAGTGTAGGAAATGAAAGTACAGTTCCCTCATATTAGATGTCAGTTTTTCCCATTTGAGAAAATACATTAGAAAAGATCTACCTCATACAAAACAAGAGAAACTTTTAAGATCAGCCCATTTGGACCAGGCTAAAATAACAAGTTTATCATTTCTGCTATTGGACATGGTTATTCAGTAGTACTCTGAAGCTCATCATAAGTAGAGAGAGATAACTGGTTTGGTTTAGAAACTGGAATCAAAATAGTAGGTTTTTTTATTGTTCCATTCCCAAGATGACTTCAGAGTATATTACACAGCAAATAGTAGAGGTCATTTTAAAACACACACCAGAAAAGGATTCAGAAAAGGATGGCTATAACTACCCAGCATCTATAAAGAGCCTGATGTCTTTTCTTCATTCATTCCTACTCAGACAGACACAGACACACATACACATAAAATTAGGCCTCATACCCACTATGCACCCTGACAGTTGAATTGCAATAACTGAAATTCACATCAAATCAATGCAAATGTTATTATGCTGTGTGTTCCTTTTTGCTTGTTCCAGCTGAATGGATTGTTGAGCTACTGCAGAGAGAAGCAATGTATTTTGGTTTGCATTCAGGGGCCATGGATTACCAACTGACAGAGTCATTAAAACAATTCCTAAGGAGAAAAAAAAAAAGTACATTCGACATTAACATTAATCTTACTCTCACAAAAAAAATAACCCCCCCCCCCCCCCCCCCAATTAATTTAGCCACAGGCTCTGACTGCATATTTACATATCTGGACTATACGACACAACATAAGATGAAGAACAAAAGAAAGAAAGGCAGACAGACTTTTGACTTTTATGAACATTTATTAAGGGAAAAAGGCGGAGAAATACAACAAAGGATGGTCCACACGGGAGCCCAGGTACAACAGACAGAGCCTGCAAGGCCTGCCCTCACAGTCTACAAACAAAAACATCAAACCACTAAGACCCCTGCTGTTACCCCAGGAAGGGGTGAGCACTATCAGAGTATGAGGACCAAACGGCCACTCTCGATGCTGCAGAGCACCCCCTGAATAACTCAACGCACCTGGAAGGTGGGTACTATCCACTGGAGGACTCATGTTTGAATTCCAGTGATGGGCACACCTGGATCAAGAAGTGAAAGAGCCACAGGGTGTCATCAGAACCAGCTCCAGTGAATCGGTTCCTGTGGCTTTTGAGGATGGCCATCATGGCCTGCCCAACCAGACTGTTGGTCAGGCAGATGACACCCTCTTCAGCTCCCCGTTATGGAAAGGAAAACAAATAGGTGGTCTCTGAGCGGTCCACATCCAGTGCCTGAAATGAAGTGTTGAGGAAAGAAAAGACCAGTGGCCCTGGCCTCCCTCAGCTGTAGGCAGATAGAGAATGGCTCAAGGGAGCCAATGGCACCCGTCCCAGAAAAAATCCACAAGCAGTCTCTGGAGCTTCTCAAGTAAGTCCAGCTGGTTTGGCGGGGGGGGGAGGGGCAACACAGCACACCAGTTCCATAATGTTGTGGCTGCCAAGCTGTTCATAATGAGGACCCACCCATGGTAGGAGAGGCCAGGCAGACACCAACACCATTGCCGCCACAAGCATGACTCCACCACATGGCTGAGGCCCTCCCAATTTTGGGCAGGGAAGACCAATGGTCTAAGAACCCCCCCCCCCCAAGGGGCTTAGCACACTTGCAATGCCAGGTGAGACCTGTGGGCAGGTCTGGGGGGGGGGGGAAGGTTAGCCCAAACACTGAGAAGCAGGGTGTTGCTCTTAGTCCTGTTGATGCCAGCCAAAGAGATGTTCTCATAAGCACTCTGACAGTCAACCAATGACCGGACATCACCCTGGGTACTAAGGAGGATGGTCACATCATCTGCATATGCCATCAGCCTGATCAGCAGGCTGTCAACCAAGCCAGAGGCCAATGGAAGGGTGAGGCCGTTCAGGTGCTATTGCAGCGCATGGAGCAGGGGCTCAATGTCCAGGGTGTAGAGCATTCCCAAAAGGGGACAGGCCTGGTGAATGCCCTTATGGGCTGGGAAAGGGTCACAGTGCATGCTGTTCACTTTCAAAAGTTTGTAAATGTCTCGATACAAGACCCAGAGGGAGGAGGTAAAAACAGGACCAAAGTTAAAAGCCTCTAGGGTCCAAAAAAGGGAGTTGTGGCCAACCCTAGAAAAGGGCTTCTCTTGGTCACAGGAAATTAGCCTGATATTCAGTCTGAAGAGGTCCGCAGCCATCAACTGATCATGAAGCAGGAAGAGATTGTCCTGGATGGTTCCGCCTGGCATGCAGTATCTCTGTTTAGGACTGATGACCAAGGCTATGATGGTATGCAGCCAATTGGGCAAGGCTTTGGCCAAAATATTATAGTTGGCATACAAAAGGGATGCTGCCTGCCAGTTCTTAATGCAACCAAGGTTCCCTGTCTTAGGTAGCAGGGTGAGAACCTCCCAGTGACAGCTGACAGGCTTATTAGCAAGGCTATCATGGAATACGTGCAAAAGGCAGGGGCCAATAAGGGGCCAGAAGGTCTTATAAAACTCATCGGGCAACCTGTCAAGACCTGGGGCTGTGCCTGAGGTGAGGCCTCCCACCACAGTTGTGAGTTCTTCTAAGGACAACTCTCACTCAAGGTCATTGGCTGCCAATGGGCAGAGCATAGGGAGGCTGTTGTGTAAATCCCTACTGAACTCTAGGCAGAGAGGTTGAGCTGCAAACAGATCCTGATAAATTGTGATGGCATGACATCAGATCTCAACAGAATCCAAGAGTATCCAGCCATCTGGGGTCTTGAAATGGTCAATGACTTTTCACATCACCCACTGCCTTTCTAGATTGAAAAAGAAATGAGTCGAGGCATCACCCTCTTCCAGCTCTTGGCAGCAGGACCCAAACCTCATGCCCTGGGCTTCACACACTGGCAGATCCTGGAGTTGCTTCTTCCTCACCTTAAGGCTTTCAAATAGCTCCATCTCACCACCAGCATCACGCAGGGATGCCTTGATCGCCGTCACATCCTCCTCCAGCCCCAAGACACAGCGACGGATCTCAATTGTTGACAGCTGTATGTGTTGATTCATAGATTCATAGATTGTAGAGTCAGAAGGGACCACAATGGATCGTCATGTCCATGACCCCCTGCCCCTGGCAGAAAAGAGAACCGAGGTCAGACGACCCCAGCCAGGTGACTATCAAGCCTCCTCTTGAAGACCTCCAAGTTAGGTGATAGCACTACCTCTCTTGGAAGCCCATTCCAGATTCTAGCCACCCTTACTGTAAAAAAAATCTTTCTAATGTTTAACCTAAATCTACTCTCCACTAGTTTGCTCCCATTAATCCTAGTTTCTCCCTGGGGCGCTCTGGTAAATAGCGCATCACCAATTCCCTGTTGTCCTCCCTTGATAAACTTATAGGTGGCTACAAGGTCTCCCTTCAGATGTCTCTTGTGAAGGCTGATGATATCCAGATCTCTCAGTCTCCCCTCATAGGTTCTTTCACGGATGCCACTAATCATTGCTGGCCGAAGTCTCTGATTTATGCCTTTCCCACATCCCACCATTGCTTCCAAGAAGAAAAGGTGGCTCTTGCAGTCTCCCATGTCCACCATAAATGCTTGGCAATGCTTGGTGATATACAAAAAGTTAAGGCATGCCATGGCAAGCCCACTGGCATTCACCTTCAGTCAAGTGTACTGTCTTGCAACAGCATGCAAATGGTGCCAGATGTCAATGAGGTCCACTGCCTTCCAAGCAGTTCACAGCTGTTAGGCTGAGGATGGATGGGGTCAAGTCACTCATTGACTGTGTAATTAAATCCCTGCTCAGGAGGAGAAGGTCATCACCATCAGCTGCGGCCTGCAAAAGGTCAGCCAGGGTCTCAAAAAAAGTCAATCTGTTCCCGCCTGGCAATGGGCACATAGATGTTAATTAAAAGGAGATGATGTTGTGCCAAAGAGATGCAAACAGTAAGCAGGCAGCCAGGGATGACCTCTTGGGCTACCACCAAGTCAGGCATCAGCTGAGGTGACAAGAGGATCATGACCCCTGTTCTAAGGAAGGTGCCATGACTCAGGAACATATGGCCCCTCCAGGCAACATGTCAGTCAGCCTGATTGGCAACATCAATGTGTGTTTCTTACAGAAAAGTGACATCCAGCTGCTTCTGATGCAGGAAATCACAGAGACCCATAAACTTCACAGACTCTCTGCAACCATTGACATTGAGAGAACTAAAGTATGTGGCAGCTATGCATAAAGGGTATAGAAAGAGAGACAGGCAAAGTCAAAAACGAAAAAGTGAACTTGCTAAATGGGTACTTTGCATCAGTATTTCACCAGTCCCATGGGACAGCCCTTCCCACTGTGGGTCAGGGAGGCCCAGGTGAGGGAGATTCCTTGCCCTCCATTGAAGCTGACCTCGTGAAGGAACACCTTGACAGGCTGGATACCTTCAAGTCAGCTGGCCCTGATGGGTTACAGCCAAGGGTACTCAGGAAGCTGGAAAGCATCATAGCTCAGCCCCTGGCATGGATCTCTGAGAGCTCTTGGTGCTCTGGTGAAGTCCCTGAAGATTGGAAGAGGGCCAATGTTGTGCCTATCTTCAAGAAAGGAAGGAAAGTAGATCCAGCAAACTACACACCCATCAGTCTGACCTCTATCCTGGGGAAGGTCTTGGAAAAGATTGTCAGAGAGGTCATCCTTAACAGCCTAGCTGAAGGCAATATCCTGAGGGATACCCAGCATGGGTTTGTTGTGGGTAGGTCTTGCTTGACTAATCTCATTTCCTTTTATGACCAGGTGATCTATCACCTGGACAAGGGGGAAGAGACCGACGTTGTATATCGTGTCTTTAAAAAAGCCTTTGATCTGGTATCCCACGATCACCTCTTGGCTAAACTGGTTAACTGCAGCCTCAACCTCACCATGATCTGCTGGCTGGGGAATTGGCTCTGTGGTAGGACTGGCTAACTGCGGCCTTGACGTCACCACGATCCACTGGCTGGGGAACTGGCTCTGCGGTAGGACCCAGAGGGTGGTGGTCGACGAGAGCCAATCATCTTGGTGCGCCATCACCAGTGGGGTCCCTTAAGGCTCTGTCCTAAGGCCTATACTATTTAACATCTTCATCAACGATGTGAACATTGGTGTCAGAGTGGACTGGCCAAGTTTGCTAAATGACACCAAACTCTGGGGTAAAGCATCCACACCTGAGAACAGGAGGATGATCCAGGCAGATATTGACAGGCTCAGGAAATGGGTGGACGAGAACCTGAAGGTGTTCAACCCCCAAAAATGCAGGTTCTCCACCTTGGGAGGAAAAACCTGCAGCATGCTTATAGGGTCAGCAGTGCTACACTGGTTAGCACTACATTTGAAAGGGACTTGGGGGTCATGATTGACCACAAAATGAACATGAGCCTTCAATGCAATGCGGTGGCTAGTAAAGTGAACAAAACGCTGGCTTGCATCCATAGATGCTTCTCAAGCAAATCCCGAGACGTCATGCTCCCATTGTACTCAGCCTTGGTTAGGCTGCAGCTGGAGTACTGCATCCAGTTTTGGGCTCCACAATTCAAAAAGGATTTGGAGAAGCTTGAGAGGGTGCAGAGGAGAGCCACGTACATGATCAAGGGTCAGGAAAACAGACCTTATGATGAGAGGCTAAGAGCCATGGAACTCTTCAGCCTGGAAAAACGCAGGCTCAGGGGTGATCTGGTGGCCACCTATAAGTTTATCAGGGATGCTCATCAGGATCTGGGGTAATGTCTGTTCACCAGAGCACCCCAAGGAATGACAAGATTGAATGGTCACAAACTCCACCATGACCGATCCAGGCTGGACATAAGAAAGAACTTCAGTGTCTGAGCCCCCAAGTTTTGGAATAGACTGCTGCCGGAGGTGGTTCAAGCACCCATTTTGAATGCCTTCAAGACACATTTGGATGCTTATCTTGCTGGGATCCTATGATCCCTGCTGACTTCCTGCCCTGGGGCAGTGGACTGGACTCGACGATCCTCTGCAGTCCCTTAAAGCCCAAATGTCTATGAAATGTATGAAAAGAACAGAGAGAAGCACCAGAGAGGAGAAAGCATGCAGGACAGGGGAAGAACAGGCCTACAGCTCGCCGGCTGGAGCTTCCTGCAACAGGCATCCAACATGAGTCACCAATGTGATGAAGTAATAAGTAAAGCTTACCACACTCTTTCTTTCTTGCATATGTAGGTTCATCACAAACAGGTCTCGGGGGATGATACTTTCCTCTGTGCAGCATTGGTCAGGCCGCAGCTGGAGTACTGCATCCAGTTTTGGGTGCCACACTTCAAGTTGGATGTAGATAACCTGAAAAGGGTTCAGAGGAGGGTCACCTGTCTGGTCAAAGGCCTACAGGAAAAACCCTATGAGGACTGATTGAGGAATTTGAATCTCTTCAGCCTCTGTAAGAGAAGGCTGAGAGGTGATCTTGTGGCCATCTACAAACTCAGGGGGGGACAGCAGGAAATAATGGATACAATGTTTACCAGGGGACCCATTGGGGTAACTAGAAACAATGGCCACGAAGTGAAGGAGAGCAAATTTAGATTGGACATCAGGAAAAAAATTCTTTACAGTGAGGGCTGCCAAAATATGGAATACGCTTCCAAAGGAGGTAGTGCTGTCCCCTTCCCTGGAGGTATTTAAGAGGAGATTGGACAAACACCTGGCTGGGGTCATCTGAC
>NW_005842169.1:1399056-1401467 GCF_000455745.1 Alligator sinensis | reverse complement strand
CTTTCCAGCCCAGGGTAGCATGTCAGACTCAGTGATCTAATAGGTCCCTTCCGACCTTAAAATCTATGAAATCTATGAAAATCTCCTGCAAGCTTGCTTAGGCAAAAGCTATAATGCTGCATCCCCAGAGTGGAGTGCAGCATCAGTGCTGTGGTCATGGAGGAAAGGACAAACATCTCAGGTATTGGAAACCATTTACGAATATGCTGTGCAACTTTCCGGTGATGCTTGGTCTGGTCAAGAAACCCAATAAGGCAATCAATGCAGTAACCAACACAAGGAGGTTTCTCAGAAGCAGGAATAGGCTCCACCACCAGGGTGGAGACCCTCCTCATGGGGGAGGGAGGGGGAGGTCACCTTAGCTGAGACTGGGGGATGCTGCCCCCTAAGTCAGGACTTGCATCAACTCATCCTCAGAGCCAGAATCAAATCAGACCCTGAAAAGGAGAAAATGTACATGTCATGCACAGAGAGTCACTGAGGTCTGGGGGGGATAGATCCCTCCCACCAGGACTTCCAGGGTCAGGCCCTGTGGGAGTGGTGTTCTCCAAGGTGCCCTTGGGAGTTGCTGCAGTCCCTGATCTCTTGGGGGTGGGGGGCACTCGCCTGGGCTGGAATCTCTCTCAGAGCCACTTGCGGCTCCCAGAGGGCTCAAACCCCATGTCAACATCATCAAGCTCAGGGAGCTGAGTGGCAAGTGGAGGGTCATCAGAATCCCCCCCCGCCCTCGACCCCTGACCACTACAAGGTCTGGAGGAGGAGGCTATGCTGAGGAGACAGGCAGAGAGGGGAGATCCCACTCACTAACCTCAGATCCCCCTGAAATGATAGGGAGGTTTTGAAGGGTTGACAAGGCCTTCTTGGAAGATCTGTTGCTATGCATTACACTTCTCAAGAGAAGGTCCCCCTCATGGGGAGAGGAGGAGACAGGGCCAGGTCCACCCCCACAGAGCTAACTCTCTCCAACGAAATGGGGATTGGCGGGGAAGAAAGTCCATCCCCACCACCTGATCTTCTGCACCAGAGGTGGACGAACCACCATGGGGTACAGCGCAGTGAGCTCTGCCACAGTAGACTTCTTCCTCGGGCACTGGGCAGCCAGAAGTAAAAATGCAAGGTGTTCACAGTTGTGAGGTAAACCTCCTAATGCTGCCCATCAATCATAAAAATCAGGGAGTGGGGCAAGATCCAACCCTCCATGTTAAGAAGCTTAAACACCTGTCTTTTAAAGGACAGGACATGCCAGAGCTCAGGAATCTTGATGCTAAGTGGCAGTCTACAGATCAGGCCTGTAACCATGCTACAAGGGCTCAGGCAGTTGGTGAGCTCATTGTCCAAGAGAAATGGAGGGACATTAGAAGCTCCCACCTGAACAGCTGGTGTATCTAGGGGCATTGGGATGCAAAACACAACCCTGGCAGACATGCCCACTACCACAACATCATGCACCAGCACAGAACAGCTGAGGAAAATGATGGGGACTGAACTCACTCAGGCAGCATAAAGGACATTTTTGCAACCCACTAGTGCACCCACAGCAAAAGTACATTCCTCAACCCTGAGGGAAGATGGGGCATAAAGCCAGACATCAAAACTTCAGTCCAAAGGGGTAGAAGCCCCAGTGGTGGACCACTGGGAGCTGCCTTCAGCCATCTCAGTGAAAAAAGAGTTAACTATGCAAGGAACCAGAGGGGTGGGAGATGGGTGGCTATCTGACTGACAGGGAACAAATAAGCTGAAGAAAACAAACAAATAACAGAGAAGAGGATAAAGGCAAGCAATATATGAGGAAAGAGGAGGAAAAATAAGAAAGCAACAGAACAGCCACAGTGAGAAGAAAGAAATGCAAAGTAAAACCAGAAAGAGGGTGGGGAGATGGAGGAATGGGTGGGGGGGAGGGGGGCAAGTTACTGCAAGAGAAACGGCTTAAAACAGAGGAAAAAGGCAAGAAAAAGTAATTAAAAGTGGGGGGCTATGGTAAGAAAGGGGTCAGACTGTCTGGGGGAGGAAAAAACAGAACAAGAAAAGGAGAAAGGCTCACAGACTAGGCACAAGCTCCCAGAGCCCAAAGGGAACACAGGTCTCAGTAGCCATATTAAAGGAAGGAAGGAAGGAACAAATGAAGGGCGAGCAAGCGAGCTGTCATAAAGGCTGCAAAGTAAAAGAGCACCAAGACCTTTAGCCATAGGTAGGTGTCATGGTGGATGTAGTCTTTCTGGACTTTAGGAAGGCCTTCGACATTGTCTCTCATCCCATTGTCATTAAAAAATTAGGCAACTGTGGTGTCGATGCCTACACAGTCAGATGGGTCGCCAATTGGCTGGAAGGCCTGTTACATCTCAGCTCTGTATTCTTGGGGAACCCTGGTACAGGATGCAGTCTGTATGACTCACAAAGGACTCACCCCCCCC
>NW_005842169.1:1363161-1397381 GCF_000455745.1 Alligator sinensis | reverse complement strand
GTGTGTATGACTGATTTGGTGACTGGAGGAACCCAGTCCCATTGAGACTGAGTCCTGCAAGATAGCTCCACTGGGGGTGAGGGCTTGCAGAAGGGAGAAATACAGCTCCGTATAGTAACACAAGCAGCACATTGACAGAATTACCAAGACCCTAGAAACTATCCCTAATAAATGAGCACACCCCAAAGTAACGGGCAAATTTGGTAACAGGCCACAAACAGAGAGTGGTCGTTGATGCATCATTTTTGACTTGGAGGGATGTGAGCAGTGGGGTCCCCTAGGGCTCAGTCCTCGGGCCCACACTGTTTAACATCTTCATCAGCAACTTGGACGAGGGGGTGAAAAGTACCTTGTTCAAATTCACAGATGACACTAAGATGTGGGGAGAAGTGGGCACACTAGAAGAGAGGGACAGGCTACAACTAGATCTGGACAGGTTACAAGGGTGGGTGGATGAGAATACATGGGTTTCAATACTGACAAATGCAAGGTATTGCACCTAGGGAGGAAGACCCAACAGCATACCTACAGGCTGGGGAACTCCCTTCTTGTCAACACAAAGGCAGAAAAGGATCTTGGAGTCACTACTAATTCCAAGATGAACACGGGCTGCCAATGTGAGGACGCGGTCAGGAAGACTAATCGCACCTTGTCATGCATCCACAGATGCATCACAAGCAGGTCCAAGGAGGTGATCCTCCCCCTCTATGCAACATTGGTCAGGCTGCAGGTGGATTACTGTGTCCAGTTCTGGGTGCCGCACTTCAGGAGGGATGTGGACAGCATTGAGAGGTTTCAAAGGATTGAGAGGGTCACTTGCATGATCAGGGGGAAGCAGGGCAGCCCCTACAAGGACAGGCTATGGGACCTGAACCTGTTCAGCCTCCACAAGAGAAGGCTGAGAGGGGACCTGGTGGCCATCTATAAACTTGTCAAGGGGGATCAGCAGGCAATGGGAGAGTCCTGGTTCCCCCAAGCACTACCGAGAGTAACAAGTAATAACGGTCATAAGTTGATGGAGAGTAGATTCAGGCTAGATATCAGGAGGCGCTACTTGATAGTCAGAGTGGCTAGGATCTATCCTTACATGGAGTTCCATGACTCTAATCAGTTTTGTCTGTAAACTCTCTCCATTTCTGAGAAAACTGGAAAGGCGGATGACCCAAATGATTGTGGACAGTGATGTACATAACTATAGAAACATAAAAGATTAGAGTTGGAAGGAACCTCACGGAAGTCATCTAGTCCAACCCCCTGCTCAAAGCAGGGCCATCCCCAACTTTGGGGACTTTGTCTAGCCAGGCCATAAAAGCCTCCAAGGATTTCACCACCTCTGTAGGTAACTCATTCCAATGCTTCACTGCTCTCCTAGTTGAAAATGTTTTTCCTAATACCAACCTAAACTTCCCTTGCTGCAACTTGAGACTATTGCTCCTTGTTCTGTCAAATAATTAAGCTATTATAACAAAGCTATTCAATTTAGAATCCAGAAATATGCATGAGTAGGGTGCCTTACAACAGGCATTTGTCAGCAGTGAATTGTATCTGATACCATGTCACTTTGTTTGGAAGATCCCTTGGAAGTACATAAAAATCCTTTCCTGTATTAACTCTTCTATTAAAGGTGATCAATATAAGACAGTCACTACTAGTATGTTTAGCATCTATTAAATGAAAAGCTTCTAATCCCTCCTGTCATCATGCAGGACTGTCATCATGCAGTCCTAATGGCACAGACTTCATAAAGCTAAAGAAAAAAGAGTGTTGTATTAAAATGTGAGCCTTGTCAGCTGTTTGAAAATAAAATAAAAAGGTAACCGTTCTCTGCAATAACTTAATAGCCAAGACCATAGACCAAGTTTGAGGACATCCACCCACAGAATAAAAAGATAAGAATGAAATATTGCAGACGGGCAGATAGTAAAAATGTCTGCGGAAACAAATTATCCACAGATAATCCAATTACCTGTTGCTTGCAGAACTCCAATCTGTTAATTATATCCATTCATTCTGAATTAGATGTCTGCTGCTTAGATTCATTAAAGGTCCATCCAGATCTGTACAACTATTCAACTATGTTTGCATCCAGCAAAGCACATCACCATGTGTTCAGTGCTTAAAGGCCCTTGGATATACGTGTGCAGTGCACACTGAAGTCAATGAAGTATTTGCATATGATAGAGCAATATTTTAGAATATTTTGAGTCACTTTGTTCTAAATATTTACTTTAGTATTTTACATCTGCTTCTGTGATTCCTAGTAGCACCTAATAAAGAACTGAATCAGCCATACAACTCCATTCTATGACAACATGCAAAAAGACTAATTGGTTTAATAACTGGGCATGCTTAATTAGTATTCATTATATTTCTCAAAATCCTTTGAATGAAGGAACAGTTTTAACATATACACACCTCAGTGAGGGTATTCATGATTGTTTGAGCACTAAAATGAAAATAAGGAGCCTAATTTGGATTGTCAAGAAAGATAATTAGGCTCAGCTGGCTATATGCACAATGTAAATTTAAGTTCAGCATTGCAACAACAAACCTTTAGGTAACACATTGCCTAGTCCACAGTAAAAGTTAAGTGTTTAGGCTTTCTTTACAATGCATGACAAAAATAAAGATCCACAAAAAGTGGTATGCTGGGTAATCTAAATTAACCATTGAAAAATGCAAAGGAGTCAAGGGTGGCTTAAAACAAGCCTCTTAAACTAATGTTTGAAGCTACCACCAGGCTAAAGGGAGACATATCTCCACTTTGGAATCAAAACCAGGTACTCTTTCCTGGAGTTTGGTGCCTAAGCCTGATAAGCCTTTTCTTGAACCAAATATGGAAGCAGGAAGTAGCATTCTAATTTGATGCAATAGCCCAAAGTTGACCCAAAGGCCTTGAGTTCTCTACGTAATGGGATATTGGATAAATGGGTTGTGTGGGATCCAGTTGTGGACTATTCTTTCTTCAAGTATACCCACTAGGGAGAGGAATAAAAGGAAAATAGATTCTGTGAATTCTGCTAGTGTTTAGCAAATTTAACAAATTCCATGAAATTTGGTAAATTCCATGAATTTGGGGGTGGCTATAGCCCCCCCAAGCATCCTCTAGTTCCACCCTTGCTGGCAGGATGCAGAGCTGCTCCAGGTGCCAAGCAGTTCCTAAGACTTAAGCAGTTCTGCATATGCCCCCAAGCAGAAAGTAAAATGTCTTCTGGAGTTTAAGGGTTTTAGGTGCTGTTGGAATTAATTTTTGTGGGATGGACTGAGGCTCTGAATTTTGGATTTGGATGCCTAAATTAACATGTACCTTATACTGTTAAATGAAGTGTTGTTGACCAGGAAATTAGGACCTCTCCATGGTCTCTGGACTCTCTGAAATCTCTTTATTTCCATGTGCCTCCATTCACTCATAAGTAAAATAAGGATATAGTTCTTTCTCATGCAGAAGCATGAGACACTTAGTTCATAAGATACTCAAAGATCGTGAAAGGAATGTGAAAAGTTTAAATAAACTATTAAAATAAAAACTCACTCTATATTTTCATTACAGCTATCTCCACAGAACCACCATAAACTTTTTATACCTATAACCTTGTAGACATTATGGTCTATTCTTCACTAGGATTAAAGGGATGTTGTTAGGAATAATTAAATAGCATATTCTAGCTTATTTGGAAAGAACACTGTAGATGATGCATCATTTTAACATTTGCTAACTTTGGTCACTTTTAGATTTTAAAGTATACTCAGCCATGTCTATGTAAGACTTTTCAGACATGTTAGAATGTAGTAGTTTTCATATTTCATCTGGATATCTAGGACAGGTGAGATCATTAAAATTAGAGCCGAATGCTAATAACCTGTGTCTTATTAACCTGGACAGGATAGTACAGGTTAAAAGGAGCCTCCATACTGCAAGGACAAATTTTATTTTCAGTTAATTTCAGAAATACTTTTATTTTTCCTTTTGCCATGTGGCCTGATTTATATTAACTGACATTAAGTATCTGCTTGCATGATGGCCTTTGGACCCTATGTAAACTATTGTGTATGTCAGATTATAGGATGCACTTGTAGTCCTGGACCTGGGGAGACAGGGGAATTAGTTTATTTGCAAATTGGACACATTTACTATGGTATCTTTGAAATACAAGAAACACAGGCTCTCCAAAGCCAGTCCTTTAGAGTAGACCACTTTAATGTGAAATACAGAAGAAAAAATAGAGTTCTGAAAAGTTACCCTGTCAGATTGCTTCTGTGATGAGGTTAGAGGGCCTGGCTCAATAGACACATCCAGACGAGTTCACATATGAGTTTCCCCAGGGACAAATTGCAGCAGCACATAGTTGTGCCATTGCTACTTGTCCCTGGGGAATACCACTGTGTGCGTGCTCTGTCACACAGCAAGTTGCCCCAGGTGAGGTAGGGGAGGCTGGAACCATCACCTGGACTGGTCCCAGCAGCCTTACCTGGGATTCTGGGGGCCTTGCAGGCCGCATATGGTTGGAGGAAAATTCCCCCACTATAGACATTGCTCAAGCAACCTGATAGTCAATGAAAAACCTCAACATATTTTGGAGGCATAGGACAGCCTTTCATCCACACTGAGAAGAAGAAAAATATACACATACTTGAAGAATCACTTTAGAATTCCACAATGTCTCTTGCACATGTTGGCTGCTTAATGGGGAACCTCTAGCCTTTATTTTAAGATATGTTTAGCTGGCTTTTATTTAAAAAAAAATCCTACACATACAATTCTGATTGCCAACAACAACCAACATGGGAGAACTTTTTGCAACAAAAACACATTATACTCTTAGGTGATAGCAAACTCTTCACACATTATACTTAGGTGATCAAAATAAAACTATTTTCAGATTTATTAGTTTGTTTTCATGAAAGCCTATAATTCACAGGCCATTGGTTGGGTCATCCATTTTTTCACTGAGAGGTAGGTGAAAAATAGTTTGCATTCTTTGTATATATTGTTTTGTATTAAGTAGTGCCACGAGGGCAGTCAGAGTAAAACAAACAAGATATGCAAAATGTAAGCCTGAATGAAATTTCATTTGTATATTCTTAATGGTAGAGGTATACAGATTAGTGTGCCATTTGCAGTTGGACAAGTATATGTCTATTGAAGAGGTTAAGAAAGTCCCGGGTTTGGCAGTGGCACACAATAAAGGGGGAAAAAACCCAGCACCTCTCTTCTCTTCTGTACTTGTACCACATTCTGTCAAACTCAATTCAATGTACACTTCTAATTGCTTTGGTGTAAAAATCTGATATGAAACCAATGCAGGTTTACAGGACAGTAATGAGCCAGTAGCTGAACATAAAGGAGGGAGCACTAAAGGTGTGGAAGGAGAGTTATTACAGATGAAAAGCCAATGGGGATTTGTTTAAGCTTTCTAACTCAAAAGAATGGCAACTTGAACTTTATTAATCTCTTCTGTTGCCTTGGTTAAATCCAGAGAAAAAGACTGACAGCCCAATATGGCGATCTTAAGTAGCTGCTACTAGGGCTGTGCGAAATTTCACCAGCTGTTTTGATTTGACACTGTTTCGACTCATTTTGAGCTCAAAACTACAATCAAATCAGAACAATGGGCTTCAAAACAGCCACGAAACAAAACAAGTCTAATTGAAACATTTCAAAAGTTTCAAAATGTTTTGAGTTTAAAGCAGGCAGCAACGAGATGGTGGGAGACAAGGGAGAACCAGGGCTGCGCTCCAAGCACCAGCTGGGAGCGCATCCCTGGCTCTCCCCATCTCCTGCCGCTGGGCTGCGGAAATCTGATCATAGTGCAGGGGAAGGGAACTGAGCCCGGGCTCAGTTCCTGTCCCAAGTGCTGCAATTGGGCTGGGGAAAGGAACTGAACCCGATGGCTCAGTTTTCCTTCCCAGCCCTATGATTGGGATGGGGATGGGAAGTCAACCCAGCTGGGCTGAATTCCTTTCTCCAGTGTGGTGTTCGGGCTGGGGTTGGGAAGTCAGCCCAGCTGGGCTGAGTTCCTTTCCCCAGTGCGATGATTGGTCTGGGGAAATGAACTCAGCCTCGCTGGGCTAAGTTTCCCCAGCCCAGTTGTGGGGCTGGGGCTGGGAATCCAGCCCAGCCGAGCTGAGTTCCTTTCCCTAGCCCAATGGTCAGGTGAAACGTCAAAACAGCATTGAAACAGCCTCACTGTTTCGATGAAGTGAAACAGTGAGGCTGTTTCGACTCAAAATGAAATTCAAAACACAACACTGTTCTGTCCAAACCTCAAAACTGAAGTCGAAATGGAACAGTGCCATTTTGCACAACCCTATCAGCTACCTTTTTACAAAATAAAATAAAATAAAATAAAATAAAATAAATCAGGAGTAGAAATTTTGTACAAAAACAAGCAACGATTCCCATTCCTTAATGCTTTATAGTATTCTTGGTGATAGATTCCATTAATATACATTGTGAATTAAAACTTTCACCTAGCTTTTACTATATTCACCCATTTATTGTTATTATTACCAATACTGTTATTACCATAGTACTAATAAGAGATGCATGATTTTTATAGGTGATTAATGGTATGAAAATGAGAACATAAAGCTATTGTATTAGAGAGAGTCACATACTATCTAAATACTCATATCAGAAGGGGCATAAATTCATAAGAAGATGAATTTAAGGGGGGGTCAAAACAAATAAGTAATTTTCAGAATTCTCTAGAGAGGATTTTTACTCAGAATAATTAGCATGATACTTGAGCTGCTATTGCATGTTAGATTAAGTTTTTTTAACTTTCAAAATGTCATCACCAAAACATAGCATCTAACAGGTGAACACAAAGGTCAATATGCACTATATAAGAAAAATGTTTATAAAAATAATTTTGATAATGATAAATAAAGGTGGGTTTCAAAACAGTTTTCTAAATTTAAAGGTAGAAAGACATGTGAGGCCAGATATTCCAAAACACCTAGGCCTAGATCTTAAAGGATAATTTTTCTATGTCTATACCACTTCCCCAGTGTTCCTTGGGGATGCTGCTTTTGAGTATATCCCACCCATCTGCTCCTGCCTTCATCCCTCATATGCCAAACCCATAAATGTGACAGTGAAGTTAATCTGTTGTTCTCAGTGGCAGGGGCAGCCTTGGCATAACTCTACTACTTCATTCATGGGTTTCATGGATGCAGATGCATATTAGCTCAGGAGTGGCCCCCATGGAGCACCATGAGGTAGTAGGTACTGTATATGCTTATAGGCATGTATGTTCACTATTTCTTCTTCAGCTGCCACATAGTTTTATGTCATCCCTTAAGTACAAACCAGTCAGTACATATAGTGGGCTAGTGACCTTGGTCTTGAGTTTAGAACTATGGCTCAAGATCTGAATTAGGATTCCCAAACAACTGTTACCACGACCCTCTCTTCCCCCCAGCATAAACACACATTCTTACCAACAAGCCATTTCTCTTAGCATGTATAAAACAA
Organism: Alligator sinensis; assembly: GCF_000455745.1. Lineage (NCBI taxonomy): Eukaryota > Metazoa > Chordata > Crocodylia > Alligatoridae > Alligator > Alligator sinensis. The sequence continues at coordinate 1,389,901 of NW_005842169.1, read as the reverse complement.
AAGACACTCATCTGCACAGGACAGGGTAACTGTGTCCTGATGGTTGTGGACACCTGAGTCTAAGGAGGAGACTACAGTTAAATAACACAAAATTAGGGTCTTTATTGTTCTAATTTATTGTCTGTTCTATATCCTGGTTTGTCTCTATCTTAATCCCTCCAGTTGCAGCAATTCCACTCTTAATAAATAATTAAATGTTCATATGGAGGGGGAGCTGTACCCACATCTTAGGTGAGTGTCCTAACCACTTGATCCAATATTTAATTATATATACAATGTGAAATAGTTCCAACAAGAGGCACAGAAAAAGATCATTCCAAAATGAAGACCTGCCCCATTACTGCCTGGTGTTCAGTCCGCTTACCTGGGCTATGCCTGCTATAGTCCATACTTCAAATGAAAGAGAGAAAGAATGATTTGATGCCCAGTTCTCCTATATTACACGTAAGCACCTGACTAATAAGCTTTTCCCACAGGAGCACCTGGTTAGGCACTTAAAACCCAATCCTCTTCCTTTGCATTTCACTCATGGTAAGGTTAGGTTGCTGCCTCCTTAAGCTGATTTCTGGGGAGCCCTTCTTTAGGCACTTAAATCTTCCCCTTCTTTGTATGTACAACCTAGTACTTAACCCAGGGCCAGAGAGCCTATTACATGTCAGGGCACATAAAAGTTAATTCTCAGAGATGAAATGCTTAAGTTACTTTGAGGATGATGTCCCAGAGGTATTTAGTTACTTAGCACACCTTGAAATCAATAAGAGCTAGGTGCCTTTGAGGATCTGAGACAAAATGTCCTAGCAGCACAAGTTCCTTTGAAAGTCATTTGTGGTTTTCCAGTCCCAAAGATCTTTTGTCACCTTCACAGCTTTGGGACATATATATATATGTAGCCTAGGTGTACACAGGTATGTACTCCCTTCTCCAATTGAAGGGATTGTTAGCTGGCAGGTGTGCTGTGGATGAAACTGCAGACTACTCACAGTTTCACTCTGTGCCAAAGAAGCCAGGCCAGGCCAATCTGGAATTTAACTATATACAAAAATATTATTATTTACATAAGTGAGTAAAAGATAAACATAAATATAAACATATGTAGATATATATATATATATATATATATATATATATATATATATACATGTATATAAGTATATATTCAGACATATAACTATAAACCTTATTTTCTATAATGGGTTACCACCACTGGGGTTTCAGGTAAGTTACAGGTAAACACAAGTAAATAATGGCAAAGGGTTCCAACGGATAACCCTGGCAGGGTTATAGACTCTATTAAACTACCAATTCATAAATATAGAAGTACACAAAATATAAGGTGCAATATTACAAAATGTAAAGCACTCTCTCACAAAATATAAGACACATCAATCTTAGACTAAACTTATCTCTTTAAGCCCCCAGAGTCACAGGCTGATCCTGGGGCATTGGCTGTCCTCCAGCAACCAGTAGGAGGTGGGGGATTCCTCCAGTGCTCTTGCCCTTGGGACCGTGGCAAGGATGCCACCCAAAATGGACCACTTGGGAGGCCCTGGCTGTGATGTTCCCTCCCCTATGGAAAAGACCTCTTTCTCCAGGTAACTTACAGCTCCAGAGGATATCCCATGAGTGGTCAGCATCCCCTCAGTCCCACTGCTCCACACTTGCAAGGCCTCCAGGACCAATGGCTCCCCTTGGGCTGCCACCTGATGGGGCCCCTGGACACTGTCACGTGCACTGGAGGCCACAACCTTCTGTTACAGGTTGGAGGCCTGGGCTGCCTCATGCAGTGCCAGGGCTCGGTCTGCTCCTGGACCTTCTGTGAAGTGTCATCTGCACTGAGCCACTGGCCCCATGACAACAGCTGCAGACCTGAGCAACCTCAAGTGGCTCCAAGGCTCTTGTCTCATCAGGGATCCAACGTGCAGTGAAGCCTGTACTGAGCCCTGCTTGCTTACCAGGTGTTGGAGGCCTGAGCCATCTCAAGAGGCTCCCAGGGCCTCAAACCCACTGTGCACCATCCATGCATCGAAAAAGCCTAGCCGCTTGCCAGGGGGGTGGGGACCTGAGCTGCCCCATGTGGCTCCCAGGGTCCTGGTCCACACCATGCACCACTCATACACTGGAAGCCTGGATGCAAGCCAGGGGTTGGGACCTGAGTCACCTGGAACGGCTCCCAGGGTCTGGGCCCGATGCACTATGCTGCACACCAGCTGGGGCTGGACCATCAGACTGGCATGGGGAGTCCTTGGGGCTCTTCAGGGCACTGGCTCCACCCAGCGGGCATCTGTTCCCAGCTTTTCTTCTGCCCCGCTCTCTCCTCCATCTCCCCAACACATCTGCTGTGTGCTGGGCACACTGCTTCTTTTATACCTTTTGGAGGCTCTGCCTCCAAATTGCAAATGGGCCAATCAAGTTAAAGCAAAGTGCAGGCTTCAACCAGGTCCAGGGCTCTTTGCCTCATCCTGGGAAGCCCCTCCCAGCAGTTACCTGATTGGTGGGTGTGTTCCACCAATCACAATGAAGATTCTCCAAGCTCGGATGTGCTTGGCTGTTATCGGTAAGTCTGCCACAGATATATACACAAAGAAGTATATTTACTCAAAAATAGACCATCCCGTCACACTTGAGAGATACTTGATAGCCACCATATCGCCTGACCTACCAGAGAGGAACCATATTTGAAAGTTAGGGACCTTAAAATCACATCATTCTAGTTACCATATTTACTCAAATTCAAGATGAGTCCTTCCCCCATTTAAGATAGGGGGAAGTCTCTCATCTTGGATTGAGGTACAACATGGTAGGGCGGCAGGAAGCTGCTGGAAGAACAGGTATTAGAAAACATACAAAAATGAATTAGCAACAGGGAAACCTTGCTAGTTTTACTGTACCTCTCCTGTTCATCTGCTTCCAAGATTTTATTTTGCAATTACCTACCTATAAACTTCTATACTAAACCCATTAATTTAGTAACTAAGGCTTTACTAGGACTTAGGAAGGGGTGAAGTGACTTAATCCAAAATTATTACCCAAAGAAACACAGAGCTCAGCTTTTGCTTTATACAAGACCAAAAGCTAACTCACTGTGACTCCTGTTTCACCTAATAGCTTACTAGTCAGAAAACATTCTATTTCTGAGCATGACCTGGTGCTCCAGTCTAAGTAGCTCTGTGCTTAGCACATACCTAAGCTTGACTGGATACCAGATATTGGATACCAAATGTTGATTTGAACCCCTTCAGACTGAAGAAAGACTGGAACCTAAATCTCCAGTCACCTGGACAAATGTTCTAACAACTAGATTAGCCTACAGGCAGGCACACCTCAGCCATTTCAGCCCTCAACACAGGGCTGAACTGTATAAAGAACTGTATTAATATAAAACTAAAACTACTCTCTGTGTTTTAAAAAGAAAAGTATGAGCCTGTCTACATTCTTCCAATGATGAATACAGGCGTTTGTCCTCAGGCGAGCACTCCTCAATAGAGATCCCAAGGGGAGAGGAACCTCCCACAATCATTTAAGCACTAGAGAGGAAAAGGATTTCAGAAATCACTCTGCAGTGTTTCTTATTGGACAGATCTAGGTGGTTTCCTGCTCATCGTGTGGTTTTCTAACATCATCATTCTGACTGACATGCCCTATGTACTTGAAATGGAGTCCAACAACTGGATTCCAACTCCCAGGGCCAGGCCTAAAATTAGGCATCTACGTTGTAGACACCTACATCCTTTATTAGATCTAGTCCTAAATGTCTCAAATAAAGTAAACCTTTCCACAGTTAAGACGTGACAGGGCTGGGCCATTTTGGGATATGAGAGTTTTGAGATGCAGATTCATTTGTATCCATTATCCATTTTGCAAAGAGCATAATTTTTAAAAAGGGCATAAAATCCATTAAAGTAGCAAGGAGGAAAGAATAATGAAGTTTGAGGTTTTAATTAATGTTGGGCTTATCCTAGCAGATACAGAAGGTATTTATCAATTTTAGATTCATAAAACATACCCACTGGATATACCAAGTGCATTTACATAGTAAGAAAACAAAGTCACCCTACAGACTCACCACACTACCTCTGCCAAAGGAAAAAAAGCCTGAAAGGACAGATGAGACTTACGCTATGCCCTGAGGATCAACAGACCCATGTGCTATATAGGCCAAGAAGGAAATAAGAGTTCAGAGCCAAAAGACCTAAAGCAAGAAAACATCCATTTTCATTTGCTAACTCAAAATTGAGCCTGTTCTTATCCAGAGCTGTGTTCAATCTTTATACAGGAAAGTAGCATGCAAGTGTATTTCTGCTTCACTTCTGTGCAGCTGAGTGGGGCAGGCAAAATGCAAAGTACAGCCCACGGATTCTTGATTCTCCCTGAGTCTTGCAATCACTGATGGTGCAGCGAAGTCTCCTTGCACATTTTACAGATGCAGGGAATGCCCTAGGCAAAAGGAGTGCCTTTTTGCCCTATCTACATTTATGGTTTTGCCACAGTCATCACTGTGGCATTTGATCCTCTTTGGGATGGTTTATAAGTAGGTTGAATGGTATATAAATAGCACTAGAGTGTGGAAATGGTGAGTAAAGTAGACGTTGTGAGAACCTGGCAGTCAGCCATGGTATGAGTATCACCTCAGTAAGGGTCAGAATCTATTTGCCTTCACTCCATTGGCTACAGATTTCTAGAAGTGTTTTCTTCTCAGCCATTTTAGCCTTCAGCACAGGGGATGCTGTATTGCATAGAGAACTGCATTACCATTAAACTAAAACTCTTTTAATACAGATACAAATGCATGTGGTGTTAAGATAACTTTATTTCAGTGTAACTAAGTTTAACTCATCAGGGGCACATTGGTATATGCACAACACCAGCTGTCAGCACTCAAAGCTGACATGGCTACTATCTGTTCAGTTAATTATCTAGGTTGGTTCATTGGTCTAATTATAGTGGAACTTAACTGATCATCACTTGTAGTAGTCATTTGGTTCAGTGGATCAAATCTGGCTTTTCAAAACCAATTTCTCTCATATATTCCAAGTAGAGGGACCTGAGGTCATGATTAGAACTAACTACTCCTCTCCTTTTCTTTGATGATTTCAAAGGCAGGATTTTTTTTTTTTCATTCTTTGGAGTAAGACTTGGCTTTAGGTAACATTAAAACTGGTGGAAGTACCAATTATAACTAATTATAGTGCAATTGACCTGCTATAACATTAAAATTTCTGGTAGTTGCTTGCTGTGTCTTGGCAAAAGGGAGATTATGCTTGAATACTTATTTGTTTTGAGAAATTTAAGGATCCATGAATATTCAGATATAATTCTCACAAAAAGGAATCACTGAAGAAAGTTTTAGGGCCTTGTCTCACATTACACGTAGGACATGTTAAATGCTCTTAAAACTCAAACATCTGAACTGAAGCAGGAAAAAGCATCTAACCTAGAAAAGTTGATTTTCATGTTCCAATTTGGATGTGGTGAAATCTCACAAGAAAACTCGTTCTTATAGTAACGGAAATATAACAAAACCTACTTCTAGGGAACTGGTCATCTAAGAGTGCATCTACAAATTGCCATACAATGATGTTGCTATGGTGCTGTGCTTTAATACTTTCTTTTGGAGGTACTAAAGCATGGCGCAGTAACCTCCTGTGCTGCGCTGTGCTCACGGCACACTGTTAAAATTTTCCACTACTTCATTGTAGCGGTGTGCTTAAACGAGGGAGCATGCCGCTATGGTGATATAGCTGCTGATCATGTGTAGACCCATGTGATTGCTACATCACCGTAGTGCACCATACAATGACGTAACTTGTTGCTTCCATAGGGCAACGTATATATGTGCCCTAAGAGGATTTAACATGGAATCAGTTGTTATGCAGAAGCTCATATTATACAATGTTAACTAGCTAGAACTCAGTCACAGACCAAAGCAAACTTCTGTCAGACTCATTGGCTATGAGTGATTACCAAATAATACATTGTTCCATGAGTAAAATGAACTAAAAGAGCAGAAGTTAAAAGAAGGCCACCCTTGAAACATTCTGGATATGTGTCAACAACTGGAGGAAGTATAAGCCATGCTTTACTCAGGGCTGCAACTAATGGGTAGAAAACAATCAAAAGGCAGTGTTAGTTCTAGTAATAATTAGCTCTGAAGTATTTTATGTTTTTAATAGTTTTCAGTTTAACTCAGGTAGAAGTGGTTAGGTATTAGACTGTGTTATAGAAATTAGGGTATTGAATGTAATAGTGAAGCAAATTAAATATATGTTTTTAAACAGACCACAAGAAGGTGAAAATATAGACTAAGATTGAACATGAAAACATAGTTTCAGTCCAAGGGGCCAATGTTGCAATTTTCAAGGGTTAACTGAGTCCCAGATTATGACTGAGATCTGTGACAAAACCCTCAGAGAGACCATAGAAAGATCAAAAATAAATTATTGACAAAGCAAATAAAATTTGTCAAGTGCTTGAACTCATCCACTCCAAAATTAACCTTATAGGTAGACAATGCTTTGACATTTTGGGGGCTTGCTAGAAAATCCAAAATACTACAAGAAAAGAGAACTGTAAGTCACAAAGAGCTCAGAGTCAGAGATCACAAAAAATATTCATAGAGCAACATATTCTGAAGCAAACAGCGCAAGCCATGGCAATACATAGCATTTGGAAAAGGGTACCTGAATTGTAATGGTTAAATCACTTTATAAAAGCCATCAGTGTGTGCATAGCATGGACAATAGAAAATTAAAATTATAACACTAGTTCTGAGGAATTCTATATAGGAGCAATAGACAGAGTTGCAGCATTTGATGAACAGACTATCAATATGAAAACAAATGGCACACGTAATAATTTTAAGTTGGACACTGGTGTACAAGACAGTTCAGTGCCAGACTGAGTGATATTAGCACTGAGGGAAAAGCTGTATCTAGTAGAAGATAAATGGATGAAACAAAGGTCTGGCAGTGATGACCTCATTCCTTCTAAGGGCATATGAAAAATTAAATATATAAAAATGAATATATTGGAAAAGACACACTTTGAAATAGTATTAGGCAAAGAAAAGGCCTATTACTGCATTAAAAACACATCAAGCAATTGGTCTTATCAAGAGGTTGCATTCCAACAAGTTAGGGTAGATAGCTTGCTCTGACTTCAAGTATGTCTAAACAAAGACACCTTTAACTTTAGTGTAGACATATCCATAATAATGTCTAATAATGCACCAGAGTTTAATGACATGAGTTGATGAATAGACTATCAATTTGAATGAAGTCTGGAAAGAAGTAAACAATACCTAATAAATAAACAATAAAGCACCTATTAAAAAGACTCTAGTCAGACTCTGCTCCATACTCAACACAAAATACTGAAAAGCACCAATGAATTGTGCATTGTCACCTTATAAAGTACCTGAAGGTCCATATGACAGCACAGGCACCACAAAAACTAATTGAACATATCATTATATATACTTAACAGACTGATTATAACTTTTTGAGATTCTTTATTATGCTACTATTTTCTAATTGTTAACATCATTATGTTCAGTTAAGAAACTTTATCTTTGGTTCTCACATGAGTCAGCTCTTATGCTGAGGTTCAAGTTTCAAAATCATAATTTTGAACTCCGTAGTTAGCCATGTTATTCTGATGTTGGGTAGAAGGCAGGAATAGACTAGGCAGGAGAGAGTGGCACTTTAGAGATTAACTTGTTCAGAGAGGTATGAGTTTCCAAAGGCTACAGTGTATTCCGTCATATACTATGAAGACTATTTGCATGTTGGATGAAGTAGGCTGTAGACTATGAAAGCTCATGCCTCTGTGAACGAGTTAGTCATTTAGAATTCAGACACTGAAAGAAGCAGACCCCAGTCAGATTCTATTGTTCAGAAAGTGATTATTGAAAATACAGAACTGATCTCTTGTGGTTTGTACTATTTTATATGGTGACTCGAAGCAAAAGGGTTATGTTAGTGAGTCTGGCAATCAGACCTCAAAGAAAAATGGTAGGTTCCATTACTGCACAGAAGCCACAAAAAAAGAACTCACTTTGTATCCATTTTTATACACCCTAAATCATGGAATACAAATAACAGACACTGCAAACTAAAATTATAGATTCTCAAACCTTTATTCCCTATCTCAAATCCAGTTTATATTTTCAGATTGCTAATTTGGACCATTCCTAATTCTCATTCTACTACACATTGCTGAGCTGTATATGAATCTGCAGTCCCCACTTTAACAGAGAAGTACTTACAGGCACTTAGGCCTAGTAGCATAGAGCATTAAGAAAACATAGATATTGCCAAACATATTTAATGTTTGTATCTTTTCTTGCACATGCAGAGCGAAGAAGTCACTGAGAAATCCTGACAACTAAGGTTTGTTCCTAATAGTATAAGAAAAGACTTTATTCAGTATTCATGTATCTGTAGTGTGCTACTGCACCACACATCAAGTTTTTATCTCTGCAATTCATAATATAGAAGTCCATTTATAGCACAGAATAATGGGCATATTTTATTTCCAATTAAGATTACTCATCAGTTCACACCCACCAAGATTTCTACTGTGCTTTTAATTTATTATTGCTTACTTTAATGCACCCACTTTAATCACAGTAGCACCAGGAATCAGATCATTATAACGAGAGCTGTACTGAACTAATTTAATCTTCGTGAAAAAAAGAGAGCATTTTAAATTCAAGGATGTAGCAGGGATAGGGGTTATTTATTTATTTTTACTATGTTACTTGCCATCTCACATTATGTCCCAGTGCTTCATAATATAATTGGACTGTCCTAACGGTTTGACTACTTCCACCATCCAAAGTAAATTGACTTTCATTTTAAAGCTGCAGAAAGTTGAGACTCAGATTATAGCTAAAATGAACTGACCTGACCTACTAGTAATGAAGCAACCCTCCATGTTATAGCAACAGACTTTCAAACCCCAGCACCAGTCAAAACTTAATCAAAAACAGTTTGGATAGACTTGTCCCATTCTTTATCCCATTGTTCATGTCAGAATAGCATTATGCAGAGCACTACACATTTCTGTTCAATGGAAGCCCAGCAATAGAACAGGGAAAGCTGAAGGATGAGACTGAGGCACATTAGCAGAGTTGTTTTAAAACTATAGGAATGGGATTTCAGATGATGTTACAAAGCAAGAGAAAATGTAAATAGAGTAGGAATATAGATGAAAAATAAGGCCTACAGACAGATTTGTCTTAGGGTGGAGGTGAGGATGTAGGAGCTGCAAAGATATTGCAGGCTAGAGATGGATTTATGTGTGCTCACAACTTCCTGCAAGAAGATACTACCAGCACTGTATTGTGTCGCAGCTAAAACATACCATTCTAGATTTAGGTACATTTTCGGGCTACAGTCTTCCCATTTGCTCTGTTTAGAACAAATCTTTCATGTTAAAAACTGAGGATAAAGACTGATTTCCATGATTAATGAGTCAATCTGCACTACAGAACTGGATCTTATTAATGCAGTTGCTTGTAAATGTTGAAGGTATTTTCATCTGTAAAATGCAATTGACTGACAACTGATTTTTAATGCCAGTGAAAACAATCAGCAATAAACTTCTATTTGTCCATGTAGCAAAATGCAAGGAAAAGATCATTGTTGCACATCATAGGCTTTTTTTTTTTTTTTGGTCTGTTAATATTCTTACAGAGTGAAATTAGGACTGGCCCTTGTCTCTGACCAAGGCGACAGTGCAATCTCTGGAAACACCAAAAAAATGGAGTTCCTGCCTTAAAGGCAATTCATTAATAAATCCTCCACTTTGTCAACCAGATTCAAGATTGCAAAAGATCATGGCCAATGTGAAAGTTTTAGGAACTGTTTTTTCCTTCCTTTACAAGATCCTCTTTCCTAGAACCTAGGGCTTATTTTAACTGTTTTGCAGTGCACTAGTTGTCTCCCCTGGTGTTTAAGGGATTTTCCGGTGACACAGAAACAGTGAAGTCAGCACAGAAGTGGGAGACAATGGCCAGGATATCCCATAAGACTGTACCTTTGCCTGTATAATCACCCCTTCGAACTGTTTGATATCAGTATAACAGCTTTTACTCAATGGATTCCAAAGTTCTAAAAACTGCCTCTGAAAAAACAGAGCCACTGTAACTGGAACAAGCCACTTGGGGCACTTAACTTCTTCGAGACAGATTTTTAACACAGCTGGAAATTTTGTTAAACCTGCTTGATCTTGACCTTAATACTGAATTCCAGTGTATTAATTAAAGCTTTTCAGAGACTTAGAATATAGCAATTGTCACAAAACCATGCACAACCTTTTAGTGCATAAGATATAGATGCACATTAGCCACTTTATCTATAAAAAATGCAACCCTTCATTTACAAATACCTTGTTTGGTCCCAACTCCCATCAGCAAGCTCCTATATAACCTTTAGATTTCCCTCTATCTAGTTCAGTCAGTGTTAATTACTTAGAGAAATAAGCATTTCAGTTATTTGCACATGCAGAGCAAAGAAGTCTGCTCCTCTGAGTTTTTTCATACTTGTTGCATAGGAATTGAATTCTCGCTTCTTCTTTTTTCCCCCCTCCCAGAAAAGTTTTAATTTCCAGCTCAACTTGTGGCCCATGGAGTTTTTTGTCCATTTCAAATTGAAATACATTGAGCAATATCTAAAATCAGTGAGCTGGCTTTTATTTTCTATCTTTGCTTTTAATCATACTTGCAGATATCCTTAAAACATGAATTCAGTGACAAGAAAAATGTCTTATATAAAAGGACTAGGGTACCTATTCACTCTTGAATCTGCATATTACTAAAGATGTGCAAAATATTTAAGTCAATCCCCAGGTTGTACATTCCCAGGCCTTGGGATTTGAAGGATTAATGTTCACTTGCCCAAGTGCAAAGGCAGATATTGAAATGTTTACAAAAAATATCCATGTAACCTTCCTTTGGGGGAATGTTCTTGGAAAGTCATGCTACAAGAGATATCTAATAATTTCAAACATATTTCCTTATTTGTGAGCTCGGGAAGCAAGAGCGGTTTCCTCAATAATACTTTATAAAGGGTGAAAGATGAATACTGCCAACACCTTCCATGAAGAACATTTGTACTTCAGAATAGCTGAAATCTGGTAACCTCCAAAAGCCCTGTAAAAAGTAAGCAATTTCTTAACTTCTTGCCCTTAAAAGGGATAGCGGATGCAAAAATGTGTGTACATGTATGCACATGCACACACAGGGCATGTCCAAATGAGCATGCACATGCAGATCCAGGTGTTTCCCATGGGACAAATAGCAGTGGCACATATTTGTGCCACTGCTATTTGTCCCTGGGCACACCCTTGCATGTGAGCTCCGTTGCACAGCAAAGGGACCTGGTAATGTAAGGGATGCTGGGGCCAGCACCTGTGTTGGTCCCAGCAGCCTTATCTTGGGTCCTGGGAGGCCTCCTGGGGCAGCAAGGGTGCCAAGCCAGCCACTCAGAGCCTGGCTGTCCACTAGAGCATGGCTCTGGCTCGCCAGGCTATGGTTTCTGGTGATGTACACTCCTGCTATGTACACCACCCTGGTTTTTTAGCGGCATTTTTTAACACCAGGATCTCCCGGTGTCATCATAAAAACCCTCCATGCTGCAAATTAGCAGTGTGGTGCATGGGTACATATACAGTGTGTGTGGCTTCTGGTGCCTTAAATGGCTTTGGGAGATGAGCCTACATAGTTAAAAAAAATACACACTAGGGCTGAGAAGCAACTACTTTGAGAGGAAGGAGCTAGTGACAGAAAAGAAAGCATGGTTAAACTATTTTGTCCTTGGAAACTCAAACTCAAAAAGCTCAGTGCAAAGCATTATTCCATAGAGAACTGGATTTGTGGATACACTTCATCAACCATCCTGTGAATCAAATACTGGAGGTTTTGCCAAGTCCTGGTTATTACTTCATATAATCTGTTTCTTATATTCACGTGTATTTCAGGAGAAAGTATATTTCACTCTATCAGTCATTAAAGTGAACCCCAGGAAGGTTGTTGGGCAGTCTATGTGAAAGAGAGATGTTTGATTGGTTTTAGTCCATTTCTTACTGTTTCATTAGTAAAGACAATCACCAAAATTGGCACAAATTCAAAAACTGCCTATAGGCAGTTTGCAGAGAAGTAAAACTGCAGTGGGGTCTTATCAATACTCTTTTCCCTAGCAGCATGAAGAACGTTTGGGGAGGTAGAGGGGAGACACTTCCTGCATGAAGTATTCACTGGTATAGCTAGCCCTCCCACTGGCCATGCTGCAATAGTGCTATGAATCAAGAGAACACTTCATTCTCTAAGACTTTCAATCTGACCTTTTCACAGAGCTCTAAACCAATTACAAAGGGTACCTATACCCATGATGGTGTTCACCATTTAAAGCAGCAGTTCTTAACCTTTCTTGCATCAGGACCCATTTGTAAACATCCATGGCCAGTCCCAACCCAGTGCCACTCACTCTCGACCCACTGCCCCCTGCCCCCAGTATGTGGGGCAGGGGGTAACTGTGTGGAGTGGGGGACAGAGAAATGAGGGGGGGGGGGCAAGCAGCCCCTTGCAGGCTGGAACGCTTACAGCCTGCCAGGGAAAAGCCACTGTTTCCCACATTTTTCTCCTTTAAAGGAGAATCTATTTTTTAAGTTTGTTGATTCATTTTTAAAGTTTGTCTGCAATCTCTTTATATATTCTTCCAATCCACCTATGGGTCCTGACCCATGGGTTGAGAAACTGTGATTTAAAGATAACTTAATACATCACCTAAAGCCATCACTTAATACATGTGGATGACTTTACAACATATTTAAAAAGGCAGAAGTTGCCTTAATTAAACCTCCTTGTATGTTTTTTTAAATGTAAGGCGAACTGTGGTAGTGCATCTTAGCTTACTTAATTCACCTTTATAGCACGTGCATTTACCTGAGGCTTTTCAGACTAGTAATTACTAATTGCTGCAGTATCCAGTGGCCCCTGCCCCCACTCTACAGAACTACATTAAACTTGCATCAAATCTATCGCATTGTAAGACTCTGTACCTAAAGTACTTTAAGTAACGCGCAAAAGTTACAGCATCTTTGGAAATGCCTATCCTGCATGTATATAGGCATATGAAGTGGAGGGGAAAAAACTAGCACATTTCCCTGTCTGAATTTCCCCTCTTTCTGAAGAAGACAGAATGTAGTTTTCTTCACATCTGTAAGAGGCTCCTATAAAAAATAAAAATCCATCCAACCCTTAATCAGACTTCAATAGCACCTCTAATGTTGTGCATCCCAAGATGTTTTAGCAAAAGACAAAATTAGCAACGGCTTTAATTATGAATTATTCAAACAAATGAGCTGTGAACCTAGATTTAAAGGCTGTAACTGAGCCAGCATAGCAACTATCAAGGGTGTGGAATCCCAGAGCTGAGGTGAACTGCATTTGGAAATCCTTAATAGAGAGCCAGGGATCTCTAGACTGAAATTATAAGCCATGTCTGGAAATAAATTGAAATCCCTAAAAATATTAGTGTTCTTCCTGACAGAACCAGTTAAAACTAACACATTTCAGCAAGTGTGTCAGAGAGGTAAGAGGGAGAGCAGAGTCCCATTTCAGTTGAAACTAGTTATAGATCTGGTCTTTACAAACTAGCCAATGATTAACAGATTTCCAAATTATTTCTGGAAAATCCATGTCCAAGGCTTCCTAAAGTATCTCTGGATGATCCAGGTTGAGTGCCACTGGGTCTATGGAAGTGAAAGCATCTGACTGAGAACAGCTCACTGCAGGATTAAAGCAGGCCCAGTCAAGGCAAGTTGTATCTGCTGCAATTTGAAATCAGAACATCAACAGCAGCAAAGTACCATTGGTGGCATTAAAAAAATCTACATTCTTAATACCAAGCACCTGCAGTGACTGCGGCATCTTAGTATACTTAAAGACACTGCAGTACCACAGTTGCTGCGCAGTGCCAAATGCTGAGTTTTTAATCATGCCCACAGAATTAATAATAATTTGTTTTTATGCAGGCAGATTGTAATGTCTTGATTGTGGATTTAAGAATTCCCCTAGGTTTTGTATTGCTTAAGCACTCCTAGTTACTACAAGCTTGGTTAAATTGCTTCTATGAAGAGAAAAGAAAGGCTGTAAATTGCAGTCTCCCTAATTCCCTGAGCTGCTCAGAGATCTGTGCAGTCAAGGGACAATAAAATGTCATACAACCTCACTACATATAGTGAAAATAGAGGGACTTTTGCTATGTTCCAGTACCTTATTCTCTTTCCTATCATTGACCTTCTGCCCTTTGGTTCAGTTGCCTCTCCAGGCAGCATAATCTTTTATTGCTTGTCAGCCTTGGTTCTAACCCTTGATGACTCCTTGCCTTTTCCATGAGAGAGTGCTTATGAATGACTCCCACACCTTTCCGCTGCTGTACATTGCCTGATAAGCCGGCAAAAGTCTCTACAGGAACACGAACATGCTAGTATATAACAAAAAGAGAATGGGTATGATAATAAGAGACCCCAAATGCGTCCCTCCCCGCCCTTCAGGAGTTTTATTGAGCAAGTTTGGGGGGAGTGGAGAGGGGGGAAGGAATGGTAAAAGAAGCCAGAAAGCAAAAATAGGAAGGAAGGATTCATGAGATGAAATAACACCTCTAGGTAAGGCAACACCTATATCACTGAAGCAAGCGACGGAGGGCGGAACTGAAACAAATCTGGATCATCAGACGCCAAATCCGTTGTGGTTACTTCTCACATCATTGTTGTTTACCACTGCAAAATTACCTACTGTTGGGTCCCTACTGAATCTAGCAGTTAATTAGGAAACATAAGCTGGTCACTTATCCTCTAGAAATGATAGATTCAGATGAGAAAGTGCTCGTCAATGCATTCACCATTTATATGGTATGTTTCCTATCTGGATTTGCAGCCTCAACAGATCTAGTCCTGCTGCCCACCATATAGATTTCAGATGGAGGGCTCTGTCCTCACTATTTTCTTATGCAAACAATTTGGATAATTCATATTCCTCGACTAATGACTTTCCTGGTATTGCAGGATATTGGCAGCACTCTTGCATCCCTCTTTACCTATGACATGTTATAGGATATTCTTGATGTTTCACATATTGCTATTTGTAACTGAGGGTGGGGGTTTGAAGTGGAGATTTTAGAGATTGCTTCAGTTGTTGGCTGCCTCAGAATGCAAGGGACTGATTGCTATCACCCAGATCTATTCCAGTCCTACGTTCCTATGTATTTCCAGGTTACTTATATCTATTCTACTGGTATCTATCTGAACTCTCTTCACACTGTTCTCCTCCCCTTCTGTTTTCTACCAGGATATTCAGACAGTCACAATAATAAGTTCTCTGTCCAATCTTATTGGCATGGACAAAATAAAAAGGATTCAAAGAAATCCCTTAAGGAAAATTTTCCTAACAAGGTTTCTACACCCATTTCTTAAAACCTATCGCAAGGATAATGGGAGGAGCAACTCTGGATGTGTATCCATATTTGAAGATACCTGTAAGAAATATTTTTTATGTTTGCCATTTACAAACATTTCTGGACATGTCTATATTGCCTCCAGCTATGCTAGGGAACATATACCCTGACCAGTCTCTGTACCTCCATGTACAAAACATTGTGAAAATAAAAAATAATATAGTCAACATTAGGGTGGTGTTGAAGCTCATTACATAGGGTGGTGCTGATGTCCATTGCACTGGGTACAGCCTTGGCAGACACCAACAGAAGCTAGATTACTCTGTTTTTGGTGGCAGGAGAAAGGACATGGGGGACATTTAGTGCATGAAGCAAAAGAGAATGGGCTGTATGTCTTCATAGTAGTGCATTTGCTGAGGTGGAGGGCAATATAGATTTGCCCTCTCAGGCTGTTTAGTAAATACTCCCCATCCCATTCCAGGTTTCAGATTAAACAATCAACATCTGATCTCCTGATACCCATGGCAAATTTTATGCCCAGGTTCTCTGTAAACTCTGTAATTTTTAACTGAAAGCTAGCTTTATCATGTACACCTTCTGAGAACTGTATTAGGGACCTAGGGGTAGTGATCGACCATCACATGAACATGAGCTGGCAGTGCAATGCTGTGGCCAGCAGGACAAACAACACGCTGTCATGCATTAACCATTGCATCTCATGCAAAACTAAGGAAGTGATACTCAAACTGTACTCCGCGCTGGTGAGACCACAGCTGGAGTACTGCATCCAGTTCTGGGCTCCACGCTTCAACAAGGACATGGAAAAACGTGAGAGGATCCAGAGAAGAGCCATCCATATGATCAGGGACTTGCAAGACAAGCCACACTAGGAGAGCCTGAGGGACATAGACCTCTTCAGCCTACAGAAGAGAAGGCCGAGGGGGGACTTGGTAGTGGCTTACTGCTACATCAGGGGAGTACATCAAGAACTTGGCGAACAGCTGTTCACCAGGGCACCCCTGGAGAAGACCAGGAACAATGGATACAAACTCCTGGAAGACCACTTCAGGCTCAATTCCAGGAAAAAACTCCTTCACGGTTAGGGTGTCCAGACTGTGCAATAAACTCCCTTCAGTGGTAGTGCAGCCACTTACCCTGGAAATCTTCAAAAGTAGACTGGACAGCCACCTTGCTGGGGTCACTTGACTACAGTTGCCTTTTCCTGCCTAGTGCAGGGGGGCTGGACCTGATGAACTACAAGGTCCCTTTCAGCCCCTAACAATCTATGAATCTATAAGTTATTAAAACAAAGATGACAGTGAAATAGATTTTTCTGAAAAAGTTCATGAACTTAAGGCACTATTCATAAAGAGGCTTATGCTACTGCTTGCCAGTTTAGGTGCCTAAGTGCAAAACATGGCACCTCAAATGCCAGCTGCCTAATTCTAGAGGCACTTAAGCTCACAAAGTACCATGGTTTTAAATGGTGAAGTCCTCTAGGCACCTATGTGTCTGCTTGAAACATCTGAGTCTTGACAGTGCTGAGCAGCTGTGTGGCTAGTTCATACCAAGATTCACAAACTGGGTGTTCCTCCATATATCTTGCTGCATGATCTAAACTCATATCATGCCATATTTATCAGAGCAGATGATACTAGGAGTGATCCTTCCACATTTTACCCAATATTCCAGTGGTGAAATACTTACTGAGTGCATGGGAGACCTAGGTTCAAATCCTTCCTTAGCCTGACGAAATTTGAAACAGTCTCTTCCCAAAAAATGATCTTAACCAGCAGGCTATAGAGCATTCTCTGGTACAACTCTTTAGATCCTATGAAGCCGTTCCATGTTTCATGGGCTAATTAAAAATTCATAGTGGCAGAGAAGAAAGAGACAGCTGAATGGTTAGAGCACTCATATGGGACGAGGAAATATAGGAAGCAATTCTTCCTCTGATGAATATTTAATATAAAATATTTTAATATTTATGAGAGCAAGGACTGGAAACTAGATCTCTACACTACAAACTGTTTGTCCTAAACCCGTAGGCTAGAAAGAGTTCAGTCTCTAAGTTCTGTTTTGGAAATAGATATGATATGTTAGATATCATCACTGCTCAATAGGCATTTTAGCATAGCCAGTTTTGGGCATTGCTTGGTGGTATTATGTAGCCATAATCTCCTGAACTAGCTGTACCTATTGACATGCTGTTACTTTATATTATATTTACTTTAAGAGAAGGAAAAGTATTTAAAAAAATCAACAATGGGTCCTTACAAATAAATCTGTAGTTCCGGAACATACACATTAAAATGCCTTAATCTTAAATCATGTGGTAATGTATGATGTCATAACAAAGTAGATTGCAGGTTGCTTAGGTGATGTGAATGTGTGTTTATTACCTTAAAATGTTAACATTTCTTTAACTATAATACTGATTTTTTGCAGTTTGTAATGCATTGTTTGGAAAATTGCAATACAACATCCTTGTAATTTGTTTGTTTAAAGTAGGGCTTTGTTTTACCACTAAATTACCTATATAAGCTCTAAAAAACAATCTCATCTTAATGTAGCCTTAGAAACCATAATGCAACACTACTGCTCAGTAGTCTCAGGCTACTGTGCAGTCAGCATCACAAAAAAACTGTTAGTCAGTGCTACTGCACAGAAACATGCGTTACTGCACACTCATTTACTACTTGCTTATACAAGTACTAAATGGCTACACAGTAACAACTGTGCAGTCAGCATCTCATGTAGATGTGGTTACCATGTAGGAATATGTTTATTACCTTTTTGGAATGCACAGGTGCCATATAATAGGACTGGGATCATTCTTCAGAGATCCACACGCATATCCCTATTCCTATCATGCGAGCAATCACATGCCCAGAGCAGATAATAGAATTGTTCTAATACAGCGGTTATCAACCATTTTTAACTTGAGGCACTTCTTGATAGACTTGAGGTATCCCTTAGAAAATGCCAGCTCTTAGTTTTCACTCAATTTTTTACTACAAAAAAAGAAGAAATTCTTCTGTTGCAAAGAACTCAGGAAGATCATAATTCAACATGTTTTTGACACTATAAAGGTTGGAAATCTCTGGGTTTGTCTTGTGAATCATGTTTGCACACCTAACAGTGCTAACATTAAGTGGCACCCTGTGACACCCTTGAAAGGCACCCTAGGTGATCTAACATTTTAGTTGGGTGCTTCAGACTTAGTCTCAAGCTGCACTTAGGTCATCTACTACAAGAAAAAAAATCTGCCCTATGGCTTAATGGTGTAACCTTCTGTGGACAGAGACTGCCTTTGCCTTGCATAGAAGCATGCATAAAGACTACTAAACAATAATGATGATGATAATAACAGGACACTACATGAACATTTTTCACTTTTTATAGAAAATTGAAGATGGCTTAGAAATCCCAATATTTATTATCCATTTATAAAAAGCAAAATGATTTTGGAATAGCTTATCACATTATCACTTGTTGACCCAAATCGTATAAGCCTACTTAACTAAAATGAGCACAGATTGCAGATAACCTAAACAGAAGAAAGGTTTTGTTTTGTTTTGCTCAAATTGTTTTCTTCTCTTTTTTTCTTTTCTCTCCCCTCCCTTGGTTCCTCATGGTTTATATGTTCTGTGTAAATTACAGTGTTGTTGGCCTAATTTAAAACCATTTTATTCATTCATTTTCTTTGCATCTCATATTTATAAATACGAAAGACACCTGAGGATAGGAGGTGTTATGAAAAACTCAGATGCTATACAAAGGTGACATTAATGCTTTTAGAGTGATGAACAAAGACAGGCTCAATCCTGCCAAGTATTGAGCATACCTGTGAGGTACTCAGTGTACTTAACTCCCAATATGTTTTGGAGGACTTTGTAAAGTGAAGACAATTTTGCAAGGCTGAGACCATAATAAGCTTTTAATTTTAGTGTCCCATGTGATTGTTAGATTTTTGTTCTGTTTTGGGTTTTTTTGCGGGGGAGGGGGGTTGTTTGTATTCTGTTTACAGCTTTGGTGTCCTCCAGGGAGCAAAGAGAGCACAAATGGAGGCTGGGTTAGCAGTTGTGACCTGTGTGTAATTGTATGTAATGTGACATGTCTGCGTTCTTCACAGAGGGTCATAAACACTTCATCCACATGACGTGTAAGCTGGTGTCTGTCCTGGAAGGAAAGATGCAAAGGTTGAAAGCAAAGATATTCATGCTGCATTATATCAGGCCAAAGAAAGATGATTTGGACAGGAGTTATAAGAGGCAGTACAGGTGAGGTCAAAGGGAAAAGAGGAGAGGTGGCATCATATGCCTACTAGAAGAAATAGGATCCCCAGAATTCAAGAGGAATAGACTGAAGTCAGCAACTGCTTTCAGACATCCTGCAGTAGAACAGCTGAGGAAAAGGTGGAGAAGAGGACATCTGCAGGCATGATACAGGTCTAGAAATCAGGAAGTACAGGGTTCCAGGGATGCAAGTTCTAGAACCACTGTACCAAAAATGAAGAGCACAGTAGTGATAGCTGATAACTTCCTTTGTGGTGGACAGAAGCAACAATTTGTTATCCGGATTTGGTGTCCTGGTCCCAGGGACGCAGGATCAGGCAAGGGAAAAGCCTCATTCAGAGGCACACCCCAGACTGAAGTAAAATAATTAAAAAACATACCTGTTGCAGGGGCCCAGAGAAGCGAGGAGGTGCACCATGGAAAACTGCCCGAGCTGTTTATCAGCCATGCCCATCTCCAGCTGGAGCCAGGTGACAATGGAAAGGCATTACCTGGTGAAGATAAAAATCAGCCCTGAGAGCATGGAAAGCAGGACACTGAGTGCTGGAGGAGCGGCGGGGAACCTCCGGGCAGAGCGCGTCCAGCCTCTGCAGTCGGTGGTGGCAGCAGGAGCTGCAAGGCATCCTTGTGCCAGGGAAGACCGGTGGGGATCAAAGGAGCTGGCAGGGAGGCCAGCAGTAGTGGCAGCAGCAGGAACTGTGAGAGAGCCTGGTACCAGGGAAGACCAGTGGGGACCAGAGGAACCTGCAGAGAGGCCAGTGGCAGTGACAGCAAGAGCCAGCAAGGGAGCTCCCATTGGAGGCAGCGGGTGCTGCGACCAAAGGGTGGAGGTGGGTCCTGGAGGGGATGAAAGAAACCCTGGCTGGGGTGAAGGTGTGGGCCCCAACCCAGGGGACGTGCTAGTCTTGGGGCATTAGGAGTGAGGGGAGCATGGAACCCTGCGCCTGGTTGCTCCTCTTCTCTTTTCTTTTTCCCTTTATCTCATTTCCCTTGAAGTCTTGTCTTTAGTTCCTTTTTCTGTCACTTTGGGTTGTTCCCGGGGCGTGAGGTTTTATGATGGTGAGGGTACCATTTGTGTTTTTCTTTCTCGGTCCGATCTATTTTAGTTCCCTGTCTAGAGCAGGTTAGCTTAGCATACCATACCAGGCTGGGGAAGCAGAGACCCCTTTTAAAGATGAAAGACCATGTGAGAATGCAGTTATGACCAACGGCATCCACAGTAGAAAGCGCAGGGTGTCAAAAGGGACAATCCCAAAGGCCAAGTGCCACCAGACCCTCTGGGTCTGGCCAGAGCCCAAGGCACCCATCTGCGAGGGAGGACATGTAGGAACCAAGGAAGACATTAACAGGGGATAGCCGCAAAAGATCCTGAGGCTCATCTCGGAGGTTGGCATATGCCTGGAGTGTAGGGGAGGTTGGAGCCCCGTGGACATCTGCCAGGACGCGTGGCCACTCTGGAGGCATCCTCAAAGAGGACCCCCTTCACTGAAGGACCATCTGAAGTCATGGCAGGTGAGTTTGGGGGATACCCCGAAGGTAATCGAGGAACACTCCGGTGTCTACATGAGGTTCCTTGGTGAGCAGGATCAGCTGCCTGGGCAAAGGCGGCGCGGGAGCGAATCATTGAGCAGAGCTGGGCACACCTGGAAGGTGGGCTGTTTGCCTGGAGCATGAATTCAGGATGTCAAAGAAAGACAAAGTTCATCTGTCCCTCAAACCACTATGTAGTGGTGACATGTAGGAGGTGCACGGGGTTGCATGTGCACCCCTTGAGAGTGCCAGTGCACCCCCTGACTGGCCGCATTCACCACTTAGGCAATGGGGAGGGGAGGCAGGTGGAAGCGCCAGTGCCCCCCCTGCAAGCGCCAGCCAATTGCTGCGATTGCTGCAGCTGCTTCCGGGAGTGGCTGCAATTGCAATCTCCCCCCCACTTTCCTCCTGATCAGCAGGACTGGTTGCAGTGGGGGACATGTGCCCCCCTGGTTAAGACAGCTCCAGTTGCCATGCCACTATACTTTCCTGCTTGTCCATGTGGGCAGCAATGATACTGCCAGAAACAACACTGAGTACATCAAAGGTGACTATGAGTCTTTTGACAGAAGGATTAAGAAACTTGGAACATAAGTGGTGTTTTCATTAATCTTCCCCATGGAATAAAGGGCTCTGGCAGGGGCCATTGTATGTGGAAGTAAATGTGTGGCTGAGCTAGTGTCAATATGAAGACTTTGGATTCTCTGATAACAGATGGATGTTCTGCAGAGGAGGGCTGCTATTAAGATATAGGATCCATCTAAACAAAACTGAAGAGATCATTTTTGGGTGTTGTCTGTCCAACCTAGTAAGAGGGCTTTAAACTAGGTCTCATTGGAGATAGTGAACAAAATGCTTCAGCACAGAGCAAGCAATCCAGAGGGGAAAGGACTGGAAGCAGTGGCTCTGGGAAAGGGCCAAGGAGATGCAGGATAGCAACAAATGGTGCAAAAGGGAAGCAAGTGAGCTGAAATGCAAAAAAAGTCTGATATATGTATACAAATACAAGAAGTATGGGGGAAAAAACAATATGAGATGGAAGCTGCAGCCTGTGGTATGACTTATGACCTGACTGGTATCACAGGGACCTGATTGGACTGCTCTTATGACTGGATTGTCAACAATGAGGGGTACATTTTGTTTCAGAAAGACAGAGTTGGGAGAAAAGGTGGTCGTGTAACCATGTATGTCAAATTACACACACTTCTTCCCGAGTTTAGAATGAAGAAGGAAGCAAATCAGAATGCATTTGGGTGAAGACAGAAGGTGAAACATACAGCACTGATATAATGGTAGGGATTTACTGTAAGTCAACAAGTCACAAAGAGGAAATGGATGATGAACTCTTCAAGGAAATGACAAAACCACCCAAAAGCTATGACATGGTACTGATGAAAGGTTTAAATTTTCCAGATGAATTTGCATGGTGTCATGGTAAGACAGACTGTAAGATAAAGGCAAGGGAGAATAAAGACAACAAGAAGAGGTTCTAGAAATACGTTGGCCAGAAAACAAAGACCATGAATCTGTGGGTCCACTGTTAACTAGCCAGAGGGAACTACAGATGCAAAGAAGACAGAGCTACTCAACAGCTACTTTCCCTCAATCTTCACAAGAACATTAAGCTTTAACCAGATACCTAACAAAGATTATTTTGATATGGAAGGGGAGAAGATAAGGGATAAGATCACAAGAAAGACAGTTGGAGAGTGTTTGATGGGTCTCAATGATTTCAAGTCAGTGGGGCCTGATCAGCTTCCTCTCAGGGTACTGAAGGAACTGACGAAGGAGATCTTGGAGCCCTTGAAAATGATATTCAGGGAGTCATGAATTCATGAAGGGAGACAGGTGAGGTACCAAAATACTGGAAAAGGGCCAACATAATGTCCTTCTTTTAAAAAGCAACAAGGACTATCCAGGGAACTACAGACTGATTATCCTTATCTTAATACCCAGGAAGTTACTGGAGCATTTTCTAAGAAAGTCCATTTGAAAGCCTCTGGAGGAGGAAATGCTAATCACAATCACCAAGCATGGATTTACTAAGAACAAATCAAACTTGATCTCCTTCCTTTGTGAAGTAACAACTTGGGTGGATGAAGGCAATGTTGTGGATATAAAATATCTGGACTAATTAGCATGCTTCAGCCAGCCTCTGTGTCTCATGGATCAACATCCCCATACTTCAAAATGGTGTTGGGGGCACTTGATGAGATTTAGCTAAAGCACCTCCACCACCATTCTGAAGAGTGGGGATGCTGATGCACAAGACAATGTTGACACTTTAATTACAGTGGCTCTTGAAGCTGCTCTATTTAAAATTACCCCCATTGTGCCCCCACCCCCTCAACCCTGAAGCATGTGTAGAAATGCCCAAAAGAATTAAGTTCAATGCTAACAAATACAAGGTACTACACCTCAGGAATAATTAAAAATATATATAGAAACAAAATGTGTGACATCTACATGGGTAACAGCACTTTAGATAAGGATCTGGGAGTCTTGATATATCAGAGATTAAATATAAGTTTACAGTGTGATGTAGTGGCACAAAAGGCAATGTGGCATTGATGCAGTTTTGATTCATTAGAAGCATTGGGTGCATGACATGGGAGGTGATAGTGCCTCTCTAATTGACACTAGTTAGGCCTCATCTAGAGTATAATGTGAAGGACATGGAGAAAGAGACAGTTTAGATGTGGACAAAAAAAATGATAAAGGGCTTGGAAGGCAAGTCATGAGGAGAGATCAAAAGATCAAAGAAAACTGGTATATTTAGCTTGCAGAAAACATGTTTAAGAAGAGACATGATATCAGTTTTTTAATACCTTAAGGACTATCATAAAGAATAGGGAAAACACCTTTTCTTCTCTTGCTGCAAAGAGTAGGACATGGCCCAATGGCTGGAAGTTGCAGCAAAGTAAGTTTAGATTGGATAACTGGAAAAAAAATGTCTTCATTGTTAGGACAGTGAGGCAGTGGAATAGACTGACTAGGGAAGTTGTGGACTTTCCATCATTGGATATGTTCAAAAGGAGGCTGGACAGCCACTGGTCAGGGATGAGCTCAGTAGCTATGCCCGTGTTCTACTATGGTTACATCCCAGGCTTCTGAGCTTTCTTGGTTGCACATGAGGTTGGAAGGAAAATTTTTCCCTCCTGCTACTACAAGTTTCAGGATGTTTTTTAAGCTTTCCTCAGAGGCATTGGGTGTTGGGTGCATCCAAGGCTGGGGATTTTGATGGGTGTGCTGGTGCTTCTTCAGGGTCTTAAAACCAGAGGTTCCTGGATAGAGAGGTCTTGCACCTCTGCTCAGGGTCAGACCGATTCCCATATTTGGGATTAGGAAGAGATTTTTATCCCGCAGTCATATTGGAATTTTACCCCATGGTCACCTCATTGTTTGGTATGGCTGTGGAAGTTTTGGCTTCCTGTGTAGCGTGGGGCGTGGCTCTCTTCCTGGGATCTCTTAAACATATATTAACAACCTTTACAGTAGCAGAACATTGGCCACCATCGTCTCCCTGCTTAACTTCTGGCTATTTTAGATGTTATGTCCTGTGTTGTGTTAGTGTTGACTGTGTAGTTTTGCTAAGATGTTAGATAACAGATTTGTATAGGTTGGTTTGGATAGGGAT
This sequence comes from Alligator sinensis, assembly GCF_000455745.1. Lineage (NCBI taxonomy): Eukaryota > Metazoa > Chordata > Crocodylia > Alligatoridae > Alligator > Alligator sinensis. Next base: position 1,364,981 of record NW_005842169.1, on the reverse strand, counting down.
GATCCTGCCTTAGGTAGGAGGTTGTACTAGACCTATGAAGGTCCCTTCCAGCCCTGCTTCTCTATTATTCTATGATTTTATACTTCGATTTAAGTAAAGTGAAGAACTGTTTTATTCCTAATCAATTGGCTGTCATGAGGTTTAAGTGGATTATTATGTTTATCAGTTTTTTATAAGACTAGGAGCAAAATGGGAATCCAGCAGAATGTAAAACTAAAAAAAGGAAATACTTATTTATATTGTATGTAACAAAACTGACTATTAGAGATAAGGATGCAATCTACTCTGGGAACAGATTATCCTATATCAGTCTACTGCAGAGTTTTTATGCTTTACTCTAAAATATTAGGCATTGGATATAATCAGCTATGGAGTACTAAACTAGATGAACCACAAACCCAATTCAATGTGGTGATTTTTAAGTATTCTAGCGTCTTCATATTTTAAATGGAAAACAGCAATACTTACCCAAAGGTAAGTGCGAGGAGCTAGTTTCTTCATTTATGTTGACCTTGTTTTGACTTTGGAATACAAAAAATTATGACCCCTTTCTAAAATATTCTTCTTTTTTACCGTTTCAAAACTTTTCTTTTTTATATAGTTTGTAAAATAGGATAGATTTGCCATATATAGAGATATAAAAATGAATATACCATACTTTTTGCATACAACACCCTGGAATAAAATATGCACTGTATGTTTGAAAGGAAGAACAAAGAAAAAAGATAATTCCTTGTAGCAAGTAAGGGCCTTGCTATATGGTAATTTGGACAACTCCTGGAGTTCTTAACACCTGGACTATCTGCACATTAACACCTGAAACTAATTTTATGCACTCGTTATGCTGTTAAAAGTGATGCCACTCCAGGGTAGGATTATGTCTGATCTGTGTAAATCAGCTTATGTTATACTAAGGTATAAATACTCCAGGCTACACCTTAATGTAAACACATCAACCAGCCTTCCTGCCCCACTGTGATCATGCCCACTGCCCGCCCCCAACCTTCCCAAAGCCCTAGATCCCCAATCGCTGCCCCCACTGCTCTCCCCTGCATACATGTGGCTGCCCACTCTGTGCTGTAGAGCAGTCAGGGAAGTGTTAATCTGCTTGCCTTGCCGCCACTGCTGCTACTTTTTTCTGCTCTGTGGGCCAGGCTTAGCCTGGACAACAGCAGCAGCAGTGGCATCAGCAGTCAGGTAGGCAGATTAACCCTTCTCTGCCTGATCCCCTGGAACAGACAGTGCGGGTGGGTAGCCACAATTAAGTAAGTGAGAGGAGAAGGAACCCCAGGGAGTAGGGGAGAGCCCTGGAGAAAGAGGCAAAGCCCATGATGGGAGGGTGAGGGATTCTGACCCTTTAGTCCTCCAGGCCCCTGCTTGCACAAACATGTGATTACTCCAAACTTGAGCAAGCACTAAGACGAAGCAAAATTTGTGCAGCTCACAGTGTAAGGTGTAATAAATAGGGCTGTGCAAAGCTTTGGTCCCTGATTCGATTTGGTGGAGATTGGGCCTGATTCAGTGGCCAAATCTCCGAATCTGAATTGCATCAGAGGGCCCTTTAATCTCTCCAAATTGAATAGGAACTCTCCAAATTGATTCAGGAGATTCGGAAAGATTTGGCAATTCAGACATAGACAGATTTAAATGTTTTTTCTATATACCTCTAGGTAACAGGTGTCTCATCAATGCTGTGATGCTGGGGCACATGGAGTGTCCCAAAGGAGGACGGGGGGGCAAAGTGCACGCTCAGCAGTAGACCCGGAAGTGGACCAGAAGCACTTCCAGTCCACTTCTTGGTCCGCTGGCAAGTGGGCAGG
>NW_005842169.1:1356185-1363072 GCF_000455745.1 Alligator sinensis | reverse complement strand
CCCCCCCGCCCCGCATGCTCCCTGGCAGACCTGGAAGTGGATTGGAAGTACTTCCGGTCCACTTCTGGGTTCATCGCTGAGCACGTGTCTCCCCTCAACCCCCATGCTCCTGTGGGATGCTCCATCCACCCCAGCATTACAGAATTCACAAGCTGCGCTGGTACCTCAAGGTATGTAGAAAAAACTTTTAAAACTGTGTTTATGTCTGAATCGCTGATTCCCCAAATCAGCATTGAATCTTCAGATTCAGATTTAGCTGAATTGAATCACGGACAGTGATCTGAATCAACAAATTGAACCACTGTCCCTGATTTGGGTGAAATCCAAATCAAATAGGGCCTGCTTCTCACATCCCTAGTAATAAAGCCCTAACTGAGTAACAGAAGCTAATGAGTCAAGCCAGGCCTGTACTGTACTGCTTCCTGGGAGTCAAGTGCAGATTTTCATTTTGCTTTTTCCTAGTAATCAATGGAAAATCTTATTCCTTATATATACTGCGCACTAACATTTTCAGCAGTTATTTTTTGTGGAAAAAAAATAATGCGTTGTATCTGAGAAAATATGCTATTTAAGAGAGGAAGCATTAGTAATAACTTATTAAAAGAAGAATAATGTTATGGTAAAGACTTCAGACTGGGAGTCAAAAGACCTGGGTTCAAACCTCACCCTGTTAGAGCATTTCTTTTTTATAGTATGACAGGAGTCACCTAATGCCAGATTTTCAAACATATTAGCTATGACCATATACACCCACAGAGGAACTTTTAGAAATCATAATAAACTCTCAGAAGTCTTAGCACCTTTAAAAATCTGATTATGCTAATTCATTTTTACATATTTAACTTGAGACAGTTTTAAGGGGGGGTCTGAATTTTAGAATTTTAGAAAAATCCTGAATGTGGAATCTATCTGCTGTAAGTTCTTCCTAATTTGAAACATAAAACTACTAGATACTTTTGAAAACCTCATCTTCCAGGTTTCATTTTGAAGTGTAACATTTTAGTGTATTTAGATCTAGGTAGTTAGTTAAGCATCTAAGTCCTATAAAGTCCGCTTATAATTCTTAGGTTCCACAAAACTGAAAATAAGGGATTTCTGAATGCAAAACATGCTTTGTTAAAGGCTTTAAATTCTCTTTGTTCCTTCATATGTAAAGTGAGGAAGCTAGGATGGTGCAAAATTAAATTAACTAATTCTTGTAATGTGCATTGAGACCTCAGGAAAGAAGTTGATGTAGAACTGTAAGTCATGCTTAGTCATGCTCTCCCCAAATCAATCTGTAGCAGATTTTTCCTTTCCATACTAAAATAGGACTTTGTTTTCTTTGCAGGATTTTTTCCTATTGTTTCATTGTTTCCTCAAGACCCTGCTGACACCTCTCTACCCAGGAATGTTTAGAGTGATCACATAATTCCCATTTTGAACCCATTAGAACTAATCACAAAAGGATGCAACTCATAGCTGCATTACTTATGAAAATGTGGACACATATACACCGTTGCATGATGGCTCTTTCCTAAGGGCTAGAAGGTACATCTCTCTCAGGGTTGCTACTATCTGTAGGATCCCTGCCAGAATGGAGGAAGCCTCAGTTCATGGAATCCAGGACCTTGTTTCATGGGGGGGTACATCTGAAAGGGTTTTTTCTTACTTTATTTTTCCCCTAGCCTCATCACTAGTTATTACTTTAATATGAGATATAGAATTTTAAATGGCCTGATGTACTTACTGTTTTTTTCTCTCCAATATATCCCTTTAGTATTCTTAACAAACTATTAAATACAAATGATGATTCCAAAGCAAAGCAAAAGCAGGCCATTCACAATACAGATATTAAGCTATTTTACATAATCGATTGTTTTCATGATGGGATGGGATTGTGTTTTTCTTTTCCTCAGCCAAGGTGGCTGAGATCTACATTTTCCTGTTTATGTATCAGATAAAAAGCATTTGGCTATCTTGTCACATGTCAGCTGGTAGATCTATTAATAACACACATCTCTGCTTCTCAGAGACTCATTGGAATTAACATTCATACTGATGCTTGACAGTGGCAGGAGGTAGCTTTCACTTCAGGTTTCCCTATATGAATAATATTAGCCATCATGTAATGGCTTTGAGCATTAACCATATTTGTTGTGTGCCAGGAAATTTACACACAAATGTGGAAGCCAGAGAAAGCATTTTTCAGATGGTTTCAAAGGGCTAAAGGAACAGATTGTGATCTTTTCCCTTTAAAACTTCTGCTGTAAACATCAAATTACTTCTGTTGTGGAAGCAGAATCTCAAAAGGCTCTTTGGCATCCTGCGCTTTGCATCAGCCATTTAAAACTGAATAAGCAATAGCAGGGCGTAGCATATACTGAAGCAGAGAAAAAAAAAAACAATGAATAAACAGAAATCTCCAGAAGTAGCCTGAAATAAATTCTAAGTGTACATAATGTATGATGTTCATTATAGTGATACCACCTGCAATAGCAATGGGTCATATCCCAGCAATGAATAAAAGATTATGCTTGAAACTACCTGCTGTGCTTTATTTCACACATCCTCAGGTCCTTGCCCTAGAGAGCAACCAGAAAATAAAGGTTTTGGTCCCTGAAGTGGTAGAAAGATATTAGACATGTTTTGATTATTTCACTTGTCTTCCAAGAAGCCAAGAGCAAAGAGAGGGAGGAGAGATTAGCTGCCAGATCAGAACCAGGAGTTCCTGCTTGCCCAGGAAATAGAGATAGCCTTGTTTCACTGAAGATGCTCCCATTATTATTAATTCCTCAGTGCCATTCAGTCATTTTTCCCCCTCGCCCTCAGTTGACTCATGGTGCTTGCCGAAGAAATTCTGTCTTGGGTTTTGGACTGTAAACTAGCGCTGTCAGTCGCTAATTTGATTTGGAGGAGATTTGGACAGATTTGGAGGATGAATCTCTGAATCCGAATCGAATCAGGAGACCCATAAATCTCTCTGAATCAAATTTGAAGCCTCTGATTCAATTTGGAAAGATTTGATGATTCAGCCATAGACACAGCTTTATATGTTTTTTCTAGGAACCTCAAGGTACCAGGTGCAGCTTATGAACACTGAGGTGGTGAGGTGGATGGAGCATCCCACAGAAGCATGGGGGGAGCGGTCCCCTGCGTGCTCCATGGCAGACCCGGAAGTACTTCGGGCCCACTTTTGGATCCACCGCCGAATGTGCAGGGGTTTCCCCACCTGCTCCTATGGGACGCTCCATCCATCCCACCATCTCAGCATTCATGAGCCATGCCTGGTACCTCGAGGTACCTAGAGAAAACATGTAAAGCTGTGTCTATGGCCGAACCACTCATTCTTCAAATCAGAATTGAATCTTCAGATTTGACCACATCGAATCAGGAGAGTGATCCAAATCCGTGAATCAAATCACTGTCACCTGAATCAGGCTGAATCTAAATCCAAATCAAATAATGCCCACTTCATACATGCCAACTGTAAACGGTTTTTGGAACTACAAAAAATACATTGACGGAACTATTTTCTCATGTTTAGACCCAGGAATTAGTCATGAGAATTCCAAAATGATAATCCTACTATTTGTGGGCTCATGAAGTCACCCTCAGCTCAGTTTTCAAACCAGATCTTTTGGTTTGGTTTGGTTTGGTTTGGTTTTCTGCAGACACAAGTTTTTTTACCTACAAAGGTATTTTCACAGTATTTTCACAAGGCAGTGTGCACTCCATCCCATTCATTCTTTTCCAGAGGATTCATTCTGGTGAGAAAAATATGCTTGTGAAAGTGGAGGCCTGGTTTAAACTCAAGCGCAAATCAGGAGTAAATTATACAGATCTTACAGTTGATTCATTTCTGCATTGTGCACTGACTTGAAAGGCATTGCTTCACTTCAAAAGCTCAAAGTCCACTCCAATCAATGGATGAGTTATACATTCATCATAAAGGGAGAGTGATAGATATAGTTTATCTGTTTTAAAACAGATGCTACTTCTTTGCAAGAATAGTCCAATCTTTAATCTACCTAGAATGTCAAAGGCAGTTACTGGATTTTGAAGGCTTCCTCCCCCTCCTTAAGAGGCTTCTAAATTGCAGGAATTGATTAATATTTATGAAACAGTTATTGTTAATCCCTGAATTGAGAATGTAGACTTTTATTTCTGATTTCCAATGGACATATTTAGCCACGAAGGTTCAGTGTCATGAGTTTGCATAAATAATTTTAAGAGTCTGGGAATGCAAAATAAGAACTAGGAAGTGTATTTGCATTGCAGCTCACAGCATAATGAAAAATTTCACTTATAAGGGTAATTATCTGTCTTGACTTCCATGGCTTCTCTGTAAAGTAAAGACTTTCTGAAGCTCAGTCAGAAAATGAAATGTCCCACTAGGGTGCTTTCTTATTATGGAAGCTTATGGAGCCATGGAAATCCATATAAAAACACTTATGCCATGTCTATACTGCCTTTTGGCTGAGCCCAGAACCATCAGGTCCTGAGTTCGGTACGTCAACTTCACACACTGCTCCTCTGCCCAAGCTCAGCAATTAGGCATAATAGAGAGCTTGGGGTCCCACATACATAAAGAGCATTCCTCAGGGTCCCTGACTGCATAGACTGAGACTAGGTTATTAATCTAAGTAAAAGATGACTATCATAGTCCTAGCTAATATAAATATGTTCTTCTTATATATATAGCCTTTGGGTTTGTCTCCACAGCTGAATTCAGTATCATACAAAAATACACAAGCTACTTCAGGAACCAGTAGCAGTTTAGCTCATTAGTACAGCACTCAAAGGTAGCGCTGATATCTCTGCATAGCATTATATTGGGCCACACAGACATACCCTATGTCCAAGATTCATCATGCCATCTAAGTCAATGATCTGTACATAATGAACTTGTCATTGTTCTATTTCTAATAGATACTTGCTTACTGAAGTAGATTAAAGGTTCTGAAACAAATAATGTGCTTGATTACACGGATGCAACCCAAGAATAGGTCCATTCAAATAAGCATCATTATACCATAGTTATAAAGATTCAACCCAAACCAGAAGCATTTATAAGCTCATCTTTATTCATTTCATATTTCTGTGTTCATTTCATGTACAGGTGTGAGCCCAGTAAATGGTCCTTTAGCACCAGCTTCTATTCTGTGGATGCATCTACTCTTGCACAGTTACAACACAGTAGTTTAGGTTACTATGCAATAACTGAAAATTACTGTGCAGTATGGGTGCGTATCTACATGTATACGCCCGTACTGCACAATAACTCTGGCAGCTTACGTCAGCATGGCCTGATTAGTTACTGTGCAGTAAGGCACGTGTAGATGTTTAACTTCCTAATAACACTGTGTGTGGACCAGTTTGAGACAGCCTTGCTGTGCTGTAATGTCTACATTAGGGCCGTGCAAAGCTTCAGGTGCTGATTCGATTTGGAGATTCAGTTCGATTCAGTGGCCGAATCTCTGAATCCAAATTGAACCAGGAGACCAATTAAAAGGTCCGAATCAATTTGAAGCTCTCTGAATTGATTTGGAAAAGATTTGGAGAGCTTCAGCTATTCGGGCAGTCCTTGCTCATTGCAGGTCCACTGCCAGTAAGTAAGGGGTTGGGGGGCTTCAGGGGGGGAGGGGACCATGGGGGTACCCCTGCTGGCCCCCATTGCCTGCCTTCTCCCCTGGCCCCCTGAGCACCCCAGACCCCCTCCCACTCTCCCAGCCTTGTCCCCATGGCAGCACCACCTGGTCCCAGCTCTCAGCTCTTAAAAAAAAGCCCCCACTCACTGGCTGCTGCTGTGGGGGGGATCCCCAATGCCCCCCACTGCCCCACACTGCATGGGGAGCTCTGCCACAAGGCCCCCAAACCCCGTCTGCTCTCCCAGCCCCCCTCCAAGGTTGCCCTTTCCATCCCAGCTCCCAGCCCTTTAAAAAAAAGTCCTGTCTCACTGGCTGCTCCAGTGGCCTCAGGGCTTCTGGGTGCTCATGGCAGAGCCCCCCATGCAGTGTGAGGCAGTGGGGAGCAGCGGAGAGTCAGGACCATTTTTTTTTTTTTTACTTATACATCTCTGGAATATCATATCCACAAGGAAAGTTTCTGGTCTGGCTCTGTCTAGTTAGACATTGATTAGTGCTCTAAAACATGAGGACTTTCGAAACATAAAATTAGAAGTGATTTCCTGTATCATCACATCTAATTCACTTCTGGGCTAAGTACAGACAGTAAAAAAAACCTGAGGCTGAATCAGTTCAATCTTTGCAGTCTAAGCTCCATAGATTGAACCCATAATCAAGTGAACAGACATTAACTTTTGATTCCAGAAACACAGTCACATGCTTGCAGTGGGGGCTGCTCAAGCATGCCTCCCTGCTCGGCTGGAGCAGACAGCATGGACCAAGGCTAGCCTTTGCATCCTGCGAGGGGATGGGTTGTGGGGGAGGTACAAAGCATCCTGGGATGCTGGAAGACTGAGAGTTAACTTGAAATTGGAGGGGATTTGGTACAGAAGTTTAATAACCCAATTTAGCTTAAATCAGTTAAGTCTGATAGTGCATCCAATCAGGTTTATCTTAAACTAGTTTTGTCCATTTTTAAAGTGGTTTACATGCATTGAATTTCTGTTGCCTTACAGATTTGAACCAGTTTCCAATTACTTATACCACTTTATGTGTAATTTCTGTTCCTATCCCTAATGCATCAGATAATCCTATTCATAAACCATTATCCTGTTCATAAACCAGAAACCAAAAACCTCTATCTTAAAATTAGTTTTTTTTCCCTCCCTAATTCTAGCTGAGGGTGTTCCTAAACCTTGCTCCTTTGATAATCACAAACCTTCTGCTAGCCTAAATTTACTCCACCTTACTTATTCTTGTGTCAAACCAGTCCTCTCTTTC
>NW_005842169.1:1355860-1356156 GCF_000455745.1 Alligator sinensis | reverse complement strand
GTGTTTACCCTCTGGTTTATTAGGAAAAAAATGAGCAAACATACTCAGGGCCTTGTTATGCAGTAATTTTGGGCAGCTCCTGGGGTTCTTAACCCCTGGATTGTCTGCACATTTACATCTTAAAGTGGCTTAAAGCACTCATTATGTGACTCAAAGTTATGCCACTCCAGGGCAGAATTATCTCTTGATCTGCACAACCCAGGTCCTGTTCTATTAAGGTGTGCCACTCAAGTTGAAGGTGTGCTCCAAACTCCATGCTAGCACTAAGTCAGTCAACAGTTGTGCAACTCACAGTG
>NW_005842169.1:1354574-1355829 GCF_000455745.1 Alligator sinensis | reverse complement strand
CTTTCCCTCTCTTTTCCTTCTCCCCCTCACCTTTTGGGGGGGGGCAAGATAAACAAATCAAAATATAGTCCATTCTCATAAGATAAGATCTCCATTCCCTTGAGCACCTGAATAGCCTTTCACTGCACCTCTGGTTTGTATTCATCTTTCTAATACACAGTATTCTGAATGAGATAGTCTTATCTTCACCTTGTACAAATTAATAATACTTCCCTATCTTTGCTTGAGACAGAAGAGTATCTCATTGCCTGATGTGTCCTAAGATTATATTTGCTGTACATGGCTGTATCGTATTAGTGAGTAATGGTCATCAATCCTCTCAAAACGTTTTTAAAGGAAATAAGGTTTTTAACCAGATGACATGATCTTGGGATACACTTCAAGGAACAAATCTATTTTTACTGGGACCAGGAAATAGACAAGTTGGCCTAATAAAGGCTTCCTGTCTCTAGGATGCACTGAAACTTAGTGTCGGCTTAATGAGAACAGCATTAGATACCACTGAGTGTTTTAATAAAATTATTCATATATCTGTAACTCTTTGCTCTTCACAGAATACAATTCAAGATCACCAGCCAAGTGGGCAAAACATACAGAAATATTCAGTCTGAAACTTGAATATTGCATTGTACTGGAAATAAATGGTTTGGATAGAAAGGGAAATTGTTTACCTCTGTCTTTCAGTAGAAGAACAATATACCCACCCCACATATTGGTTATTACTATATACAAGTAAAATATGCAAACCCAATAGAATTTTCTACGTTGCTTAGAGTTCAGGCTGGAGAATTACAGCAGGACTGCTTTACAGTTTGTTAAAATGATTGACTTATAATGATTTTGTCAGTATGTTGTTATCCTTAGGCACAATATTATAAACTATATTTTAGATCAAAGTATTGCCATATTTTTAATTATTGTATGATTAAAGCAGTTTGGTACTTTCACAAATACTTTTAACTTACAAAATATTTTTCTTCTGAAATGCATTTGCACCTTATTTCCACCAATTATAATACATTTACCAACCCGTATTAATATCTCATTGGGTGTGATCTCATTAGAGCTCTGAACTTCAGGCTAGAAAGTATTTGGATAGGAGATCCTAGGACACACAGAAAGTATCAAAGCTCTCACACAATATAATGAAGCAATGTCATGGCCTGAAGTACTGTGGTGACACAGGGGTGCTATCTTTCAGATGAGGTGTTAAAGAGATCCTGAAAACTTACAGATTTGATAAATTTTCCCTACC
>NW_005842169.1:1327301-1354543 GCF_000455745.1 Alligator sinensis | reverse complement strand
TACAAGGACAAGTTATTATATAAACGTAAGCTATTTGTATTAATCAGGTCTGGAGTAAAACTTAAGTGAGTGTGTGTGTGTGGTGGAGGGGCACTGGCAACACGTAGTGGGTGCATGCAGGTGCATGTGTACCCCCTGAGTGTGGCAGTGCACCTCCTACAAAAAGGAGCCGCTGACACTGTTGGTGGTACCTGTGGGTGGTTGCCGGTTGCCAACCCCCACCCCTGCAGTCGACAGCACCAGCAGTGTCTGTGGGCAGTCAGCGATTGCCACTGGCTGCTGCCGACACTGCCAGCAGCATCTGTGGGTGGTTGCCAACCCCTGGTTGGTGCTCACAACTAGCCCCACCAACACTGCCGACGGTGTCTGCAGGAGCTCCCCACTTACCGCCACCATGCTCCCACTGCTGTCATGCCCTCCCCAGCTGCTGAGGGTATCCATCATTCATGAGGGGCAGGGTCTGCATGAAAGAACCTTCCTCTGTCTGCTTTTGGTCAATATTTGCTCAAGGGGAGATTTTCACTTCATGTATATGGGCATTGCTCCTGTGAGGTTAATAGAGCTAGGACAGGAGAGGAGCTGGCCTAAAGTCAATGAGAACTGCAGGTGCACAGCAAACACACCCAGATCTCCTTAAGCAGATATTGTGTGCATGTTCTTTACAATGCTGAGCACACTAGTGATGCTTAGTGATATAAATCCTTCACGTTCACAAAGCAAGATCTGTTGTCCCCACTTTGCTCAGTGTACAATATATTATGAAATCCCAGAAAGGAAAATACATATGTCCATCCCCCTCCCACCTCCCCAGCCCCGCAAAAAGTGTTATATACTAAAACTAACGTTATTCCTGGCATACCTTAAATATTGTGTCATCATAAGAGTTAATGGACTAACAGAATTACATCAACAAGCTGCACAAGAAAACCTGTTAATTCCTCTCCACAGTGCAAGCCCCAATGAAATGTTGATGATGAACAGTGATTGTATCCAATAACTATTAGTTAAAGCATCTGCCATGTGTACCATAGGAACACTTTCATGACCTTCTGTGGGTTAATTAAAGATAACACTAACTCACACAGCTCAGGATCTATATCCTCACTGCCTATATTTTCGAAAGAAAACAAACCTTCCTAGAGAGCCATAAAGCAGACAAACCAAGAGACAGGCTCCCTCTATAAATAAATAAATAAATAAATAAATAAATACAGCATTATCTTAATTTAAATCTCCAGTGAAAGCAATGTTAATTATTACTATGTTGGCATTCTATTTATGTGTGGTGCAAATAGATCATGATGTTTAATTGCACTATAATTTATTTAAAGAATATATAAAAATTGGAGTACTTTTCCATAGAATGATTTCAATGAAGAGACCAACTTGTACATATATAAGAACTGCCATTTACTGGGTTAGACCGTAGGTCCATGTTGGCAATGCTCCAGCGTCCACCAGGGGTCCACCATTTCTCCCTGAGTGGTTCCCTGAGGGGCCAGGCACCAGCAGGATCCTGTTGAGCTTTCCCACGCTCCAGCTCTCTCCATCACCACCTGCACCTCACCTCCTGGGGGGCAAGACCTCCTTCATCACCCACCACCAGGCTTTCCCCCTCCCTCCTGTGTGTATCCTGGTATGTCTTTTTGTGTTTCCCTCCAGCTCCAGCCCCTCTCACACACACCACTTTCCACACAGCCCTCCCAACCAATGGCACCAAAGGAGGTACACTGGACCCCTCTGTAGCAATCCACCCTCTTCCATGCCACTGGGCCCCTTCCCACCTAGTCTCCCATGACAAGTCAAGAGCCCTCTGAGACAACTACTATGCTGGTGGCCTGTTGGAGGCAGCCAATGAAATGGGAGAGACCACACAGGGCCAGGAGACTCCTCCTGGCCAGTTTCCCCCAGAATAGGACAAAGTCCCTGAAACCCAACAAGGGCAGGGGAAAAGGCAAAGGGCTTCTCATCCTGCTCCTTCATAAGGGGTTGTAAAGGTACAGGGCCTGAAAAAAGGCACATTAACAACACCTGCAGGGACCAGAGACAACTTGTTAGCAGGTGTCCTGCCCACTCAGCCTTTCCCCAGTTCTGCAAGCCCAGCTTCTCATCACAGCAGCTGGAGCTATGCCTAGGCAGCTACAGAAAAGCCTGCAGCCTTGGAGCCTGGTCCCTCCACTACCTCTGCCCATACCACCTCAGGCAATCTAGGCCACCCACCCCATCATCATCAGGTGCAAAGGGATGCTTTGTGACATTCCCAAGATAGAGCTTCCATCCTTTGAAACCTATGTGTGGGTGCTTACCCAGGTAGTGGGGTCGCAAAGATCATGGCAGCCTCCAGACACTACAGCAAAGGTGTCTACTACTTTGCCATGGAGGCTGCCACACAAGAGGTAGTAGAGAAGGGGTTTAAAGTCAGAGGGAAAACATGTACGCCTTGTATCCCTGAAAGAGATAGGGACCTGGGTGGTCCTCAGCCCCATCCTCCTCACCTCCCTAACTAGTCCCTCTTGCCCTTCTTACAAGGCCTGGGGTGAATCCTTTCCCCAGTCACCAGCCTCCACCACACCCAATCCTTCCATACCCAAGTCACCACACAGCTGGCATTAGAGGTGGAGATGGAGGACACCTTTATGATCCCTTTCCAGGGGTTCCTGAACAGCATCTATTACATGGTAGGGGAGGTGAGATTCTTCTGGTGCTCAGCACTGGCGCACCTCCACCAAGAGTGCCCCCTCAGTCAACAATGGGGGCCACTACAGGCCCCTGCTGAGGAAACAGGTGCCAGCACCACTGCCACCCCTGGCACTTTATCTTGCACACAAGCTCTGGAGGCCTCACACCACAGCCAATGGTGGAATTTCAAAGCACATAGATGCAGACATTGGATGCGGGGCATGCCACCACGCCATCCCTGACCCACACCACTCTGCACCCCAGGCATACCCCTCCCTGGGCCACCCCAAAGATGGGTGGATGCTGGTCCCATATGGGTGGCAATTTGTCACCCAGAACAAAGTAAAGTGCAAGTCCCAGATGTAACTAGGACTCTCTCACTTAGGCAGTGAGAGGCTCCCCTCTTACTATCTAAGAGGGGGCTGACATCGACAGCATGCGCACCACCTCCCAAGCTGCATCAAGAATCCCATCCCTGGGAAAATTTAAAAAGATAGCTGTCACCACCTAGAAGGAGGCCCCAGGATGACACAGCCATCCTACAGTGGAACAAGCCATGAAGGAACCCCCTATCTCTAACATCTATGACCTGTTCCCCTCCCCCCACCACTGCAGGCACTGGGGCCTTGTTCCCAGCCACCCTCTGGGAGAGGTGGGAGCCCTGGGACTCACACTAGTGGGCCCCCATAGGGAAGAGTCCCTTCCCCAGGACTCTGGGGAGGCCACCATCACTACCCACATGCCTGAACCATGTCCTCCCTCCCCAATCAAAGCCACCCCTGCCACAGACCTGAGTGTGTTCTGTGGCCCTAGTACAGAGGGGGGAGATTCAAGGTCCCTCCCTGAAAACCTCTGCAACACTGAGGAAGACTTTACAGAGCCCCCCTTGACATTTTCCCTGTTGCTTCCATGCTTCCTCCTTCCCTACCCCAAGGGACTGCAGCACTACATCTCCCAAAACTCTTCTATTGTCAGGGGATGTAGCAGACAGGGTGGTTCAGGCAGTGGTCCACCAGGCCTCTGCCCCCTTGGTGGTGGACAGAACCAGGAGGAAAATGACCAGGAGTCTGTGGGCTCCATAGAGCTTGCAGAACTCTCAGCCTTGATGGTACCCAGGAAGGAGCTAATCCAATTCCTGGAGAGCACACTATGCTCCAAGAAAAAGATTTAGCTTTCCCTGGACTGCTGGGGGGATTTCTATCAGTCTTCAACTCAGTGAGGGCTCTAGTGGGGGAAGGCAAAGGACATAAGTGTAGCAAGCCCTAATTTTCCATAACACCCTCTACAAATATTGGAGAGAAGTGGGATTGCTGATGGGCCCCATGGTTGGCATTGCTTCCTGCCAAAAACCTGCCAAGCCTAACAACAACCCCACTAATGAGGTCCCTCACTGTGGTTACCCTCAATGTGTATGATTGCAGAACAGGTTTCCACAGATGCCAGGTACTCTCCTTCCTCCATGTACTCTGTGCTCCTCCTTCAGAAGATCCACATGACTCCAGCCACCAAAGCCAAATGGCAACCTGTCCCTCTGAAGAGAGCATTGGTAGAAGTGGAAAGAACTCTGAGTTCTGGACAACTTCTACATCTGTGGTACATTCATCTGCTTGTGCATCCAGCTCCTCCAGAAGATGGACTGCAGCTCCCATACCATACCTACTCTCTGGAGAAGAAGAGGGGTGCCAAGTTCACCACTTGCTGGGATCACAGATCCTGGGAAGCTATGAGAAAGGGCAAGGGCATTCTATGAAGTGTTCTTCTTGATGCCAATAACTGCCAGGTTCTGTGGGAGAGACTGTCACAGGTCAGCATGGGCAAGCAGGATTGGTTAGAGGGTCCTCTCCCCCTGGCTGAGCTCACAAACACCCTCCACCTAATACCCACCAACAAAATGTTGGGCATTGAAGGCATGACTGTGTATTGCATCTTCTGGGACATCTTTGGCCTGGACCTTCCTGTAGTCTGAACTGAGTCTGAAATGGACAGGGAGTTTCCCCTGTCATGAAGGAGGGCCATCCTGACCCGGCAGCCAAAGAAGGCCCATGACCTGAGGAACTTGTGTCCAGTCTCGCTTCTCTTTAAGGTCATAGTGAAAGCCAACTTGCTGTACCTGAGGTCCATGCAGGTGGACAGGATTCAGCCTGATCAGGTGTAAGTGGCTCCAGGGTGGTCCGTCTTTGACAACCTGTACCTGGTGTGGGACCACCATGAGCTTGCTAACAGGGATGGTCTGTCATTTGCCCTCCTGTCCTTTTACTAGGAGAAAGTATTTGACAGCATGGATCAAGGGTACCTCATAGGTATTCTGAGGGTGTTTGATTTCAGTCCCCACTTTGTGCAGTTTCTCCATGTGCTTTACACCTTGACAGAGTGTATGGTCAAGCTCAACTGCAAGCTGACAGAGCCCATACTGTTTGGGCAGGGAGTGTGTCAAGGTTGTCTGCTGTCAAGCCAACTCTATACCATCATCCTCAAGCAGTTTCTCTGCCTCCTGTGCAAGTGGATGGTGGGGTTATTGCTCAAGGAAATAGCCATGAGACTAATCAAGTCAGTGTATGCCAATGATGTGCTCCCTGCTACCCAGGACCTGGGTGACCTGGAGCAGGTTGAGACATGCCAGTCCATCTACTTGGCAGACTCCTTTGCCTAGGTCAGCTGGGTCAAGAGCTCTGACCTGACAGAGGGTGACACGTGGCAGGTGCACTCAAGAATATCCAATGGAGTGTCAGCTTGCTCTTCTCTCTTGGGTTCTACTTGTTCCCCAGTCACCCCTCCCTGCCTGAGAACTGTCATCAGCCAGAGATCAGGGTGTCTGAGTGGCTGCAGGCATGGGCATGCCTGCTGCAGTGTCTGTCCCTTCAGGATAAGCAGCTGGTCCTGCCCATGCTCTGCCACCACTTCAACACCCTGGCTGTGCCCCTAGAGCTCCTGACCACTCTCCAGAGAAGGGAATTGAAGTTCATCTGGCCAGGACCAAACTGAATTAAAGCAGGTATCCATTGATCCACTGGGCAGAGTTTCACTGGTCAGCATCCACAATCTCCCCTGACTCATTCCTGTGCCGGTAGACACCAGACAGTGTGTTCTGTTTGGAGTCCCCTTCCAGATCCCTTCTTTTGAATGTGTGACCCCACTCCCTTTCTGGTTTTCGTTTTCATTTGTCCCAAGCAATCAGTTGCTGCATTCTCAGTCTAGGAAGTTCTGATTCAGAGTCTATGCCCCTAACTCCCATGTTCAAAAACTACAGATGCACATTTCCTCCAAGAATTTGTCTAACCACTTTTAAATCTGGTTAATCTGTCAATTTCAACAATAACAACAATAACCCATGGCAGTGAGTTTCATACTTTAATTACACATTGTGTGAAAAAGAATTGTTTTGGTTATTTTTAAACTTACTACCTACTAGTTTTATTTTATGACCCCTAGGTCTTCTATTTTGAGAGACAGTGAATCATAAATCCTTATTTACTTTCTCTTCACCATTTACCATTTTGTAAACTATTAGTATATCCCCCCTGAAGCATCTCCTTTCCAATCTGAATAGGTCTAACCTCTCCTTGTCTGGAAGCCCCTCCATACTACTAATCATCCTTTTTGCCCTTCTCTGTACTTTCTCTAGCTCTTCTATATCCCTTTTTGCATAAGGCAATGCTACATGTTGTTGCCAGGCTTGTCCACTTTTAAGAGTCCTAGGCCAAAGATGAAAAAGTGTAGCTAAAGAAGAGCCTGTGTCTGAGTGACTGTAGCATGAACCTTTTCATATGTAACAACTAGCTTGGTCAGCAAAGTAAAGGAAGCCATCCACATGTTTAACCAGACAAAAATCAAACAGAGCACAAGGATAAGAAAGAACCATGCATAAATTAATCTAAATACATTATATTATAGCTTTATCTTAAAATATCAGAAGTAGTAATTAATATAACCAAATGCATTGAATGTTATTTTACTATAACAGATATTTTTGTTAGAATACATAGATAGGCTGTAAAAACAAAGCAGCCTTCTCAGATCATAAACTAAGCTGAAGAAGTAACATATTAGTGTGAAACAGCATTCCACGATGAGAAGGAATAGCAGATAAGGAATTCTCCCTTTTGCTCCTATAGGGCTATAAATCCCAACTAACTGACACCTTCCGGGTCTATAAGAAATCTAGTTTAATTCAATTCTAAAAGTTTCAGTGCAAAAAATTTAAATAAAACCAATCAGAGATCAGTCATTAGACTGTTAGGGCCAGCCATCTATAAATATTGGGCGTAGACTAGAGGGAAATTTGGACTTATATACTTGATTTTTTCTAGAGCTCAGTGAACCAACTCAAGTCCCCAGGGGAACAGAGAAGCCTGCTCAGTGGACCTATTTCTTCCCTGAATCTGAGGCTACATAAGCATTGTTTTTCTTGATCCAAATAAGTCTGTGCTACTACATATCCTAATAAAGCTTTCAAGTTGTGACTGGAATGGTCTCATTGATCAATCAATCTTCTCTCACCCAGTTAAAATTGAGTGTAACATTGACATGTGGGAACCAAAGCTGGACACAGTATTCAAGGTGGGGATGCACCAGGGATTAATAAAAGGGCATGTTGGTATTTTTGTTGTCGTTCAGAATTCCCTTTTTAATAATCCCTAACATTTTGTTTGCCTTTTTGACAGCTGCTGAGCTCTGAGCTGAGATTTTAGTGAACTGTCCACATGACTCCCAAATTTGTTTCCTATATGGTAACAGCTAATTTAGAGTCATCATAGTGTAGGTACAGTTTTGGTTAGTTTTGTCCAGGTGCATCACTTGAGACTTATCTACATTGATTTTCATAGGCCATTGAATTGCCCATTCACTCAATATGCCAGATCCTTCTGTTGCGCATCACATTCGACCTTGGTTTTACCACTTTTAATAATTTTGTCATCCACAGCTGTGGCCACCTGACTATTTACCCCCTTTTCCAGGTCATTTAAGTATATGTTAAACAGTATACCAGTCCCAACACAGATACCTGGGGAACCCCTCTATTTACTTCTTTCCATTCCAAAAACTGAATATTTATACTAACTTAGTGTTTTCTATCCTGAAGACAGCTTTAATCCACAAGTTGACCTTCCCTGTAATCCAAAGACTACCTAACTTAATTAAAAGCCTTTGGGCACCTGCATTGGCAATGTGTAGGGGGTGCACGTGGGTGCACATGCAGCCCCTGAGCTTGGCTGTGCATCCCTTGCAAAAACGCACCACAAACACTGCCAGTGGCACCTGCGGGCACTTGCGACTCTTTCCTCACTGCCACCACCACTGGCGGCATCTGCGGGTAGTCCCCAGTTGCCACTGGCCACCACTAACAGTGGTCTCTGTGGTTGGTTGCCGACCACCAGTCGGCTCTCACCACCTGCCCCCATCACCGCCAGTGCAGTGGCTAACTGCAGGAGCTCACCACTTGCCGCTGCCATACTCCCACTGCCGAGAGTGCTGCCACTGCCTGCAGGAGCTAACTGTGCCCCCGCTGCCCCAGTCTTCGGAGGCACAATACATTCATGGGCACCTGTACACATCACAGGGTTTAATCCTCATTAAATTCAATATGTTTATAAAATTTAAACTTGTTTATTTTGGAGTGTTGCATCAGTACTTGCATGCACTAGGTTTTTGAACAAATTAAGCCCTGGCCAGCACCACAGGAAAGCAGCATGGTTCTGTGCTCCCCCCGCCCAGCCTGGGATTCCCCACCCCATACTCTGCCGTGCAGCTGTGAGAGCAGGGAGCTGGGACATAGCACAGGAAAAATAAGTGGGGGTGGGGGGAATCAATTCAAAAGCAGCAGCAATTTGAAGGGGTGAACTACAAATAAGCCACAGTGCCATCTGGTGGACAAAGAGTCTCATTACATGTTTTTGAGTGTCTTTGTGTTTGCATGCAACAAATCCATGGACACAATGCTTTAATTTGCGGTGAGCCAATGTAAACTATATCCAAGGAGTTTTAATTTAATGCACCAGAAAGACTTTTAAAGCATCCATAAAATCCACACATGCAAACAGTCATGCCATTGAAGTATAAGAAAGGGGGAAAAACGTGGCATATACAAACACCCTTTGATGGAGGACCTTAATAACTGAACATTCACAAGTGTGTGAACCAGTTCACAATCATTTGCTCCAAGCTGTTTTCCCATTTAACTTGAACTAAGGTTTTTGAGCCATTCTGCCACTGACAGCATGACTTGGTTAGTGCATTTTATGTCTACCTCAGTTTGCTTGCATAAAATTAGCACTTCTTTTGTAAGGTGTGTCTACTTAATTAATACTTTGGCTAATTATGGTATGTTATGGAGAAGAAAGGAATTCACCAAAACCATTCTATCTCCTGTAGTAAAAGAACTTGCTGAAGTTGCAGTAGGTAACACACAGCAGTGTCTCCTCATTTTTCAATACCAATTATTGTGATATATGTAAAATACATGCAAAATTTTAAAGAACTTTCTGATGTATAATGTCCAAATGAAAGGATGTTTGGCCCATAGCCACTAATCAATTTAGACAGTAGAAGGCAAAAATATTATTGATGATGTTGAGGAAAATGAAGAATGTACCAAGATAGCTCACAGTGAGTTTCCAAACTTCAAAATTAAAATGTTTAGTTTTGGCAACCCTAAAGGAATTCTTACATTCTGCCTTGAGCTTCAGGTATACCTCAAAGACAATAGTGAGATAGATAAAACAGCAAACAGTGACAGAATATGATTAATTCTGCTTGGGATCCTTGAAACAGCACATTGGGTGTGTCTACATGAGACACTTTACTGCACAGTACTGTAGTTTACAGTGCAGTAAGCTTGCATGTCTATACATGGACATACTTACCTCTCAGTAAATGCCATTGCTCATGAGTAAATTTTCCGCCTACCAATGCAAGTAGCAAATTTACTCAAAAGTACTTATGGCATAGTAACACTTGTGTAGATGCTACCTGGGAGCAGATTCACTCCTGATCAGCCCTGCCATTTGGGGCCCAGCCAGAGCTTAGCTCTAGGGCCCCAGGGCTGGGAACCTCTCGTGCCCCAGGGCTGGCTCACCTCTATGGCAGCTCCATCGCCAGGCCTTTTAAAATCCTGAAGGCATTTTGAGACCTCTGGCATAACAGCAGAGAGCCTAGGAGGACTCTTGGCCTCTGCTGCCCCTGCACAGACCGTGGGATCCTTGTGCCAGCTTGCCTGCACCCTGGTGCTGCTGCCTAGTCCCACAGTGCTGTGCAGCTTCCAGGCCCATGCCATCCAGCTCTGCATGCTCCTGCTAGGCCTGTCAGCCCCAGAGCCCATCTGCAGCCAGCTCCTGGCTGAAAGGGACAGTGCCAGCTGTCTACAGCCAACCCACAGCCCAGAGCCTGCAGGTGCTGCAGGACATCACCTCACCACATGGCTCCCAGTCCTGCACCATGCCCCTGCTCTCAGCATTGCAGGCAGATGCCCAGGCCTGGCAGCACAGAAAGAGCCATGTGGTGGCCCAAAGGTCTGGCACGGGATCCTCGATGGGCTCATCACTGATTCAATTCACCACCACCTGGGGCCCCAACTAGACTCAGGAGGAGACTGGCAAACTCATGGCCCTGAGTGGTTAGGCAGAGGTGCAAAGGCAGTTCACACAGTGAAGGCACTCCAATGCCCACATTTATGAGGGAATGTTAGGCTTGATGTGGGAGCATGGGAATGACCAGTTGGCATGGCACTGCCACATAAAGATCAAGGTCTTGCGGGCACAGTGAGTCACCATCACTGACCACAGTCATCAGTTAGGGAGTGCCCCCAAGACTGTGCCCTTTATGCAGCAGCCAACTGAGTTCCTTGTGCCCCAGGACCCAGGCTGCAGCCATGCTGTGTACAGCAGCATGGACAACCTGCCTAAGTCTCCGCTTCAGCCTCACACCTGCAATGACTTGTCACCAGGAAAGGACCCCTTGAGGTGCCAGCAGCCCATCCCACCAAGCTCCCTAGACAAAGCCTCAACCAGAAGCTTGGGGAACTTGGGCCAGTGCCTGCCCTCAGAGCTCCATAGCCTCTTCCCCAGCCACAAGGAGCAACTGGCTATATCACCACCTGCTGCCAGCAGTGCCAGCTCCTCCTCAGGGAGGCTCCTTGCCACGTGCCCTCATACCACTCGCTGCTGCCCAGGGATACCACCAGGAGTCACACACCATTGCCAACAGCCAGGACTGAGTAAAGCTGCTGGGCACACCAACCCTGCCCACATGGTAAGCCTCACACTGAGGGGAGGGCCCTCCCTGCCCCTGCCCCTTCTCACCACTCCTCACCTGCCTAGTCCAGCTATGCTCCCCTTTTCCCCATGTTCCTCCCTCACAGCATGCAGGGAGATGGGAGACAGTGAAAAACTTTATTGTGCAGTACATGACCCTGCAGCTAGGTGGGCACAGGCCTGTCACACACTAAGGAATGTGTTGATGCTGGTAACAATGTCCTCTTAAGTTGTTCCAGGGAGGGGGAGCTTCCTGGGCCTGGGCCTGCCAGGCCAACTTATGATGGTTCCTGGGCACTCCTACATGCTTAACCCCCAGGGCATCTTATATCAGAAATGTTGCAAACTCTCACAAACAACTTTTTTTTTTTCTCATAGTTCTGCACTCCCTGCAGCTGCACATAGGGTAGAGGCGACAGTTGGTAGCTGGGAACTGTCCTCAGGGTCACTGCTGCTCACAGTTGGGGCCCTGGGGATGAGCCAACTCCACAGGAAGAGGACCCAGGATCAGACCCTCCTCCTGGGCCAGCTGCCAATGGCTACAGACGACTGGCAGGTGGATGTGTGGATGTGGTGGTGAAGGGTGTCATCCAGCAGGACAGGTGGCAGATGAAGGATGTCACCTGTGATGACACGTGGGACCCTGGACTTGGAGTTCAGGGTGCAGCTCCCGGCCCTGAAACACATGGATCCCATGTGGGAGCCAGCATAGTCATGGTGAGGGCAATGCAGACCCCAGAGGAGGCCCGCTGGGTGATGGACATTGTCTTGGCCCTGGTGGTCACCTTCATGCCACCCACTGCCCTACCCCCAACACTAGCCCCTCCTGCCCCCTGGGAACCACCCACCTCCAAGTACTAGGCCCCCTCATGGGCCTGGGTGGAGGTCCAGCACTGCATCCACCAGCCAAAATCCCCTATTGTAGCCACTGGCCTGGGGCCCCCGCCACCCAGCCACCCAATCTGGGCCCAGCCCCACTGCTTCCCCCAGCTGCAGGAAAATGCAGAACAGGAGCTACCTGCAGTGTGATCAGAACCTCATGCTGGCCCTGCCAGCCCTGACCACCAGCTGCCAGAGGGGGAGCCACCTGCACTGGGGGACCAGTAGCTACTGTCACCCCTGGGTTAGCCCCCCACCCACCAGACTCACTGTGGCATGTGAACCCACAGGGAAATGGCCAGAGGCTGGGGTGCTGGCTGCCTGTCCCTGGGCTCCACCCACTAGGTGCCCCCACCCTATGGCCACCACCCCAGGAGGGCACACAGACATACCACATTATAAATAGTTTTCATGGGGAAGAAGATGCTTTATTGTTGATGGGTGGAGTGGGCTGGGGTGGGTGGTGGATGGGCTCTGGTGTTGGGGAGGGGAGGGTCTGTGTTCTTATTGTTTTGAGGGCAATGAAGTGTTTTTCTGAGAACTGTCCATATTGAACATGCTGCTGGGGGTGGGGCATGTGGCAGGTGTCCATGGGCTGCTGTCCAGGCAGCCTAAAGTGGGGATGAGGTGGTCAGTCAGCATCTCTCACACCCTGTACCCTGGCCCCTATGGAGGGGGCATGGGGCCTTTGGGGGGCAGGGCACTGCTGTAGCTGCTGCTGCAGCTGGTGCTCCTGCTGCCAGATGTCCTCTGCCTGGTGCACCTCCCCCACCCAGGCCTTGCAAAAGAGCTCTCCTTGGGCCTCACAGGTGTTATGTAGCATGCAGGCTGTCATGAGGACCTGGGGAATGTTGTCCTCACTCAACTCGAGGCAGGTGGTGAGGATGTTCCAACATCCCTTGAGATGCCTGAAGGTGCACTCCACCAGGGCACAGGTCCATTCCAGGCACCAGTTGAAGTAGGCCTGATGGGGTTGCAGCTAGCCAGTGTAGGGCCGCATGAGCCAGGGGAGCAGGTAGGCAGGGTCCCCCATGAAGAGGAGGAGGACCACTATGTCACTCAGCTGCAAGTCTGGCACCCCCAGCATGAACTGCCTGCTCTGCACCAGAGCTGGCAAGGTGGAGTTCTGAAACATGCAGGCATTGTGGACACTGCCTGCTGGCACTCATGTTGGTGAAGGCACCATGGTGGCTGATGATGGCCTGAAGCACAATGGAGTGAAAGTCTGTAGTAGGGGCAGTCATCATGGGGTGGGCAGGTGATGGGAATGTAGGTCCTGTCCAGGGCCCTGATGCACTGGGGGAATCCCAGGGCATGGAACCCTGGCACCACCATCATGGGACCATACACCTGCATCATGGTATGCTCCAGTAGGTCCTGGAGAGTGTTACTCACATCCAGGATGGCCTTCCCAGCTGTGGCCTTGCTGACACCGAAGTGGTGGTCCATGTAGTGGATGCTGGTGGGTGTGGTCAGCTTCAGCAGGTGATGGCCAGCTGGCTGTCCATGGGGAGGGACAGTCACATGGTGGTATCTTGCCACTCCAGGTGCAGGCAGAGCTGATCCAGGATGTCCTGGAATGTGACCATGGTCATCCAGAATGACCCCAGCCACTGCTCATCATCGTAGGGGTGGTGGATGATATGCAGCAACTGGTCCTGGCTGATAGAGTGGCCCCAGAGATGGCAGGGCTGGAGGGCCAGGCAGTGGCATCCTGAGGTGCATCCCCGCTGGGGTTCAGCCAGCAGGATGAGGTCCAGGTGGCAACTGAGAAGCAGTGGTGGCCCTGGGACAGCACAGTGGGGCTGGACAAGTGGGTTCTGCATGTTGAGGAGCCAGCAGGACCCAGACAGTGGTAGCTGGCACCATGGGCCAGCAGGGCCAGCTCATCAACCAGCAGGAACCTAGAGTACTGGGCACCACTGCCAGGGGTAGGGCCTGGAGCAACCAGGGCTCAGGGAGGCAGAGGCTGCTGTGCAAGAACTGCTGCACAGCAGCCCCCATGCTGTGCATGCTGCTTCGGCCAAAAATGCAGCTGGCCAGGGAGCAGGGAGTTGGGCTGCCTTTTAAAGATGGTGTATGGCCACAGGCAGTTGCAGCCAGAGTCTCCAGTTCCTCCTGGCGGTAGCAAGGGCCTGTTGCAGAGCCCCAGGAAGTGAGAGCAATTTGCTTGCCTCTGTAGATGTCTGTCTAGGACTGTTTACTTGTGAATAGTTTACTCACAAGTAAACTGGTCCCACATCAAATGCACATATATACACACCCCTTGTGTTCAAGAGTAGGTTGGTAGAGTTACTGCTCTCCTGCATATACCTTCAGAGTACCGACCTGATTCCACCCAAATGCTTCTGGCATCTACTACTACTGTGATGCTTCTTCTGCTTTGTAAGGTCACATCCAGACATGCAGGGTTGTGCACTTGCAGTAGCACATATTGACACAGTACACACCCCTGCATATGCACTCCACTGTGAGACAAACTGTCCTGCAACAGGCAAACTGCTCTTGCCCAGCTCCTTCCAGCTATTCATCCAGGCAGAGCTAGAGGCTGGGTCCAGCACCAATGGTGGCCCCAGGAGTCTTATCTGGTGGCCTGGAGCAGCAGAGGAACAGGTCAGGCAACATGGAGGCCTGGCCAGCACCCAGTGTGTTGCTATGGATGGCCCGGTCTGTGTGTGTGCCGGTGCACACTTGTTGCATGTGCATTCATTTTACATCCAGGTTTGTGCTGCTTTTACATCCTGGTTTTTGTTTGTGCTGCCAGGAAATCCACAAAATGCACACCCCTGCATATCTGGCCATAGTCTAAGAGTGGAAACAGATGTTGCCTGACATCTTATTTGTCTCACCATAAAACTTTTTTATTGTGGCACAAATTGTAAGTAAATAGACATCGTAGCTTTTGTCGCACCAAAGGAAAATCAGTGGCATGACAAAGGGTAGTAACAGACTTCCACTTTATTGAGGTGGATGTCTTTTAGCTCTCTGTCAGGAGGTTATGGAAATCCTGAGCTGCTCACACTTTCTAGCTACCCCAGGCAGGTGCTTCTTAAGTCCCTGGAGTATCTGTCCAGCTTTCCTCACTTACAGAGAGGCACCCCAGGGAATCTCAGGGTGCCTCTCTATAAGCAGGGAAGTTGGGGTTCCCTTCTCAATCAGACCCACTTCCCAGATTACAGAAGCAAGTCTTGTTGAGCAAGGAAAACACCGCTTTCCCCACTCAGCTAGACTCACTCCTGTGATCGCCAGGGACAGTACAGCTGAGCAGAAAAAATTAAACTTTTGCTAATCAGCAAAAACAGCCTCTGGAGATCATATCAAAAAACTTCCTTGACTAAACAGGGAAATCCTGGGTCACAAAATGCTTAGATACAGGAGTAGAGGTGGACGTCGTTTTCTTGGACTTTGATATGGTATCTCATCCTATTCTTATAAATAAATTAAGAAGCTGTGACATAGATGTATACACAGTCCAGTGGGTGGAAAATTGACTTAGCGATCGCACCCAGACAGTGGTAGTAGATGGATCAGTGTCAACCTGGAAGGATGTGGGTAGTGGGGTCCCACAGTGTTCGTCCTTGTACATGTACTCTTCAATATCTTGATCAGTAACTTGGAGGTGGGTATGAAGTGTACTCTGTCCAAGTTTGTGGATGATACTAAATTGTGGGGTGAAGTGCACACTCCAGAGGGTAGTGAATGATTGCAGGCAGACCTGGACAGGTTAGAAAAGTGGGCAGTACACAATAGGATGCAGTACAACAAGGACAAGTGCAGAGTGCTGCACCTAGGGTGCAAAAATATCCAGCAGGGATGTGCGAAATTTTGCCAGCTGTTTCATTTCAACACTGTTTTGACTCATTTTGAGGTCTAAACAGCAAAATCAAACCAAAACAAGGAGCTTTGCAACAACCTTGAAACAAAACAAGGCTTAGTCAAAATGTTTCGAACATAGCGCTGGGGATGGGAAGTCATTTCAGTTGGACCAAGTTCCCATCCCCAGCTAGCTCAAACTGGGAAAAGGAAATCAGCCCAGCTAGGCTGAGTTCTCCTCCCCAGCACCACGATCGCACTGGGGAAATGAACTCAGCCTAGTTGGGCTGAGTTCCTATCCCTGGTGCTAGATAGGGCTGGGGCTGGGAAGCCAGCCCAGCTGGGCTGGGCTGGGCTGGGCTGGGCTGACTTCCCGTCCCTGGCTAATCTAGCAAAATGTCAAAACAGAGTCGAAACAGCCTCACTATTTTGATGAAGCAAAATGGAACAGCTGTTTTGAATCTAAAAGAAATTCAATACAAAACTCTGTTCTGTCGAAAGCTTGAAATTCAAGGTGAAATGGAACGGTTCCGTTTTACACAGCCCTAATATCCAGCATACCTACTGGCTGGGAAGTGACCCTCTCAGCAGCACAGAAGCAGAAAGGGATCTCAGAGTCATAGTGGACTCCAAAATGAACATGAGTCATCAGTGTGACAAAATCATCAGCAAAGCTAACCACACTTTATCATGCATCAGCAGATGCATGACCAATAGAACCAAGGAGGTGATACTTCCCCTCTATGCGGCATTGGTCAGACCGCAGTTGGAATACTGCATCCAGTTTTGGGTGCTTTACTTCAAGAAGGATGTTGATAGACTTGAGAGGGTCCAGAAGCCACTCATATAGTTAGGGGCTTCCAGGACGAGGCCCATTAGGAAAGAATGAGGGACCTAGACTGAGGGACCTGGACCTCTTCAGCCTTCTCAAGAGAAGGCTGAGAGGTGATCTTGTGGCTGCCTATAAATTCATTAGGGGGACACAGCAAGGGATTGGAGATGCTCTGTTCACCAGGGTGCCTCCTGGGGTAACAGGGAACAATGGTCACAAACTAACAAAGAGCAGATTTAGGCTACATATCAGGAAAAACTTCTTCATGGTAAGGTTGGCCAAAGAGAAGGCTGGATAGGCATCTAGCTGGGGTCATCTGAACCCAGCATTCTTTCCTGCCTAGGCAGGGGGTCAGACTCGATGATCTGTTGAGGTCCCTTCCCTAGCATCTATGAATCTATAATTCTATGAATCACCCCATGTCTGGCACCATCAAGGGTGTGTATTTCACATAGGGAAGCAGATCAGCTGCTCCATGACACATTGTGACATAGCTGATCCATTTCATTTGGCAACATCTATTTCTAACCTAAAGCTACATCAGAGCCCTAAATATGAAGCAGATCATTTTGGTATCTACAACCTTTACAAAGGTGCTTGCTTATTTATAACAAATCTAATGAAATTCTTCGTAAGTAAAATGACTTTGATGCCATACTTTCCCCTCCTACCCACCCTCTGTTAAAGCAAGGACATAGATTATGTTCCTTTTCTCCTCCACCCTGCATTTATGAAGTAGCATTATATAAGCAGCCTGAAATGAACCACTCACCTTGCTTTCCATTTAGCTTATCATCTCTCAAACATTTACATGGGGAAATGTTGGTAACAGCAAGCAGATAACCCTGAAGCTATAAAAGGAGAGATTGCTGCTTCATTCTAAATGCACATTTTACCCTTTTTATGTATCTAAACCTCTGTTTGCTAATGACTTTTCCTCCCTGAATTCATGTTTCTTTAGCAATTTGTCCATGTAGAGTAGCTCTGCTGTGACCAACCCTATTAAAATGAGTAGCCATGCTGAGTGCAAAACATAACAAATGAGCCTTGTTCTGGAAGAATTTGTTCCAAAATAGAAAACCAAAAGAAAAATGTAAAAGAATCTTAAAAGAAGGTTTTAAAAGGCAAAGACACTGTTGCTTTAAATGTTAAGGATGACATCCAACTGTTCTAACTCAGCAAGACATTCTTATTCACTTGAGGATGATAGTGAATTCACAGAGGCCATTCATGTCATTAAGGACTATTCAAATGTATAAGGGTTTGCAGGATATACTTTTTACTAAAAATACTTTTACATCTCAGAGCTCAGGTCTCTGTAGTCCACCTGCAAAGGTTGTAAGTAGGCCTGAAACAAGTCCCATTAAAATCAACCACAAAATTAATTTAAAAGGAATGGGGTTTTACTCA
Source organism: Alligator sinensis (assembly GCF_000455745.1). Lineage (NCBI taxonomy): Eukaryota > Metazoa > Chordata > Crocodylia > Alligatoridae > Alligator > Alligator sinensis. Next base: position 1,336,684 of record NW_005842169.1, on the reverse strand, counting down.
TAAAAGACCCAACCCTATAAGCAGCATCACTTTCTACTGAATTTAATAAGGCCAAACTTTGAGCATGAGTAAAAGGAGCTGAAGACATTTGTCAACTGCCAAGTTGTGCTACTCTGCTATTCCACGTGTTTAATTATAAGTCAGAGGAGGATGGGCTTTTGCTTCAGATTCTGGACAGGGTTTCAAACGTTTTTAACTCCATCAAATGCTTTATTTTTTACATCCTTGTGACCGTAGACACATTATTTGAAAATTCTCACTGCTTTAGTTTTCCTTTCTTCAAAATGGAGAAAAATACAATAGCCCTACCACTGAAGGTACTGTGATGTCAAACTAACCAATGCAGATGTTATAATGATTAAAACCAAACAAATAGATAATTTGATAACAGAGAGCTGTACTACTTCTTTTGCTTTAAAATTAATGTCACCAGCTGCACATGGACACTACAGCAGTAGATGAAAATCCAAAACTTTACAGCTAATGCAGGGCTGAACTTAAAAGAATTTAAACATTTTAAGACATGTTTATTTGTAAAAAAGTAGCTACTAGGGGTGTGCAAAGTTGGCCCTATTTGATTGGGATTCAGATTCAACCTGAATCAGGGACAGTGATTCAATTTGTTGATTCAGATCTCTGTCCCTGATTTGACTCGGCTGAATCTGAATCTGAAGATTTGATGCTGATTCAGAGAATCAGCGATTCTGACATAGACACAACTTTAAATGTTTTGTCTACATACCTCAAGGTACCAGTGTGACTTCTGAATGCTGAGATGCTGGGGTGCATGGAGCATCCCACAGGAGTGCGGGAGGGACCCTCCACATGCTCGGCTCAAACCCGCTAGGCGACTGGCCATGGGGAGACCCCGGATACTCCCCCAGACCCAGGAGACACCAGTCACTGAGCTGGGGGGGGGCAGCACAGGAGGGGCCCCCTGGTGTGCTCCCCAGCAAACCTGGAAGTGCACCGGAAGTGTTTCTGGTCTACTTCTGGGTCTGCTGCTGTGTGTGCTGGGAAGCCCCCCATACTCTTGTGGGAAGCTCCATGTGCCCCAGCATCGCAGCATTCATGAGATGCCTGCTACTTAGAGGTATGTGGAAAAAACATTTAAAGCCATTTATGTTCAAATCTCTGAATCTTTCTGAATCTCTCTAAATCAATTCAGAGGTTTCCAATTTGATTTGGAGAGATCAAAAGGTCCTCTGATTTGATTCAGATTTGGAGAGTCAGCCACCGAATCAGGTCATATCTCCGCTGAATCGAATCAGAGATCAAAGCTTCACACATCCCTAGTACCTACCAGTATATTGTTCTGAGGCTGAGGTTTTGAATTTATGAACTTTTTTGGATATTAAAACTGCCTCAGTTCTGCTTTTGGTAATTAAAAAATAATATTGTCTATGTTCACAAAAGGAAGTGGAGAAACAATCCAACACACCCTGGGAATACTGTCCTTTGCTACTCCTTACTGCTTGTATTAAGTCTTGGAAAATTAATGCTGACATTGCTAGACTAGATTCATCACAAATTCAGGTCAGATAGTGCTTCCCAGTTTCATTCTGAAAGTGAAAATCATTTCAAAGACTTACGTCTCCTCATTTCTTAATGTTCTGAGTCTTGAAAAAAACCCAGGGCAATCAGATAGTTGCCAACAGGGTTTAATCAATGGAACATCAAATTAAGCTTCATTTTAATGCTGATCTGTGTGTGAGTGGGTGTGTGAGAGGAAGAGAAGTGTGTGCGCAATTTTATTTGACACTTTGGTGTCTGTAAATAACCGATGGGCTTGTTTTTTGAAGAGCTGGATTAGTGGCAATTTTTAAAAATTTATCTTCCTTTAGAGTTTTGCAAGAGAACATATATAAATCTCTTCTTTGTTTTCAGGCCTATAAAAACAGAACATCTTTCAAGGTAGACAAGTTTTGAATTACAAATGGATTTGACTGGGTAAACCCCAGAGACTGGTCATAGGATATGGAGCCTTTCACTGATGGAACACTGACTTGAAATCCATCCAGGTGAAGAGTGATGATAAGACATTTTCATTTGACGACTGTATGGTTTATATAGAATACATTACATGGTCTTGATCCAACTCATTAGGGTCACACCACCATGGAAATCCTCAGCAAAGAGCCTGAGTTATGAATAGGCACAGAGAGAGGTAAGTATGTCTTCTGTTAAGTGAGGTACTCAGTAGTGAGGAATCCTCTGCTGATGCTGCTACCATAGTTATTTCAGGGATAATCAGAAAATACGAGGCCATAAAGCTGCCAGTCCAGCAGTTAAAAACAAAAACAGCCAACAAAACAAAACAACCAACCAAACAAAAATAATTTCAGATTCTTTCTTTCAGACTAAACTCACCTACTACTTAAAAATAAAATAAAATAAAGTAGAAACAAACAACTGTTTAACATAGCATATCTATTTAAAAAGTACCCAACATCTGAACAGAATGAGCACAGGAAACAAATTATTCTCCAAGGGCAAAATACCTCCTAGCTCTTTTTTTAAATGCAGCTGGCTTTTTATCATTAATTCAAAAGTACCATGATAATTGGCTCCCTGAATATGCACATTGAGAAATATTTTGTGAACTTATTGGAGCAATAACATCAAATTCAGGGAAAAAATCTGTTTAATACTTCAAAACTCCCAACATCTCTATAGTCTATGTAGAAGTTACTCCTTTCTCACATTTAACTCTTTGAATGTTATCACTTAAAAAAAATGCCAGGGAACTGAATGTTCTCCTGAAAGTGTCCATGCTTTCCTGAAAGTGCCCATAGTTCATTTCTTTGGAAATTAAAGTAGATAAGAATACTCTGTTCATATTGATATTGCTCCCTCTTTAGGTTGTGTAGCTTCTAACCGTTATAATATTATCTTAACTGTAACTATGTGCACTTATCAATGGGGAGTTGTTCTGCCTGTCCACTACAGAGGTAATTGACGTTGTCTAATCAGAAGTAGGGTGCTACAGGGGCAACACACTACATACATGCATAGTGCACCCTCTGTCTTTTCTTTAATGTGGTCTTGCTTTTTCATGTTCTGAATGCAAAACAAAAGTAATTATAACTGTAACGTTAATGCTTTGTGTGATACCGGATAGATATAAGGGCATGTCCACATAGCAGACTTACTGTGCTTGGCAACTGCATCCTCAAGCAGGTTGGGCTGCTCCATGCATAGCCATGTGGTAATTCAGGCAGGCCAATTAGCACTGTTGAGAAACCATATCTACACAGTAACTTCACCATTTCAGGCATCTGGCATTGGTGTATCAAACGGATGGCTGGCCCACAGAACCATTCCCTTTAGTCCACAGGTCTCTTGGCAATCCAGACCTTGCTGCCAAATCCAGGCCTATGGAGCCAAGTTGGGCATGGTTGTCAGTGGCAAGGGGATGAGTGAGACCTGTTCTGATACAGCCCTACTTCGCCTGCCATTCTTAGCCTGCCACCTGTCCTGCCGTCTCCATCACTGGCCTTTTTTCCCCTTCACATTCACCAGCACTAGCTTTTAGCACTAGCTCCACTGCTGCCAGGTCCAGATCCAGCCTGTCTAGAGCACCAGAGTCCAGATCTCATCTGGGGCAAAGATCTGGTTTGACATTCCATATCTGGCACATCTGGATGATCTATGGTTCTAATCTATATGCAGTTCTGTAGCATTCACATCACTAAATTTAGCATGGCAATGGGCTAACTGGTTCTGTAACCCAACAGTGCTGATTATCCTGCTTTACAAACATGGCTAATGTTGCTTCCACTTCAGAAAGTAGCTTCAAGGAAAAGCATTGAATGCTTGAGAACATTGCTACTGGGCTCATTTAGTTTACTACATAGACATGTCCTGACAATGCCATTTACTCCACTATCATGCTAATTAGATCACATAGGCTAGGGACAGACATTCAAAATGCCTGAGCCTGAATTGATCCAATCTTTGCAGGTTAGTCGAACCTGGCTAGGCTGAACCAGTTTGTAACCAGGCAGACATTCTCTCTGCACTGAGCAAATTCAGACATATGCCTGCAGTGACTCAGGCTAGAAGCTGGGGGTGCTAGAGCAGCCCTCCCTTCCCTTCTGCAGGGAGCTGAGTTGAGGGGGGCATGGCCAGGCTCCACAGGACATTCTGATTAGGGAGGTCTGACTGCACCATCCCAGGTTTTTCCCTGCTGGCTGCTTAAGGGGCAGGACTGTTGCCAGACCCCAGACCCCTACTAGCACTCTGAGGCAAGAGTTAGGGCCATGCAGTTCATGCTTCTGTTAATGCTATGGAGCTTTTTAATCTTTCTGCCTTGTGTTTCTCTATACTGTCTGCAGCAAACTGACAGGTGATCAAGCTGTCAGGGAACTGATAACAGTGTTTCTCACTTCATCAGCAAAACAATGGCCTCTCACCATTATTACAAACTCTTCTTAAATAGTTTACCAGTTGACCTGTTGATTAGCTGCAAAAAGCCCTAAGGGGTCACTGTTCTGTCAGCCTGCTCCAGTAAAACTGGAGATGCACACACAGACAACTCTTGGCATTAGTTAGCATGCCACATACTTAGGGTCCATAGGGCTGGGGTCTAGGCTGTGGAAGATGGTAGGGAAGGGGGGATCCCTGCGTAAGCAGTGAGTGGCAGGGGGCAAGTGGTGGGGTAGAGCAGGGGGAAGCCAGGGAGACCCTGCTGTGTCTGTAATCTCTGCTGGAGCTCCAGCCAGGGAGCAGAGGGGAGGGGCCAGCTCTGCCATGGAGCAGAGAGCCCTGTCCAGCTCAGAAAGTATGCTGGGCTGCTGGAGGATTCTGGTTTATATTAAACCAGCAAGGGGTGTGGGACAGACATTACATAAACTTGTTTGACCCAAACTATCATTCGATCAGATTTATCTCAAACCGGTTTCAGTCATCTTCAAACTGGTTTATGTGCACTGAACATCTGTTCAGTTACAGGTTTAAACCAGTTTATTTGTAATGTCTATCCTTAGCCATATAGAACCACAAAATACAGTTATACTGCTTCTTAAGAGGCAGGCCATGCAAAAGGGTCTTGAGATCACAGCTGGCTGAAAAATAAGTTTACTGTGTAGACATAGCTTTACTCTCAAATAAACACATTATATACTATTCTATACATTGTCAGGCTCTTTTTTCAAGCAGTTTTCAAGCACCTAATATTAGAAATGGGGGCATTTTGGTAGGGGAATAAATGATTCACAAAAAGGAGCTCTTAATGGGCTTCACATAGCTTGCAAGACCTAATCAAGTATTTCTGACTGCTAGACCAGGACTATAGTTTATAACCCACTTAGATAAAGTTACAAAGCCCTTCCACGTGAAAACTGGATCCAATTGTGAACCATTAATATTACAGGCCAGGTTCTCAGCAGGCATACAGTTGCATACCTCTAGGAAAGTGGTGCTTAATCTTTTGCCCACAAGGATTGGATAAGTGACACGGGGCCAGTCCATGCACTGGATTAGGCTTTGCACCACCCACTCAGTTACCTGCCTCCCAGCTCAGCTCCCTGCCATCCAGCGCTGCCCCACTCAGCCTCACTCACTCAATCTGGCCTACAGGGCTAGAACTTTAACAGTAGAAGAACAGTGGTTAGTTGACCTGCAAGCCAAGGATGGAGCATCCCTGCTCTATGGAGCTATGTTTTACTCCAGCTGAAGATCAGAGTCTGTGCCTCTACCCTCCAGGGCTAAATACAAACAGTCAAAAAGCCCAAGGCTAAATTGATTCAGTCTTTGCAGATTAGTCTATGATGCAAAGAGTGAACCAATAAGCAAATGAACAGACATTCACTTTTGATTCAGGAAATGCAGCCACATGCCTGCAGTGGCTTAAGCCAGAAGCTGGGGGGCAGGGGAGCATAGGTCTCTGGCACTTAACCAGCATGTGCTGTGTGTTTACTTCTTCTTCCTACTGCCCCCAAAGTCTCTGGGATTTGCAGTTAACAATCACAGAAGCAGGACTCTGCCGAGTTCCTCACTTCCTCTTCCTGCTTCCAGGTGACTCTGGGATTTACAGTCCACAGTCACAGCTAGCAGTAAGTTTAGCAGGGCATGGGAGCTCTGTACTTGGGGGAAGGGAAGTTTGACACCCCTCCCTGGTCCCAGAACCCAGCCTGGGTTTGCCTGGGGGGCCCAGTGAGCCAGCCAATGAGGCCAGTGAGTCAGCCCTCATTGCTCCACTAAGGAGCAGAGGAGTGGGGCCAGCCCTGCTCTCTGGAGTAGACAGCACAGCCTAAAGCTATGCCCAGGGCTACAAAATGTTGGGATGCTGGGGGATTTTGATTTAACTTGAACCAGGAAGGGGTCTGAGACAGAAGTTTCATAACCCTAAATCAGTTAAGGTTCACCTAAATCAGTTAAGCCCATTTAACCAGGCTTATTTTAAACCAATTTCAGCCATTTTGAAACTGGCTTATGTGCACTGAACTTCTATTCTGTTGTAGGTTTAAACCAGTTTCTGATTGTGCGGTCTGGGAGCGATCTGGGGCCCTTTTCGCGCTGCAGGCTGTGGCCAGCAGCCCGGACACGCTGGGTCGGAGAAAGCAGGCGACACGCTAGAATTAGGCACGGATGCTTAGTGGTTGATTCAAGATTGTTTACTTACACCGTAGATGGTCACGGTGTAGGCTGGACAGTTTCCCAGGTAAAGCTCCGTTTAAATCCCTATGTTAAGGACTCGGACAAAACTCTGACTCACACGAAGTTGTTGAGGCTCCGTGGAACTTTTTGCGCGCAGGGAAGAGGGATACGTCGAGGATTGCGCTCGGTGACAAGGAGAAGAATCAATAGGTGATCAGTCTATCGATCAGCCAGCCGCAGGTCAAATCTCCGTAGAGGCACTCTGCAGCATGCTCGAAGTTCTCCAACTTGGGCAGAAACCACCCAAGCCTCTTATACGGCCAGCAAGCCAATCGCTAGCCTCCACGTGGGAATAATTTAGAAACAACCAATAGGGGGGGGTTGAATTTAAAATGGCAGGAACTCCTTGCAACGTGCATTTCTATGCTGCAAAGAAGAAATGCACCCTGCAAAGAAACCTTCAAACGGCGGGAAAATAATTCAGCGGTGCCAAAGCGCGCACAAACAAAAATCACACCCTTGGGTTGTGACACTGATCACTTAAACTGGTTTATTTGTAACTTCTGTCCCTAGCCCAAATGATAAAAAAAAGATTGCTACCTTTCTACTAAAATAAATAAATAAATAAATAAATTAGGTAGAGTGACAGAGCTCAGCATTCCAGTATAAAATATAACCATTTTGCCAAGCTTTTAGCTTTTGTTCATGCCATATCAATGGCTAATTGTGGAAGATGGAAGATATTCATCATCCATCCAATAAGATGCACACTCCCAAGAAGGAAAACTGTCCTTTTTCAAAATCCAAAAGATAAGTTAGCGCTAAAACTTTGCAGTGACTAGTCCTCTGAGGGGTGCCCAGCACCTCACAAGTTTAGGTCTTTAGTTGTTCTAATGATCCCTGCAGTGGCATTATCTTGCTGAGAACAAATTATCTTGAAACTAAATATATTTGGCTGCCTTTTAGATAGGAGAAATCTGAAATTATGCCCAGGGGAAGGACATTTTTCTTTACTAAATCACTACTTCAATTTACAATCCCAACTGATTTTAGATCTGTCATTTTACGATTTACATTTAATCCAAACAGTTCTGGTCATGGCAACACACAAAGGAAGGATGACTGGGGAATTTATACCCTAGCAAGAGAAATCACACTGGCATCAAGAGAGGCTCAATCTCAGGTCAGGTTTCCAAAACTTACTCTAGACCAAAGCAATAGAATCCTAGCTGAAGAGAAGTCTATAAGAAACATATGCTGAAGGGCATAATAAGTAAATAATGGCATATTCAAGAAAAAAATAACAGTCCCCTTGCTTCAGTTTATGCACGCATTTTAATTTGCTTCTCCAAACATCTATGGAGTTTTACTGTATAAAAAAAAAGATCAACTGGTCTGAAAGTTTTGTGTAGTCTTCAAGAAAAAGATGCAACAGCTTGATTTCAAGATGGGAACATTAACTTTTAATTTAACAGTCTCAAATTCCAATTATTAGATGCTATAGAAATCAAGAGACAAAATGAAAATGCATATGTTAATTTTCACATAGCCCCTGAAAATGTAAAAGTATCTCTGAAATGTCCTGACACCTACAAAATTTTGCTATATCTATTTGAGCAAGGTGCTTTAAGGAAACTGAAGAGTTTTCTGAGAGGTTATTCTCAGCTAGTTTAATGTGGGGGTTTGTGGGGGAGTTGCTTGCTTGTTTGTTTGTTTTGAGACACTACCCCACAAGCAACTCCCCTCTTTCTTTAGTGCTGCTTCCTAACATTCAGCCCATGTTTTCCTATGATTGTACATATTCCATGATTTCTTGTATCACCCCAGCAAGCCATCTATTTAGCCTGTAATATATGTTTTTGGGGGAAAATTTATAGTTTACATTTATATCCTAGGCCTCCTATTATGATATTGCACTATCTTCTTATGAAGAATTTATTTAAATATTAAACATTACTCCTACATTTCACATGTCCCTAACATATGCCTGTATTCTCCTATCTCTTCTCTACCTCAAAATGCTATGTTCTAAATTATTGGAATCTCCCCATTGATCCGCATTCTCTGAGAGCTTTGCATCTGTTTTTCCTTCACTAGAGGGTCACTAGGCCCATCACTTCAAACAATTTTCCTCCTGGGAGCCAGGAAGATAAGTGTCACACATAGCTGAGACAGGTGTCTGAAATGGACAAGCCAGTCAAAGCATCACTGTGCAATACAGAAAGGGAACAGGAAATATAGCACTTAGTATGTAAATCTCTGTGTTTTCGTCTCTCTCTCTCACACCCCCCCCATTTGGTTAATTAAGTCTTTTCTTGTATGTGTGCCTAAAGCAAGATAATCTCTGCTTTACAAAGATTAACCCCATTTATACCAATTAACAGAAGGTAAAGAAGGCTTTTGACATGTTACAGCAGCAAGCTAAGGAGGATGGTATAGAGCAGGATTAGAAAGGATCACCTATATCTTTAGTTTATGACATCTCATTAAATAACATATAATAGCTGTCAAATCTTTTATAATAAAGAATTTGCACGTGTTTAAATGGCAGGATATATTGCAAGCAATTAAAGGGGGCAAGGATAAATTTCATTCATACTTATGAGTGTGCGTGTGGTGGGGGGGACAAGAAGGAAAAGGACTGAGATAGGAGCAAGAATCAGAGATAAAATTTTAAATTAATTATACAGGGCTGTCTGTCACCATCCCACAATCCCGAATGGAATTAGGAAGGGACATTTTCTTTTGGCTTTTGGAGGGAACAAGGCGGTATGGCTAATCCA
>NW_005842169.1:1275347-1327234 GCF_000455745.1 Alligator sinensis | reverse complement strand
GTAGGGAACAGGGAGTCATGACTATTCATTATGCGATCACTACATTTCACTAGGGTGCTTAACCCTTGGTGCCTGGGACGGATCTGACCTCCAGCAGCTTGTCATCCAGCTTTCAGTGTTCCCCATGAGTCTATGGCTCTGAGCACTAGATGTGGTGTGTAGGGCAGCACAGGGCCTGATTTCAGCATACAAGGCTAAGCAGAGGTGGTGTAGGGAGGCACAGAGCCTAATCCTGATGCACAGACCCAGCCAAGGGAGCACTGAATCCCAGGGCCCTGATCACACAGGACCATATGGGGAGGTATAAGGCCTGGGGTTCCAATCCCAGCAGGCAGGACTGGATCAGGGGGCACAATGGGGATTCAGAGGTACAAGCCCAATCCTGAGGCATGGGGTCTGATATGGACCAGTCCCACACCACTCATTTTGCCCATGGGGCCAAAAGTTTGAGCACTATTGCTTGAGCACCCCAATGTACCTGTCTGTTTCAAGTGTTGCCAAAACAGTTGTACTCTAAAGTGGCAGAGTTAATGCCATACATTCTCCTTGCTATGGGCATGATTACACTGGTATAAGAAAGAATAGAAATAGTTGTATAAACTATACCAATGTAGTGCCCTTCTATAAATACATTACTCCAGTATAAGTGAGTTCACAAAAAATCACAGCAATATTTGAAGTAGGCCAGGCTGCAGTTCCTTTACCTGAAAAAAAAGGAAGTACGCCTTGGTTTAAAAGATTGACTTGGTTTAAAACCCATTCTCACTTTCAAAAATATAGAAGCAGTTTTGAATCAATGAATTAGGCTCCTAATGAGGACACGCAGGTTGTTCTTGCTCTACTCATATTACTTGGACATTGTCCTACTTGCTTGCTTCTGTTAAAATAATCTGCAGTAAAAGAATCCCCTACAGGCTGGGGAACTCCATTCTCATCAGTGCAGAGGCAGAGGCAGAAAAGGATCTTGGAATCATTATTTATGCAAAATGAACAGGGGCCGACAGTGTGGGGACGCGGTCAGGAAGGCCAACCACACTTTGTCATGCATCCACAGATGCATCTCGAGTAGGTCCAAGGAGGTGATCCTCCCCCTCTATGCGGCACTGGTCAGGCTGCAGTTGGAGTACTGCATCCAGTTCTGGGCACCGCACTTCAGGAGGGATGTGGATCACATGGAGAGGGTCCAGAGGAGGGCTACTCACATGATCAGGGGCCAGCAGGGCAGGGCCTACAAGGAGAGACTCCGGGACCTGACCCTGCTCAGCCTCCACAAGAGAAGGCTGAAGGGGGATCTAGTGGCCATTTACAAACTAGTCAGGGGGGACCAGCAGGCATTGAGGGAGTCCCTGTTCCCCCGAGCAGTACCAGGAGTGACTAGAAATTACAGTCACAAGCTGGCAGAGGGTAGATTCAGACTAGACATCAGGAGGCGCTACTTCACTGTCAGGGCGGCTAGGATCTCGAACCAACTTCCAAGAGAAGTGGTGCTGACTCCTACCCTGGGGGTCTTTAAAAGGAAATTAGACGAACACCTTGCTAGGGTTGTTTGACCCCAGTACTTTTTCCTGCCATGGCAAGGGGTCAGACTTGATGATCTGCTCAGGTCCCTTCCGACCCTACCTACTATGAAACTATGAATTTTCACGGGGGGAATTCCTACTTCTCTTTTTATTTCTCATTAAAGGGGTTGGGACAGTGATTCTCAACCTTTTTAGTACCATGTTACACCTTTCACTGTGGGCCACACAAATGTTGATCAGTATTAGTGCTTGGTCAAGTTTGAAGCAGTCACACGTTCAAGCCAGGAGCGGCCTGGAGGACTGAAAGGTAAGAATCCCACCCCCTCCCATTCCAGGCTTCCCCCCCTGCCCCCTGCCTCTTGCCCCTGGGCCTCCCCTTCTGTTCCCCCACCCTCAGGGCTCCCCTGCCTGACCCCTCAGGTTTCCCTTGGTCCCCTCATGCCTGGGGCTTCCCCTGTGCTCTACCCCCAACCCCTGCCTACTTGTAGCTCCTCAGCTGTTTGTCTCAGGGGAGCAGGCAGGGAAGAGTTAACCTGCCTGAACAGTTGCCACTGCCAGGCTGCTGCTCTTAGGGCTGAACCTGCCCAGAGATCTGCAGTGGCGCAGTCAGGCAGGCAGTTCAACCCTCCCCTGCCTTCTCCCTGGGACAGACAGAGTGGGTGTGGGGCAGTGAGCAGGTATCTGAGGTGCAGGGGAAGATGGAAGGGGGCAGTGGCCCCAGGACAGGTGGGATGTTCACACTAAGGTGTAGCCTAGAGTGGCTGCACCTTTGTGTAATACAAGCTGGGTAACATTGATCAGAGATAATCCTTCCCTGGAGTGGCATGACTTGAGGTGCCTAACAAGTGCTTAAACCAAACCAGTTTCAGGTGTTAATGTACAGACAATCTTACCAAAATTACCATGCAACCAGGCCCTTAAGATACAAGACACTCCTCCAGGATTCAAGGCACCCTGTTTAAAAGCCACTGTTGCAGTGCCTCAGTTTACCTCAGGAGTTCTCAACCAGGTGCTACTACCACTACTGCCATCAGGTAAACGTGCCCCAAGCACATTGTGCACAGCAAGACTGAGAAGGCACATGCATGCATGCTTGCTTGCCTATATTTGGGTTCTTGGTTAAGCAGGCACACATGGCCTCTCTTGCCCAACATGCAACTCCTGGAAACAGAGGCACAAAGGACAGTTCCATCTGCCAGCAGAGATGTGCCTTGGTTACTAGGAGGCATGCTGGACCCAAACCAGGAAGTGGCTGCAGCTGGAAGGGGGCATTTCTGCCTCCATTCGATAATACAGAGAGATGTGCCTTTTACTGTCAAAGCTGCTTCCTGGTTTGGCTGGACATGTCTTCTGGAAACTGAGGTGTGTGGGAAGTTTCACCTGTCTGAAGTCACAGGTGTAGTGATAGTGGCAGACCCAGGACAGCAGTACCCCAGGGTGCTACTACATCCAGTCGAGAATCATTGACCTAGAGGGAAAACAAATCCTTCCTGACCCCAGATTTGGCAATTGGTATGACCCAAAGTAAAAGAACAATATTTTGTATACTTAGAAAGCTCAGATCTTTCTGTGTCAGTGGGAACATGAACATATCCCAGCCAACCCCCACCCCAACACACACACACACACACACACACACACACACACACACACACACACACACACACACACACACTCTTACCTGTGGACAGTGTTTAACGTTTCAGTGGAAGGCAGTGAAAATCCCTGAAGCTTGGAATTGGCAGGCCACTACTATGGGGGTACAAATACTTGTTGAGGGGCTTTCCATGGAGATTGCAAATACATATCTGGCATTCTGATAGTTGAACCAAGAATTACCTAGTCTATCATTTTATTCCTTCTTCACTGAGTCAGTCTTAAAATGTTATTAGAGTTCTTTGTTCCCACTACTTCAGAAGAATATCCCCAAACTTCACGCCTCTGATTGAATGACATCCTCTGATTTACAGCCAGAATTTGCTCATTAATAGCTTTTAGCAATCTGAACTGGTGCTGGTTTTGTTGCTTAGCCTACCAAGCTCTTTTCCCTCCTTAATATTCATCCCAAAATATATTTGTAAACAATAATCAATATTTCACAATCTCTGTTTTTTAAGCAAAACAAAGCATGTTCCTCTAATCATCTTTAATAGCATAAGGGTGGCCATATTTATAGGTCACCTTTGTACCTTTTTTTAAAACATTGTTGACCAGAACTGTACATAATATTCCAAATGGGGTATTACCAATGCCTTGTACACTGGTACTAGTATTTCTTTGAATTTATTGAATATACCTCACCTAATACACTCCAGAATTGCATTATAGCATTTTCCCAGCTGCATCACTCTTGTGATTCCTCATCATCTTACAATTAAACAATAAATCTCATGTCCTGCTCACCCTCAGTTGCTTTCAGGCTATGTACCCCTATCCTATACTTATTTATTACTATATCTACTTGAATCCAAGATGATCCCCCCATCACTCCCCATTTGACATGGAGAAACAAAAAAAGACATTGTTTCAGCTACTCCTTCCTTAGCTCACAACCCACTGTAGCCTTTCTTTGAATGAACATCAATCACTTTAAAATTGTAATATTGATCTTTATCCTTTCCAGTTTTTCCAAGAATTCTTCATGAGACATTGCATCAAAAGCTTTGCTTAAATATAGATAAATAAGTTTACCACATTGCCTTTAGCCAAGAAATCTGTTATCCTGTCAAAGTGTGGTAGCTTCCTAAGATCACAACAGAGACTACCCTTTTGTAGGAAGCCCTCTACAAACAAAATAACTAAATCCTTGCCCTTAAGAACTTACTGTCTAAACAGAGAAGATAAAGGGTAGGAAGGAAAAAAGGGTTGTAATCAATTTAGGACACAGGCAAATTTTCATAGAGCCAAGAATTTCATTCATATCACCCTAAACACAGAATATTTTCTAAACAAAATTCCTTCTTTGCAAGGAAATGATGAAACTCCCGCAAACTCCATTTTAACAGTACAAACAAAAGCAGAATTTATTTTAGGAATTATCACAGGATTTCTAACCTACATGTGCGGAGTTGAGAAGTCCAATGAATTTGAAGGCATGAACAGGAACCTGAGGCTTTGGGATACTTTTATAAAACTACTATTAAACACTTAAATATAACTTTTTTTATTCCCACTACACAAGGCATTTTTAAATATTCTTGCACAGTAGGGTAACTAGGAAGGGTGGAGGTTTGACCAGCACACCAACCCAGGCCTCAGGTTAGTCAGCTGGTGGGGTGGAGAGGACAAGTAAGTTGGAAGGCAGGCAGCAGAGTGGGCAAATGGCTGGTGGAGGCAGGCCACATAGAGACAAATAGATGTGGGGGTGGTTAGGCAGCAGGGGGGGCAGACAAGGTGTAGTAGTCTGTCTATGTGTTCCTCCCACAACTGCTTTCTCTCTCTCAGTTGTTGGGGGGCAAAGTTAGGGTGAGCCCCCAATAATTAGATTTGGATGAATCCCCAACAATTAGATTCTATACCTGGAAAATTGTAAGAAATTTATAGTTTACCAGGTATAGAATCTAATTGTTGGGGGTCATTTTAAATTTGAAGTCATCTTGGACCTGGGTAAATATGGTATAGTCATGTTATAGAGACAGAGGCCATGTGTGGACAAAATGAGAGGCCTGTGTGCACGACACTTTAAAGTGGGCTAAATGCTTTTGCTTTTCTTTAATAGTGTCGGTGTTTGCATGCCTTGGTGGTGTGTTGCGCATTAATTTCAGCCACTGCAGGAACTTCGGTGGTGTAATGCACCTTAAATGACTTGGGGTGCAGCAAACTAAAACTCCATCAAGGAGTTTCAGTTTGTTGCCCCTACAGCCACATAGTGAAGCACCGGGCTCCATGCAGCTCCACAGCTCAACAGGAAGCCCTGTAGGCAGCCTGGCAGCAGCCCGGGAAGGCAGGCTCAGCCAAAGAAAACTGCCAAGCCGGATCTTCCCCTTCCCCCACCCCCGCTTGGAGCCTGTCTGCCTGCCTGAGCTGCACAGGGGCCTGGTGCTTTCCTCTGAGGCTGCGGTGGCCCCTGGGACTCCCTGAGCTGGGCGCCTGTGGGCGGGTGCTGCCTAGGGAGGCGGGGGGCTGCTGCTGCCATGGAGGGAATCACCAGCCCCCCTCACAGACCAGGGACCACTCCACCCACCAGCAGCTCACCCTCCCCTCCTCACCAGAAAAGCAGGTAAGTCAGCAGGGTGTGTGCGCAACATAGGGGTTTAATCAGCTCTAAATTGAAGTGGTGTCTTTTAAATCCCATCGCTTCAATTTATGGCCCCTGTTTTGTCTACACATGCTCAAAGAACATAGCTGCCTATAGAAATGGTTCAAAAAATGTCTGAGGGTTTGGAACACTGCCATTCTCATGAAGAGAAAAATGCTTGATTTACTCTCCTATTTTAACAGAGTTGAAAGGATTGGAGGAGAAGAAATAACAGAAACATCATAATAGCATCTCTTGGAGCATACACTCTCCAATCCTAATTCTGACCTAGTCTTCTCCCAGTGTTTGCACAGTGTAGAAAACCAGTACAGTTAGGAAATCTTCCTTGTATCCTTTTCTGCTTCTGCCTACTTTACATAAACTAATACTGCTGCTTTCAACACATCCATATTGATTCAGACCCCCTTTGCTCTCTGACATGCTTCCTGTCGGTTGCTAGGAAACAAGAACGGTTTGCAAGCAAGTTCAGATCTGGCATTCTAGTTTTGGCACGAACTTTTGTTTTTTAACACAAAAAAAAATACATGTGGCCCTTTAACTCAGAATCGCTTAGCTGATAGCAAACTCACATCTCTAGAGGCAGAGAGAGAGAGAGAGAGAGAGAGAGAGAGAGATTTAGTGTCTCGAGAACCCGACTTTATGTCTATGCTTAGTTCATGTACTGTAATTTGTACAAGGTTACAGAATGTTACCATTTGGTAAATATCCTATGTGGTCAGAAGACTAAATCTTATAAATATATGTATTATTATTTTGATATTATGAACAATTTTTCTTATTTATCTGCTAATAGTAAAACAAAAATCTCCAAATCGTCATATGTGGTAGGTCAGTACACAAATATGTTTATTTATAAGTATAGATGTATTTGTGTATGGATCATTTTTAATCCAAAAAGACCATGGTAATGCACTGGGAAATTCCTGAAGTGATAGCATTTCTTTTTGACTCTTACAGCCTTTTACAATTGCCTGTTTTGTTTTGCTTTATTTTGCGGGGAGAGCTTGAAGGGGGGGGGAGGGGGGAGAAGAGATGGTGTTTAAAATATAAAAAGCACAACCAAAATGTAGCTACCCCGAGAATGAAAGCCTTTCAGCAGCAATTTTGGGCTATTTTAAGTCTTTACTTTTCTGCCACTGTATGGCTATGGTTAAATACATTCATCTAACTTTTTTTCTGTGCAAGGAGGATAAAATATACTTAGTAACATATGTACCTGAAAAAGATGTTGCTCCCTCCTTTTCATTTTGTTTCTCTTTCAGCCTTTCTCCTTCTTTTTCCTCAGAACCAATATGCCTGACTCATCATACCAGTTATTCCTCTACTTTTCAGTGGATTTTTATCTCAGAATCAGGCAGAGCCTCTAGGCTCTAGTGTTCCCTCTTCATTCCAGTTCTGCTATGCCCTCCTTCAAGCCATTCCTTAAGAGTGAGGGCCAATCATTTTGGTAGGTGTGCCATAAATTAAACCCAATGCCCTCCCCTAGTGCCCCTGATCCCCTTCTCCTACCCAATCTGCCTCTCGACTTTCTGCTCCCTGCCTCCTCTACATGCCACTTACAGAGGTGCCCCATGCCACAAGTCAGCCACCCCTACTTCAAAATATGCTGATTCCAAAGGGACTATACACTCCAATTCTGCTCCCAAATAAATATTAGCCAAGTAGTTGAGAGTTTCAATTATCCCCCAAACCAAAAATCATACAACTGCTAAGACATGTTAAACCCTCATTACTCACTTGTTTTTTATTGCATTCCACCCCCTATCATTTGACGGTAGCTATTTAGATGAGCAGCTTTTCAGGAGAGGAGCAGGGACAATTTCTCTGTTCTCTTCAAATCCGCAGTCAGAGCACCTCAATAGTGTAATTTCCGGTAGTCTCCATTTAGAATTTGTTTCACTTCATTTTATCTGGAGGTCCAGCAGCCCCTGGAACCCATTGCTTTGTTCTCAACATCCCAGCTGTCTAGAACAATTAGGAACCAAATGATAAATGTCAACTGGATTCTCTCCTGGGGCTGTCACACTGTACACACTACCCAATTAATAAAAAATGTCGAGCACTGTATGAGATCCTTGTATTATTCTGTCCTGTGTTAAAGATGATGTATTTGCCTTCTAACAGTTGAGGATATTACCACTAACTCAGACAACATTCCCATACTGCTCACACCAAAAAACCCCCACATCCTAGGAGCCTGATCATGTAGGATTTAGCAGGAGGACCTGCTAGTCAACATTTTTAAATGTCAAGGCATTTGTGATTTTGTTGAATCTACATTTCTAATTCAGTTACTCTTGTGCAGCCTTCGGTGAGTGCAATGCAATGTTGGCAAAAGCTTTTCCATTTACTTTAAAGGAAATAATTTACCTGAATCCTCTGAAGCTTCCTCTCCCTGACTGTCACTCGAATTGTGTTACTGTGTTTCAAACATGACCCTGACTAGAAAACTCTGGCCTGTGAATGATGTAAACTGTGCCATACAGATGATTGCAGTTGCCAAGGGGATTGTGATGCAGAGCTCTCTTATTCTGGAGGTGTATAATTGCAGGTGCTGAAAATAGATATGAACTCCTATCCTGCTTCTGAAGATGCTCCTCAATCTGCCCCCATTATTTTAGAGGGGAAAAAAGAAAGATAAACTTAATGAGGTTAATTATACACAGGAAAGAGAGGATATGGGATGTAATGGACCTAGGGTCATGCACTAAACTAAATCCTAATGTAAATCCTTTGAAGTCAATAGATCTTTGTCAGTGACACGATTTGAGACCTGATCCCTATTACCTATTAAACACAAGTAGTATGACAATAGAATCTGAGGATTTCTCATTCCAAAATGCAGGACTCTATATGCATTAAACTCAGGGTGGGTTTTTTCACTTGTGAGATGTAGCTGGTTGCCAAATGGTGACTATACTCATAATACATTAATCATAGATGAGTAACCAAGTACTGAACCAAGCTTCGGTGAATCGTATAAGAATGAACTATGGTGAAGTTGAAAAGTAGTGTAACTATGCTAGGTGCAGTCTATGTATGTAATACTGTGCCCCATTGGTTGAAATCACATCATTTCAAGTATTTTTGATTACAGAGGTTGGAGGTTATAAGTAATAGCTGTACAAAACTTCGTGATTTCTGGTCATAGACTTCTATAATTTTTCCTGAATACTAGGTGGAAGTCACCCTCACAGTTTAAACCAAAACACACCCAAAACATTTTTGGTGGAAAAGATGTGACACACAAAATTCATGCTATTACCAGTCAAAAAACATAACAGTTTGAACTCATAAAATAGTTTTCCCTGATTATTCATTCAAATCTCAAATTAATTGGAGAGGGTGGAGGAAGGAGGAGAGCTGAACAGGGTCTGACCAACACTCAACAGAAATCCTCCTTTAGAAGAAATGGTTCATGGAGGGCCTTCCATTTTGTTGTTAGAATCCCAAAATGTATTTCCTTTGTGATTATAGGATCATAAGCAAGTTGGTTTGGAAGGGGTCCCATAAGGTTATCTACTCCAGCCCCATGACCAAGGCAGGATCATGCCTAACTAAACTGTTCCTGCCAAGCATCCATCTAACCTGCTCTTGAAATTTTCCAGGGATAGCGATTACACTTCTACAAGTAACTTGTTCCAATGCTCGACTACTCTCATGGTCAAAAAGTTCTTCCTAATCTCCAACCTAAATTTCCTCTGCTGCTGCTTGATATCATTGCCTCTGGTCCTATCCACTATAGCCACAGACAATAATAGTCTGTCTCCATCTTTTCTGTAATCACCTTTCTGGTATTTGAAGACTATTACCAAAACCCCTCTCAGTCTTTTTTTCTCCAGACTAAATAGCCATACTTCTTTCAGCCCTTCCTCATAAGCTATGGCTCCAAAGCCTCTTATTATTTTTGTCATTCTGAACTGTACTCTTTCTAAAATGTCCACATCTTGCTCTTTCTAAAATGTCCACAACTGTACTCTTTCTAAGAATGTCCTTGTTGAATCTCAACTGATTGATTGTAAACCATTTCTCCAGGCTATTCACATAACTTTGGATTCTAGCCCTAGCCCTCCACAGTGTTTGTAACTCCACCCAACTTGGTGTCACCTGCTAATTTGCTAAACATGCACTCAGGCCCATTGTCTGAATCATTAATGAAGATGTTAAACAAGACCAGACCCAGTAATAGCCCCAGGATGGATCCCTGGGGAACCCCATTTAATACGCTCCTTACAACTAAACACTGAGTTAATGGTGACTACCCTTTGAGCCTGACAATCCAACTAGTTATGTATCAGTGCTACAGTATGTATTTTTTTTATATTTCCTAGACATTTTATATGCTATTGTTAAGTGGAATGAGTTTTACACAAAGATTTAGAGACAATATATGGAAGTGTAGGCTCATCTCTTAAATTAAAAACTAAATAAACAAACAAACAAGTTCCCTAAAAAAACAAAAAATACCCAATCCCTTATTATTCACATGCATTGAAAATTCTGAAATTGTTTGACTTCTATGGCATTCAGCTTTTCTCTGAGAGTTTTGAAGCTTATTAAATGGAAAATGTTTTCTAGTGCAAATGCCACAGACAGGGTTAAGGTTATGTTTAGCATGTACTGATGATATAGTAAATATAATTTCTCTCTCTCTTCCCTTCTCTCCAGAGCAAAACACATTATTAAAAGAAATAAACACTTGGATTACAATATATGCTGTTCAGTGCCCTTTGTCACAATGCTATTTATTAATAGTACCTAATACATAGAATCAACACTTGAAATTTTGAAGGGGGTTTCAAAATACTCTTGAGGTGTCAACTTGTAACGCTAATACCAATCACTCCATAATTTCATTTCCTTATGCAGTCCATGTTATCCAAGGAGCCACTAACATATTGTATTTTGGGCAAATATTTTAGAGTCACATTTCCAGTTTTAATGAGCTATAAAATTCTTTTCTCCTTTGGAGATCTGTGATGTGTGGTTTGGATCAGGTGAATTGTTGATAAGGCAGTAGTGAGTGGAAAAAGGCACTTATCTGCAGATGAATTTTCTTGTTAGAAGATGTGAGACTACTGAACTGATTTAACACCAATGGATTTTGAGGGGGTTTTGGTTGTGTTGGTCTAAGACATAAGCAGGCAAGGTTCTTTGAGTAGATGTGATATCTTTTATTAGACCAACTGAGTAGTTGGAAAAAAATTCTTGGCAAGCTTTCAGGTGCAGTCACCCTTCTTCAGGCATGGGGAGTCTCTGCTATTTTGAGACTCCAAGAAGTGAAAGAAGCTAAAAGTGTGGCAGGATGTCAGTGAAAATGTAAATAGGTAGAATTAGAAATAAAAAAGGTGAGAGAGAGAGGGGAAGTGGGGGCGGGGGGAAAAGAGCAGGGGGAAAAAGGCTGAAGGAAGACAGTGCAGTGATCGAGTACAAGGTAGAAAAGAGGCTTTCAGGCAAGTACCTAGTGAATCAGATGTCAGGTAGGTTGTAATGAGTCATAAAACCAATGTCTATATTGAGTCCGTGATTTTTTGTATCCAGTAGCCTTATGGAGTGAAGTTTGTAGGCTCGTCTATGGGTAAGTTCCCACTGAAGATTAGAATTGAGAGATCGGGAGACTCCCCATGCCTGAAGAAGGGTGACTGCACCCAAAAGCTTGTCAATAATTTTTTTCCAACTACTCATTTGGGCTAATAAAAGATATCACATCCACTCAAAGAACCTTGTCTGCCTTGGATTTTGAGAACACTTTTGCTGCCTGACCTCACTGCAGTTTCTTACTGTAAAGAATGGGGATAAGAACTTGCCAAAATATTGACCCTGGGTTCCATTGAAGCATTTGCTTTTTTCTTAAAAAAAATTTCATTTTACTTGCTTTTCAAATCTGCATTTACATTTGGCTCTCATTTCCCAGTGGCAGGTTGTTTCCCTCTTTATTACATCACATCCTCACTTACCCTATTGTATGTACAAACCCCACCCTCCAGTGGCCTGTTTTGTTTTGTCTAATCTGAGTAAACTGTTTAGATCAGACATTCAGAGATGCCCTGCTCCATAAAAATACAGAAATCCATAGAGGGAAATAATTCCACTAAATATTTCTAGAGAGGGACTGAGAAATAACAACAACAACAAAAAGCCCCACTTAAGAACATAAGACCATAGGAAGTTCCAGATTGGGTCAAACCAATGAACCATGTAGCCTAGCATTCTGTCTCCACTGGTGACAGAAATAGATGTTATAGCATGATCTATCTTCTATTCAATATCCACCCTGGCATCCACCATTATTAAATTAGAGATACCAGAGGAAACATCTCCAACCATTCCACGCAATAACCATTAACAGATCTATCATCCATGAATTTATCCAGTCCCTTTTTGAACCTGGCTATGTTATCTGCCTCCGCTACCTCCTGAGGCAAGGCATTCTACAAGTTAATTAGGTATTACATAAAAAAGTACTTTCTCTTGCTAGTTTTAAATCTAACAACTACTAATTTCAGCAGGTGCCCCCTCGTTGTAGTATCCTGAGACTTAGTGAACAACAATTCCTGTTCACTTGGTTCACACCCATCAGGATTTTATAGACCTCTACCATATCCCCCCGTAGTCTTCTCCTTTCTAAATTGAAGAGTCGTAGCCTTTTTAGTCTCTCCTGGTATGACAACTGCTCTCTGTCTCTGACCAATTTGTTTGCCCTTCTCTGAATCTTTTCTAATTCTACTACATCCTTTTTAGAGATGCAGGGACTAGAACTACACACAGTTTTCAAGATGTGGGTGCACCACAGATTTGTATAATGGTATGATGATGTTCTCCATTTTATTTTTAAGTCCCTTTGTAATGATGTCCAACATTTTATTGTTTTTTTTTTTTGTTTACTGCTGCACATTGAGCTGACATTTTTAGAGTACTATCTAACAATGATTCCAAGGTCTCTTTCCTGAGTCATAACAGCTAATTCAGAACCCAACATTTTGTGCTATAGCTTGGAGTTATTTTTCCCCATGTTCATTACCTTACACTTATTGACATTGAAGTTCACCTGTCATTTTTTGTCTGCCCATTGCCTTAGTTGGGTAAGATCTTTCTGCAGTTTGTCTCCATTATCTTGGGATTTGGCTACCCAGGATAATTTTGTATCATCTGCAAATTTGGAGATGTCACTGTGCATCCCTATTTCCAGGTCATTGATGAAGATGTTGAACAAATAGGGCCCAGCACAGATCCCTGTGGACCCCATGTTTGACCTTCCTCCATCCTGAAAAAAAGTGATCACGTAGCCCTACACTTTTCTTCCTTTTAATCAGCTCTTAATCCACAAAAGAACCTTCCGTCCAATCCCATGACAACCCAGTTCTTTGAAAAAGACTTTGGTGAGAGACCTTGCTGAATGTTTTTTGAAAGTCTGAATACATCATGCAAACTGGGTACCCGTTGTCAATATGCTTGTTACCACCTGCAAAGAACTCCAGTGGATTTGTGAGGCAGGATTTTCCTTTATAAAAAACCAGGTTGGCTCTTCCCCAGCAAATCATATTTGTTCACATGACTACTAATTTTATTCTGTATTATAGATTCTACCAACTTGCCATGAACAGAAATGAGACTCACTGTGGGCAATTCCTAGGATGACCTCTGTAATACTTTTTTGAAGATCTTGAAGACTTGTAAAACACAAGGGAATTGGAGTATGTGGTACTGAACAGAGGCATAAGTGGTTATTTTTGCACCCTGGGCAAAGATTGGGGAGGGGAGTTTGCCAAGCATGTAAGAGACGTAGGGGCCGGGGAGGTGCAAGTGGGGGCAAGTATGAGAAGGTCTTACCTGATAGCAGCTGGACTTCAGAAGAGCAGACTTCGACTCAGGGAACTGGTGGGCAGGATACCTGGGAGGCCAGTCTGAAGGGGAAAGGAGTCCAGACGTTCCGGCTGTATTTTAAAGAAACCTTACTAGGGCCACAGGAATGAAACATCCTGATGCACAGAAAGACTATCAAGTATAGCAGAATACAAGCTTAGCTTAACAGGGAAGCTTACAAGAGGTGGAACCTTGGACAAACAAAGAGGGAGGAGTATAAGAGTAGTACTTGGGCATATAGGGATGAAATCTGCAAGGTCAAAGTGCAATTAGAGTTGCAGCTTAGCAAGAGACATGAAGAATAACAAGGGTTTCTGTAAGTAGTTCAGCAACAAAAGGAAGATGTTGAGGGAGTTGGTCCTAATCTTTGAAAACTCATGATGATCAGGAGAGGTCCCAGATGACTTGAAAAGGGCAAATACAGTTCCCATCTATAACAAAAGGAAGAAGGAGGATCCAGGGACCTACAGACTGGCCAGCCTCACCTTAAACCCTGGAAAAATCACGGAGCAGGTCTACCATTATTAAGCACTTAATGGAGAAGAAAGTTTTGAGGAATAATGAGCATGGATTCACCAAGGACAGGTCATACCTAAACAATCTGATTGCCTTCTATGATGAGATGACTGGATGACTGGCTCTGTGGATGTAGGTAGAGCAGTGGGTGCAATATGCCTTGAATTTAGCAAGGCTTGTGATATGGTCTCCAAGTGGCAATGGGTAGGGGGAGCATGTGGGTACACGTGCACATGCACCCCCTGAGTGTGGCGGTGCATCCCCTAAAAAAAGGCACCACCAACAGTGTCAGTGGTGCCTGTGGGCAGTCGCTGCTGCCCCCACCCTCCGCCGCCTACCGCCAAACTGCTGGTGGCATCTGTGGGTAGTTGCCTGAAAAGGGCTTCCAAAGAAGATGGAGCTAGACTGTTCTCACTGGTGGTAGATGACAGAACAAGGAGCAATGGTCTCTAGTTGCAGCAAGGGAAGTTTAGGTTAGATATTAGGAAAAACATATTCACTAGGAGAGTCATAAAGCACTGGAACAGTTTACCCAGAGAGGCTGTGGAATCTCCATCCATGGAGGTTTTTTAGACCCACCTAGACAAAGCCTTGACTAAGACAATATAGTTGGGGACAGTCCTGTTTTGAGCAGGGGGTTGGAGTAGATGACCTTCTGAGGTCCCTTCCAACCCTAATTTTCTATGATTCTATACATTTTGTCCAAAATACCTCTTTTAGATGAACTACTTTCATTTTCTGCATCACACCAGTAGTGATTTCATTAAGGAATAGATAGTTTGCAACCTATTGAAAATCATGTTTGGGGTATCCTTACATATTAAATAACCACTAAGCAACAATCACTAGAATGGGAGTCAAATTTTGCATCCTGTGTCCTACATAGGATGCAACTGTCCTACATATGTTGCTACTGTCCTACAATACCTCCTTCCCTCTCAGGTAATAATTAGTTGGAATATATTTCATACAAAACTAATTTATACTTTTATTTTATTTTGGAGGCAAGTATAGTTGGAAGGAGAATGTAGTATAATTTGGTAATTCCAGACAATAAAACAAATTATCCACTACAGAGAAATAATCAATCAATTTAAAAGTTGGTCCTTTTTGCTTAAACATTTGGCTTTGGATTCTTAGGTCTCTATTGTATCCCCCTGATCATTCTCCAAATTAAAAAAAAATGTAAAATAAACTTCCAAACTAAACTTTCCTCGAGAAACAATGGTAGTGTAACTAAGGTGAGAAGCGAGCAAAGCACCAGCTCTGGGTTCCGATTTTGTGAGGGGAGGAGTGCAAGAATAGGAGGAGACACATGGGGTGCAAAACTACCCAGAAACATCACACAGTTGGTCCAATGAAAGATATCCCAAAACAATCCTTATCTCTGAGAAAGAGCATTCAGCACTGGTACTTAGTAAATGTTGCGTGTATTCAGGACATAAGTATAAAAAACCTCACAGGAAAGCCTGGGAATTGCTTTTAAGAACCTTTTAGAGTCTTTGTTTCCACCCCTCTCCACCCCTCCACCTCCATCTTTTCCTCAAGCTGTGATCTTTCTTGTTCATTTGCTGTAATACTGTGAGAAATACAGAAAGCTGTCATACATTTCACAAAGGAGAGGTTGGAGGAGGCTGGAAGACAGATGATGGTTATATTGCAGAATGGCTTATGAAGCTAAAACCTGTTTATATAGACAGTGGGGACAGGTCCAAGGCACATAATTCTAATCAATTTGATTTAATCTATATAGGCTACCCATATACTTAGGGTTTGCATCTAAATTCACCAAATGGTCAAGGTTGTGGGATCCAAGGCTTTGGGAGTGAACATCTCTGTTTATGCAGGAGTACCTGGAGACCTATAGTTTTCTACAAAAAAAAAAATGATGATGAATAACAATGTGAAATGCATGGATTCTCAACTGTGACCCCATTTTTCTAGCCAGAACCTCATATAGAGCCTCCTTTCTATCTAGCAAAAAATGTAGCCAGAACACCTTCCTCCTTTAGTAGCATGAGAAGGCCTGGTCCTCAAAACTGTTTACTGTCCTACAGGGACTGGAAACCTCTGAATGAAAGACTTGCCTTGGTTGGCAAAAAAAAAGAAAAGAAAAGAAAAGAAAAGAAACCATGCAGAATTAAGAATGATGGGTTTCAGCAGACTAAATAAATAAAAATAGATAATGGACAGCAGGCTGGAAAAAAAAGAAGCCTCGTGAAAAGAAGCTTTTCTGTGATATTTTATGAAAAGTACTACCCACTTTTATAAGAGTTTTCTGTGCTTCACATTGTGCCAAAAATACTATGAAATCACTCTTTCTTCTTCCCACAGAATTTTGGCATTATCATTTCTACGCTGAGTCAGCTCACCCTCCTACCACCCCACCTTGGGCGTGGGTGGAGAGAGGAGTTCAGTGCAAGTTAAAATCCAAGTTGATATTAAATTCTCTCAAGATGCTTACCTATTCTATACCACAAATTATGAGCGCTACCTCTCATCACACAACACCACCCCACTATGGCAACTGGTCATTTTTCAGATCATTATGAAAATCTCCTTCATGGGAACACATGAATTTGAATTTACCTAGCTTTGGAAGAAAAGCCATGTGAAAAAGATGTTGTGGGAGACAAAGAAAAACGTCCTGCTCCTCAAAGTCCAAATGTATCTCTTTTTCATTTGTATTTAAATAAAAGCAGATAATAGATTTTGAAGCTAGAGAAAATACCTTGTATTTATTTAGAGACTTCCTTTCCATTATCAAAGAACAAAAATTTTGAGTTGTCCATTTGTATCACTGTCATGCTGTCAACACACCTACCATCCATTTGGCTAAAACAGGAAAAAAGTAAAATTGTTTTTATTTATACAACAAAACTGATATACTTATATCCTCTTCAGGTAAGAACATTTTGCTTACAGGGCCAGGTGACCAAACAGGATAGAAGCTAAACATTGAACATGAGTGAAAGGAGAAGTTGTGATGGTTCCTTGGGATTCATCTGTAGCAATGCTGTTCCTTTTAGGGATCCCATATCATATGTAGCATCTAAGAAAGCTATGATATTTTTAAAAAATGTATTATTCATGTTCTTTGTTCATTCTTTGCCTTTCTGTCTTGTGAAAAATATGTATGGAGACTTTCAGAGGCTGTTAGAGAAGTGTATGACCATTTTCAGCTCTCATGCTTTGGAACAATACTGTATGGTTCAGGTTATAAACACAACAAACTAACTCTTATGTCCTTTTGGATATATATTAGTTCATATTCTACTTAGATTTTACAAAAACTAAATTGGCCAACTATGAACTCAGAAATATTTTCTTTTTAATTTTTACTAAATGTAGTATTTAAATGTATTTTTCCTCTGCATTCATATCTTTCCTCCCCCAATCCTACTCTTTGGTGACAAAATTATGTTGGATTACTACAATCATGATTTCAGTATATGATGTACACACTATTTATGCAAAAGGATACTAAAAAAATCTGTTGAGTGAATGAATCAGCTGAAGATTTATTTTAATATGATAAATTGGAAAATAAAAAGAAACCATACAAACTCCAATAAAGAAGCACTTGAGAAATAGAAGAGGACATAATTAATAACAATAAGCCCTGCTTTTTTTACCCATTTGGCTGAAAGATTCATTGATGATGACTATTTGAGGACTTGATATCAGAATTTAAGACATAAAAGCTAAATTGGATATTAATCCCTGCCCTTCTCTCTAGGAAAACAGAATGTCTGAGTATGCTTATTACAAACAATAGGGGTGAGAAGAAAACCAAAACAGGTATAAATCTAGTTTGAGAAAACATAAGTAGGAGACAGGAAATTAGTTTTCTATTTCTAGAATTAGAATATCTACTGACTTGGTCTACTCCTTTCTAAAATGGACATAATACTTACTGCTTTTTAGATCTGTGCTGAGGCTTTGAACAAGCATGTGTCAAGTTACCTGAACCTCCTAGTTGTCAGGTTCTATCAGAATATGGGTGAATGATTTTTCTTTTCTTCCAAATCCATGAATATTTACTCATACATACTTTGCACTTGCTTCACCCACGTTCTGACAATTTGTGTTCCCTTTCTGTTCTTCAGTTGCAATAAATGTTTGTGGGAAGCCAATTTTGACATTTCTCTTACAATAGTTACTATTATGGATGTTCCAGACAAACTTGTTGAGTTGATGAATGCCCTTGAAAAAAAGTCTACAGCTTCTTCTGCTATTGCCTGTCCTGTCTCTGAAACACTTTGAAAAATTAAATGAAAAAAGGTAGATTATTCTTCTGAACTAGGAATTCAGAGAATCATGTATATAGGAGTAGACTGTAATGGATGCCATGTAGAACTGACTGGAGAGTTGGTTTGTTGATCTCCATATTATGGTGTTTCATTTTCATATCTTCTTCACCAAAAAAATAGAATTCTAGGATCGCTCTTGGAAACCAAACACCTTCTATCTGTACTGATCTGATTTTGAGACCCTGATGACTCTTTCAATTGGTATCAAGATATAAAAAAGATAATCACCTAGCCAATATCCTTACTTATGAAGGATTGTGTTTTTTGTCCCTGATGAATATGCGATAATCTACTTTTGTTTGACAGTCCCTAATTGATCCTAGTTTTATGGGTCTATATTCAAAAGCTCACCAACTGTAACACTCAATATGGGTACTGGTAGAGAACGTATAGGAATTTAATTCCTCTGACATATCAATAGGTGTTCTCTTACATGTCAGAGCTGAAGCACCTCAAGTTTGTGAAGCAATGTGAGGAACTGCTGCTGCTAATGCTTTTTCTGTGTTGTGGCTATACTCTATATTTCATTCTCCAGCCATGTCAATCCAGACCTTTTCATTAGTGTCAACAGTCAGCATCTTTTAAAAATAAAATTGTTTTACTGGCTGTACTACTACAATGACTCATATCATGCTTCAGCAAAAAATCCATCCACAACATCCAGGTTAAACAGGGCTGACAAATCACTGCATACAGATTGAATGTCCCAAATTAACATAGCTTCAAGAGTTTGGTTTTGTTTCCATTATCATAATCGTGACTAAGGAAATACAACTGTGCATCAATATAAACACCATTATCATAGGCTATTGAGCAATATGTAAGAGTAGTGAGTGGTACAGCACTACAAGGTGCTGAGTACTTAGTAAGATACTGAGTGCTAGAACTCCCAGTGAAGTCAGTGAGAAATGATTGCACTCTGACATGCCTACACATCGCCTTCAGCAATGTAGTGATGAGCACAGCACACTAAGGTGACATAGTGACCATGCGGGTCTACACGTGATCGCCAGCTATATTGCTTTAGTGGTGTGCTCCCCCAGTATAGTGCACTGCTACAGCGATGTAGCAAAGAAATCTAACCACGCGTGGCATGCATGGTGCAGTAACTGCCCATACTGCATCATCTACAGTGATGTGTAGACATGCCCTCAGTACCTTACAGCCCAGCAGAATGTCAGAACTTGTTATAACATCAGTGCAGTCATAACTTGGCTCTCCAGTAGAGTTTAGTACAAGCAATATGGTCCCATGGGTTATTATTATGGGTTACTAAACAAGGGGGTAATTCAAATCTAAAAGGCAAGGCAGAAATCTAGCTGTTGGTGACTATAGGGAAGCCATAATTCCAAGTTGAGCTGGGCCAGAGACTAACTGTCAGGCCTGTTGGGAATGGTAAAGGATTGTCTGTAGAGTTGATTGGAAACCATGACCAAGATTTAAAAAAAAAAAATAAAACAACAAAAAAACTAATCCTCTTCAACCCACAGTTTCAGGTATCCAAATTAAAATGTTACAATGGGGCCTGATCTTAAGAAAATTCTGGGTGAGCATAATGAAACAGATTAAAAACGGAAGCAACTCAAATTTATTAGCCATTAAAAAAATTGTCTATACTCATCCCACACTATGAGACAGACTAGATGCAGTAAATAGAAAGGCTATGAAATTTAAATATATACAAGGCAAGAGAAACTCATAAAGTGTGAGGTAGTGAAAAAGCTGAAAAAGCACCTTACGTTTGCAGGAAAGGAAGTCAAAGCACTTTCAAAATCAAACTAACTGCTAGGCAAACTTTACACATGAATAGCTTCATTTATCACCCAAATGTTTCCATTCCTTCAGCAAAAATATAGTTGCTTAAAAGAGCAAAATGACATGGGTTTGGGATAGGAATTAAAATTATGGGAAGAAACATGGTATTTTAAGAGGAAAAGGAGAAATACAAAGTGATATAGAGAGGAACAAAAAAGGAAAGAGGATGATGAGGCAAAAAGAAAGGAAAACTAGAAGAAAGTATATATAAGCTAGAAGTACTTACCAGCTAGGAGGCAGGAAGGTAGAGTCTACAGTCAGATACACATGGGGTACCTTAGGGCTGCAGCTGCTTGTCTGTCTTCAATTTAAAGGAGCAGATACCAGGAAAGGCATTTTGGGAAAGGCTTCCATAACACGGCGTAGCCCACCTATGGAAACTGGCACTGATGAGGTAATTAAAAAGAATATATCTATTGGGTAACAGGATGAATCTCCATAATTTGTTCCTGATTGGAGATATGATTAGAAAAGAAACCTGGAAGTGGTGGAAGGAAATGACCTTTGCCTTTTTATAATTAGAAGTATCCTGAAAGTCACAACACTACTTCACGATGAGAATATATGTAAGGGGAAGAAGATTCATCATTCTGAGGAAGCGAACCAGTGGAGAAAAAAACAAACAAACACCCCCCCCCCCCCCCAACTGATGGCTAATCAAAGTATTTGCCAAACTAGCCTGGTTCCTTAAAACAAATAAACTAAACCACACAAATTCTTGAGTTTATAGATTTAGAGAATTATAGAAATAAATTCTAGAAAAGGACTATTTGGATACTTAGTTTATTCCAGTAGGTTAAAATCAACAAAAGAACCAAATAAACTATATAAGAGACAATCTTCCTTACGCTGAATTTTTTGAGGCTGGAATCTTCACCTTGAGTAATGGTGGAAAATCTATTGTTTAACACATTTAAAATTGACTGGATTAAAAACAAAAACAAAAATAAAAAAGCAACACGAAGAGAAACAGTGTTTCTTATCTCCTGGTACAGGCTTCTGCATTATCTAACTGAATCACAAAAGTTGGAGTTTGAAACACCTTATGTGTCAGGTATTTCACTGCTACCAATTTTGGACATTCTATACAATTAAGTTTTGCTCAGCTATTCTTAAGTGCCAAATTTTAAAACCAACAGAGACCACACCAAAATGGCATTTACATGCATAAATTTCCAGTTACACGATCACAGTATACAGATTTCTATCACTACTCTCAGAGTATTATGCCTTGTTCAAAATGAACTCTATTCTTCCTCCCCTGTAGCAGTGACCCCTATATTTCAGTATTGTGGTTGGTACCATTTTGGTATTGTTTCACAATAAAGATTGTTTATTCACTACTGGATCCCCCAAAACAGCAGGGTGATAGAAGGGAAATTCCCCAAGTCCCTTTTTCAGACAGAAGAGAGAAGAGAGGACCATACTTCCCACATCTATGCTGTTCTGAACACTCTGGAGCTAGGCAACAGAATATATCAAGAAAACAAAACAAAGCAAAGCAAAATGATTTCTGTGAGATTGTTAAAGCAGGGTGATTGTCAGCCCCTCTCCAACTTACTGTCCAGTCTGACAGGGGCTCAATGACCTGGAGATAGTATCAAAAGAAAAAGCATCTGTTGAAATACAGAAAGGAAGAGGGGAGGAGGAAGAAAGAGAAAATGCTCATTTGTTTGCACAAATATTTTTTTAAGAACCTTAGAACATTTTATTTATCTTTTTTAAAGATAAGTCTGTTCAGAGCTTCAAAATTTAACATCCCCCCACCCAAAAAAAACACACATATTTGGAGAGCATACTCCAGTTGTAAAAACCCACAGTTCTCGAACATACTTGGCCAGAAGACAAGATGTGTACCACTGGGAAAATGACATGGTATTTCATGTGTCTCTTTGTCTTTCAAGGCTGACTTGTTTAGAGCTGGTGCAAGAGGTAAAATTAACAAAATTACTTAAGGACCCTGGGAGGCTGAAACCCAGTTTCAAATGTGAGCCTAGATCTCACTGAAAGTCAGTAAGATTTAGACTCCCCTAGCCCAAATCCTTAAAAATACTTTGATGTTGTTCTGCTCCCTGATGCAACGCGTAACCACTATATGGTCTCTTCTCTAGTAGAATTTTCAATCCAAGGCAAAGCCAGAGTATTACATATGCAACGAAGGAATTTTCAAAAAAATGGTCAAATGAGTGGGGAGATACCTGAGCTAAGCAGGTGAGCCATCGTAAGGCAGTGCAAACCATGCCATTTGAGCTGGAAATGTATTGAATTATGGTAGATAATGTACTTATATTGTAGTTATTATGGTTCTTTGTAGGGACTAGAAACTGAAAATCTGCATGGGTGACTCTAAAAGGTAAATCCTACTGCTTTAACCAGAAACAAAATGTCAAGGGCAGAGGCAGGTGAAAGAGAGAATTTTTAAAGTCTGCATAGCAAGTTAGTGTTAGAAGCAGACAAAATCCAGATTTCTGCATCCATTCTGAGACAAACTAGGTCAAATTTGTCCTTTTGGTTGCTTACGTTACTGAACCATAAGAACCTACGTGGCAAAATATAACTTGTAATTGTTTTAGTTAAGTTTGCCTAAATAACCACCTCATCTATGCAATACAGACACGCGCGTGCGCGCGCACACACACACACACACACACACGCGCACACACACACACACACACACACACACGTTCATTTCTTTCATTCCATTTGTAAGATCCTTACTTTAAATAATACAAAATGTGAATGTCTGTGCTAATTGTTCATGGTATATATATACATACATACCAATAAACTTATATATACATATATATCGATCAATTATATTAATCATTATTTATGACATGTTTATCATAGATATGCTA
This sequence comes from Alligator sinensis, assembly GCF_000455745.1. Classification (NCBI taxonomy): domain Eukaryota; kingdom Metazoa; phylum Chordata; order Crocodylia; family Alligatoridae; genus Alligator; species Alligator sinensis. The sequence goes on along the minus strand of NW_005842169.1, from coordinate 1,304,091 downwards.
TATATAATTTTTTAATATATATGATACACTTATGTGACAAGTAATAATATAATTGATGTGTGTATATATTTATATCAGTATAATTATTCATTATAACTTGTTTTACCTTGGCAGGGCACCAAGATACACACATATAAACAGTATTCATAATGATGTATTATTACAGTTGTATTTATGATGTGTAATACATGTGCACACATATATATATCAGGTTATTAAGGAGCAAGATCAATATACATTTTATATATATATATATATATATGTAATGTGTTTGTAATATATATATTACACACCCAAATATAATTGTAATAATATGCACTTATTAATATTATTTATATACATGTTATAGTTATAATTATAGTTACAGTTTTATAATTCATACCAATCCTGTCCCTCAGTAACTTGATCTTTCCAAAACAGCTTCTTGTTCCAAACTCTTGGTTACAGAACTTAGGTTGTTATTACAGTACATAACTGGAGACATTTGTAGAAAATGTATTGGTCAAGCCTTTCAAAGCAGACTGAAAAAGTTTTTAGAAAAGGAAGTGGTGAAACTGCATCGCAAAGGGAGAAGATTCATACAAGCAGAGGTTTTCTACATCTCATTATTCCAGAGGCAATTTGAGATGCTCCTGTATGAGCTTGTCAGAAAATTAATGGGAATAGGAAGTTCATGAACACCTATACCAAGTAAAGGTCAGACATAATCCTTGTACTTCTGAGGTGTGTTTTCTGTAGTGTGAAAAACTGATTAGGAGTGATGTGATATGTGTTTTCTGCTTGCCTTTATCCTCTGAAGATGTTCCCCTTTTGTGAAGCACATTTCCAATGATATAAAAGCTATTGCAGAGTCCACTTCAGGTTGTTTTGTGACCTTCAAGTGTATGGTGTTTACATTTTTATAGCAGCTTTTACATATACTTTACCAATATTAAGTAGATGTCACAAACTACCTGACAGAAAGGATAGCATTAGTATACCCAATTAAAGTTGAGGGGAAAAAATACACACACAGGTTAAACCCCTTACCTGAAGCCATGTATTGAGTGGTTGACAGAGATATAAATACTATCCAAGCATCCCAATTTCCAGTTTGTTCTTTAATTATTATAGAACATCTTTTTCTTCATATCAGAAAAATGTGTTATAATCTACTGTTTAAGTAATGTGATTTTTTTTTCACGTGAAATGCCTCTGAAGTTCCTACAGAAAGATATGTTTTATTTTCTTCTGTACCAATGTAAATGAAGTAGCCATACAGCATAAACTTTCAAAGTGTTTCTTCTTTCAGCCAAAATAAGGTAGTAGACTAGGGTTAGGACATAGAAAAGAACTAAAATTTCTCAGTCTTACATAGTGATAAAGATCAAGGTATGTTCATGGCCCAGCTGCTTGTACAGCACACTGGGATTCTTCCAGATAAAAGGAACTATGTGTATGTAATATAAAATGAACTGCCTATGCCTTCATGGGGTTTTTTGCTGCCAAAGGAAAATCCTGCTGGAGGAAACTTTCAGGTCTTTCTATTGAAATATAATTACTTGCCTAAATAAAAATCTCCACTGAGATCCACCCAACGGTTTCTCAGTCTTTTCCAAAACTTCATAAACCATAGCAATGTCTGGTGAAAATATGACAACTTTGACAAATTTGTCATTTGTGCAAAATCTGCACTGTAGGTCAGTAAGATTCATTCCTGGTCCCTAAAGATTACATTTTATTCCCTAACCAATGTCTTTGGAGCTGGTGGGAAGGAATTATTCCTCTGTTTCCAGCCATCTACCAGGACTCTACTGTAGTCCTATCACGTATGATCCTGTGCTCTAAGTGGGGAGCAGCCAGATGCACTATGCATCTGCAATACTCTTTCCATCCCAAATGATATTGTTCAGGAGTGCTCAAGAAAACACCACAGAATTAGGCTTTATGGTGTACAGATGTTGAACTGTACTGTGTAAGATCCCCAGATCCTGTCCAGGGTCAACTCATGCCTTCAGTAGTGCCATACCTGAGTAGTCCTGTTCTCTTCATGAGAGCGCAACAAACACACTCATGGAAACCTTCTCACTGGAGACATCCATCCCCTGCTTACTATCCTATTAGTATAACTATAGATGGACCTAGTGGAATTGTGTCCTACTGGATTAAGGTTTTCTTTGGTCATACATGCACGTTTATACAAATTGGGGAAAAAGACACAGTAAAAAACAAACAACATGTTCAGGTTTTGTTCTTCCTATTATATCATGTAGATTATGGTAAAAATTGCAATTTTATTTCTTTATTTACTTCTTTAGGCAGGAAAAATTGTATAGTTTCTCTTTTGGAACTCCTAATGCTTCCTAAATCTTTATCAGACAGACCTAAAAAGAAAGGAAAGGGAGACAATGCCATGCTTAACACACAATTATACAACTGGGCATTTCAGGGAAAGGCAAATAGAAGACAGAATGCTTCATTGTCCTCATTCAAAAGACTAGAGTAATATTGTCACCTTACATGATTAAAGCTTGTGACAGAAGTTGTGCAGGAACCTCAAACCATATCAAATCTAGAACATTAGTCTCTCCATATTCCAAATACAGTGTCAGCTTAGTGTCAACCCTTTTATGACAACACAATTGGCCCACAGCAGGTGTCATCTTCGGAAAAGGGAATCTTGAAATTATCACGTTATTCTTTGAATGTTTTTAACATAAGAAATACAGCAACACAACCATATTCAAACATACAGCCCTTTTTAGAAACCAAATGTCCAAGTTATGTTGCAAAATGAAATGTTATTCAGTTGCTTTTCACATGTTCCTTCTGCATACTGCAAAGCCTATAATCATACTTCTTACTGTGTCTTACTCTTATTCTTAAGATAAAATGCTCTGTAATATGTATTTGTGCAGGAGAGCTGCTAACTTTCTTCAGCTTTGGTCAGGTGAAGTGAAGATTATATCATCCTTTCCCATGTGCACACTATAAAATGATAGCTCATAATCAAGATTGCAGTTTCTACTCCCATGGAGGAAATAACATATCATACCTCATCTAGAATGTCATCAACAAGAGCAATTTAATCAAAGCTGCCTGGTAGCTGTGCTTTGCTATGCACCTTGCACCTGGGCTTCCTTATCAACTTCCAAATCTGTGGAGTAGAAATGCACAGTCTGTGACATCATCCCCAGTGGTTAAGAGGCACATCATGTTACTCTCACCATTCTGCAGTCCCTCTGGGTAGTGTTTTTTGAATGGGGCCTTAATGCCATGTTTTTCCTTTTATTTTAGCTATTATGAAATTGTTTTTTATCAACATGATCAAAATGTGACACCTGAATTTAATTGACAAAATCTGACAAAGTCTCTGTGGGAGCTTTTCTGCAGTGCCCAGTATACCCTGTTATTTTCCTTTCTGTTCTTAGGATGTCTTCTCAAAGTGTAAAGAACTCTCTTAAACTAATTCACATGGTAGACTAACCTTTTGTTTTTCAATCTATGTTATAATCTTTAAAAATATTCCAAACTACTTTCAACATAAAGAACATCCAGGTATGAGGCCATTATGTTCCCTGTGTTTCCAAACCCTTTCATTTTCAGTATGCATGAGTCAGTCCTTTCTCCTATTTCCCCTGCAAAATGGCCTAAAGGCCTTTTCCTTAGGCCTTGTTTTCAGCAGCTAAGAATTCTTGCTCAACATGAGGGCTGCAGGGAGGGAGGGAGGGAGGGAGGGAGGGGGTCATTTAAAAAAAAATGTGCGATTTATTTTTTTAATCTTTGATTATACAGTATGATGCAATTACAGCTCAATTAATATTTTATATTAAAACTAGTCCTTGGCAGTAATGGTATGAATAAAGAGCAACAACACATTCTACTGACTTTGTTCCATACCTATTAAACTGTGCATCAGTATCTACAATCAAGCAATCCACCACCTTCACTTTATTAAAGATCCTACTCTGCCATAGAGTCAATAAGAAAAAAAGTCAGCTACCAAAATACGGGAGATTTGTTTGCAGCAGCATGGAGACCACATGCTTTTAAGACCATAGATGTGATTTTTGTGAAAGTTGCTTAACATTCTCATGATATTGGATGGCCCAGGACTGAGAAACAAAAAATACATTCCTAGTGCTACTGCACAGAGCAGTAATCTTGAGCAAAATACACCTGTTGGATGGATCAGGTATATTGAACAATGCACTTGCAGTATTCCAGAACAGATCTGATCCCAATATTTGTATAGATTTTAGTGGGGAAATTACTAAAGAACTAAGAAAATGAGAAGAGGGCTAGGAAGCAGTGTCTATAGGACCACAAACTATCCAATAGTACAATATTTTTAATTCATACATATCTTCATCTTCTATTAAAATTCTCTTATAGCAGATATTATTTTCATGCAATACATCAAAAGATAATGTATTGTCAAATATTTCTCTGAAATTATTAGAGGATTTTTGAGTTTCCCTTTGTAGCATAGTTAGCATACTCCTTTCACACGCTGATTCAGTGTCATCCATCCAGTGTCCTCTGTAGATTAGACCTTCTGCCTTAATTATGCAATTGCAACCTTCAGGATTGTACATCCTACAGTGGAGCATTTAACCTTTCACTCTATGTAGTATCTACTCCTTCCAAAATACACAGTAGGCAGATAAACAATTTGGGAGGATCTTGGTCCTGTGAGGACTTCACCAGAAGTCAGTTTCTGATCCTAGATTGGGAATTGGAACTTTAATTATCAGGGGTAGGATGTTGGCAACAAGAGAAATTGTTGATAAGTAGGGAAATAAAAGTAAGATGACAAAGAGCCAAGTTCAGTGAATAAATTAGACTTTGTTACATTCATTGAAACTCCCTTAAACCCCTTAAATCTACTTACCTTACCTGCCCATATATGGAGTCTATGTTGGCATAATTTGCACAGCTAGGCTATGCCCAGATGAGCAGGGGCATGAGATTCATGGTGCCACAAAGCGCACATGGGAAATGTTAAAATGTGCAAATTTGCAGCCCGGTAGCAAAAAAGCACTGGGAAAAAACCATGGCATGGTGGACATGACAGGAGCATGTGCCCAAAGACACGGAGGCTTAGTGCTCCAGGGAGATGCTCTGGCTGCCAGCCAGAGCATCTCCACTCCTTCAGCTGTGGTGGAACTCCTCTAGCATGCTGGGAGCTAGAAGGAGTTGAGCACAGGCAGTTTTCCTGAAGCAGAACAAAGTGCATGGATAGGAAAGTGTGTTTTGGAAAAAAGTAGCAGCACAAATTTGTGCCACTACTATTTTTGCCGCTGCAAGTGCATGCCCCTGCACATCTGAACATGGCCCTGGAGTCTAAATACTCATGATCACTGTTTTTTCTAGCTCTTAGCATGCGAGTCAAGCCAACACATACTCAGCTCATAAACCTGCTCAACAGACTAAATTCTGGGGAACATATTAAAGGGAAAAAATGTAAGTAAGCAATCTCAATCAATATAAGCTAATCAGTCTAATAGGAATATACTTTGGCATTACAATAGGTAAAAAAGTAGGTATCAGCTGCAAGCAATTTGGATGTACCTCTGTATGTGACCAAGGGTTTATTGGTCATGCTTTATTTCTGGGTCAGTCAAACGCTTTCAAATATTGTTCTCTGTGAAACATTATTGATAGCACATTGATTCCATTCCAGGAATGCGGGCTCTGGGATGTATCCTTGGGTGGGTGTCTGCACAAGTTTCATATTAACAGCTAGAAACATTTCAAGGCCTGCCCAATGAAAGCTATTGTCTTTAAAGATTAAGACTCCAGCATCATGTGTATCAGTGTCTCCATGCTCAAAAGTGGTGGCAGGGGCACTTTAACTAAAGCTTGTTCGATGAGCTTTAGTTAAAGTGCCCCCGCTGCCATTTTTCAGTCTGGGGACACTGATACACATGACACATTGGGTGCTTTAATTAGAGCGGCTCTCATGTACTCCTGGAGCACATGCTAATTCCAGGTAGCATTTCTTTAAAATAAGAACAATATTTTTTTACTTTGTTTAGTTATCCCACTAGTACTTGAACTCTTTGTAGACACCTTCATCACACTAAGGAATGTTTGGAAAGTTTTCTAATCCAATGAAGAAAGCTGAAAGGTCCCTTAGAGTAAATCATCATAATTTTCCATTAAGTATAAGGTATATTTACCATTTTTAATATTAATATTAAATATATTATTCCTCTGTAATGATCCAAAACACTGTAACAATATTCTTTGAAGTATATGTTTTTGGATCATAACAGCAGAAGATAGTAACATTCTTAGCAAACTTTTAATGTTTAAAGCCACACTAAAAATGAGCTATATCCAAGTACAGAAAAAAAAACAACAATATTTTATTTATAATCTTATTTTAGTGTTTGAACTACAAATTCTGATTCTAGAATTGTTTAAAAGATCATGGGTTTTATAGATGTTCACAAGTAAATTAATTTCTTGGATATTTTCTTTTTTTTTCTTCTTCTTCTTTCACAGAATGGTCCTCTTGGTAAATACAGAACAGGTCATTACATGAAAAAAAAAAAAGTTGTTTTTTGTTTTTTTTCCTTATTCTTCCTTATAAATCTACCCCTAATGCTCCACATCCTGTTGAACCATTCAAGAAGGGCATGAGGAAAGAAAAATGAAACAGAAAAAAGAGACAAAATAGACCAAATCTCACCACTAGAATTCACCATAAAAATTCTCAAAGTGTAACAGAATTCATACAAAATTTCCTAGACCAGTCTTTTAGGGAATCAAGAACTTCTATGAAAAATATGGCCAATGGGGGTTAGAGTAGGTAGGGGAAGGAGGAGGAAAGGACTTGGGTAAATAAGTGCAGCAAAACAGGTTTTGAGGAATACACATAATTTTGTCTGCTTTAGATCACAATAGAATTTTTAATAAATAAATTTCTTTTTTTTTTGTAAAGACACTTTTTTGAAACAGTAGATTTAGCCCAGTCATTTGTGTCATTTGTTTTATAAACCGTCTTTTTTGTCCCCTCCCACCCCATAACTTCATAAATGTTTCAGATCTGAGTCTCTTGTACATTGTCTTTAGAGTTCATTCGGATCAATAACGGTTCATGCACTGAACTGTGTATTGAATTTATTGTGTTAACTGTTGTTGTGTGGTTAAAAGGAGACTTATAAGAGTTATAGTGATTTAAGTGCTCATGCTCTATTGCTGGCATGGGCAAGTGACTCTCTATGGGTGTGTCACCTGTAAGCTCATCATCCACATTAATAATCTCTACAGTCCTTGTTGGAGCATGGTGGTTCTGCCGGTGATGCTGTTTCCTCATTTTGTAGAAAATTACCAACATCACAGCAGCCATGAGGGTGATAGCCACAAAACAACCAATTATGATTTTGGTAGTCTTCATAACCTCATCTATTCCTGGAATCCCATTGTTTGGGTCCGTCACTGGGATGGTGTACGTTTTTTCTGTTGACCTTGTGCTCTGTGGAGTGAGAGAGGTTGTCATGTTGGTGGTCTCCCAGTCAGTAACTGGCGTTGGCCCGACCTGCTCCGTGGTCCGTGCCTCATCCTGAGAAGGTTCCACAGTCTCTACTGTGACAGTTGAAAAGTATGTGTAACCATTTTCCACTGCAGTCACATTAAGCGTGGCAGAAGCTGTGGTATTTCCAACAGAGTTACTCACCATGCATGTATACAAGCCCGTGTCTTGCACGGTCACCTTTGTAAAATTTAATGTGCCATCACTAAGCACAGAAATCCGAACTCTGTATGCCCCGTGTGTCATAACTGATCCATTTGGAGTAATCCAAGATACAGAAGTCAGAGAGGTCGATGCTCGGCATTTCATCTCTGCAGCCATGCCTTCTGTGACGTTGAGGTCTGCTGGTGGCTCCACTATCACTGGAGCATAGCACGTGAAGTAATTCAGGTCCAGCTCACCAATGTACCTTCCTTTCAAGTTAGGAGGTGTGTGGCAACGGGCACAGCATGCAGTGTTGGAGGGTGCTTTGTCTTTAATCCACCAACTGAGCCAAAGAATGTCACAGTTGCAGTTCCAAGGATTGTGGTGCAGGTGAATCCTTTCTAGTCGGAGTGGTGTGAAAAGGTCATGAGGCAGTAGCGTGAGATTGTTGTGTGCCAGATTGATCTCTACCAGTGACTGAAGGTTATCAAAGGCATTCCGTTCAATCACTTGAATCTGGGATTGTATCATCCACAATTTTTGAAGATGCATTAATCCTTGGAAGGATCCAGGCCTGATGGAAGATAGATGGTTCCCAGAAAGATCTAGCTCATCCAGTTTTACAAGCGGTGTAAGGTTAGGGATCTCCCGAAGGTTGCACATGGCAAGGTTCAAATATCTCAAATTGGACAAACCTTCAAAGGCACCTTCTGAGATGTATGAAAGCCTTTTCAATTCACCCAAATCCAACCTACGCAGGGAAGGGATTCTGTTAAAAGCATAAGAAGGGATGCTCTCAATTGGGTTGTTTCTCAACCAAAGCTCCTTCAGTTTTGACAGGTATACAAAAGCCCCATTAGGGATGGTGGTAAGACGATTGTCAAAGAGTTCCAAAGTGTTGAGATTGGCCAGACCATTGAAGGCCCCTATTTCAATTGTTCTAATGTGATTCCTGCTTAGCTGCAAGATTTCTAGGTGCCTCAGATGTTTGAAACTATTCACCTTAATGATTTGAATCTGGTTTTCATGAAGATTCAGTAATCGTGTGTTGGTAGAGATACCGTCTGGGACATCTCTCAGATTCTTCCGCACGCAGATCACTTTGCTGAACTGGTTGCTGCAGGAGCAGACAGAAGGGCAAGTTTGAGCCCTTACTAGACCAGCCACCACAAGTAGTTGAAGAGCCAATAGCACCACAAGCAGGGGGTCAAATAGGGCCCTGTTAAACCTAGGACCTATCATTATCTGCTGTGGATGTAAGGTCATCTTGTTCAACATTCATAATTTATTTGGTGTTGGTCCTTCTGGAGTTTGAATAGTCTGCAAGAAAGAAAGGAAGGGGGAGGGAAGAACGTTAAATAAATACCAAATATTAATATTAGCTGATAAAAATTCTCAGTGCTTTTCAGTCAACCCTGCCTGTTCCATTAGATATGGGTTTTGGTGTTTGCAGCTTTCCACCCAACAGCGCAAGCTACAACTTGCATTTCAATTTAGCACCTTCAGAACATAAGCCATGCTTCATTTCAAGTTATAAATGCTTGTAACAGGATGGCAGGTAAACTGCAACACCTACCAGTACCTAAGAGAAACACACTGTAGGTCTAGAAGGGGAGCCCAGAGAACCAATGACAAGACCCTGAAGAGACAGACAGGCAACAACAGTAAAGAAATTATCTAAGTACCAAGTATTTTAAAGCAGAAAAAAAAAAAAAAACAAACAGAAAAAAATCCCAAAACCTCAGGAGCAAGATAAGGCTTCACCTTTTTGAACCTTTAAGCCTGTGTGAATGTGAATGCAGGTCTGGGGCCATATTGCAAATGAAGCTTTTACTGTTGAATGTAGATCATGAAAATGTGAGTGCAAGATCTTTCTTATTTAATGGAAGCAAATACAAAAAAACCCAAAGCTTTGTGTGACCTGCTGAGCATCAGCTCTCCCCCACCGTTAAACAGCCTCATCCCATTTCACGATATTTCATCCTCTATTCTCGTGTTTGGCAGCAGCAGCAGAGAAACACTCATTAGTAAATGTGTGCTGAACACAGAAATAAAGAATAGCTGTTTAAACTCGGAAAAAAATATCTCAGTAGCTGCAGGGTTAGCAATGTCACTGCTACCTCTAAAAAAATTTCCTACAGATCTTAGTGCAAGGAAGAACAGAGGGAAGACCTTTACACTCTGCAAACGATCATTACCATTAAAAGACTTTCAGTGCTGATTCATCTGTAGTAGTGCCTAAATCCACCAGCCCTGGGTTCATTTTCAATCTGCTGCTCACTGCAAGGTCCCTCTGCTGTAGAGATTAATGAAATTTCCTATAAATCAGCCAAAAGTGAAGTCTTATAAATTACAGCAAGCTCGAAGCACATTTATAACCCAGAGCACCAAGATGCATAATACATGTATTCAGTAGAACAAAATACTATCAGCCAAAGGTTACTATTATTTCCATTTTTGTTTCATTTTGTACTAAAAAGATATCCTACTTTTTAAACTATGGTAAGGGATAATACAATAGAAAGTAAAAGAAAAAATACTATGTTGCGCATTGGAGCAGATCATTTAATGACAGACTTGTTATAATTATACATTCAAAGTACATGGACGGTGCATCTACATGTCATCCTACGGAAATGGAGTGATGCACTATGCCACTGTATGGCATGCTATGCTGATGTACTGTTCACGTGGGTCTACACATGATCGGCAGCTATGTCACCATAGCGGTGCACTCTCCTGAGCACCACATATACGGTGCAGTATGGGCAGTTACTGCACTGTGCTTTAGTACTTCCAAAAGGAAATAAGAAAGCATGGCATCGTAGCAATGTTGCTGTATGGTGATGTGTAAATGTGCCCATATTTATGGATGTGGTTTGGTACTCTTGGTACTAACTTTCTGTTTTAGTTTAGAATTAGAAAGAGTTTTCATTTGAACTTTTAAATCTTTACTGCAGAGGCAGCATGGATTAATGGTTAAAGTTCATCACTGGAAGAGCTGGGCTGTTGTATTTACTCTTTGTTGTTTATAAGACACCAGTCATTGTAGTATCTATTCAAGAAACTGGCACCTCTGCCTTTTGCAACCTTGGGCAACGTCTTTCTGTGTCTATAAAAATCAAGTCAGCGTTAATACTAGCTTCACAGAGGGAAGGCAACATTTAATTAATCAGGCATGATTCTGATCTTACACTGTTGTATAAAAGAAGTAAATCTGGTGAGGTCAGTAAGGACACAATGGTTTGAAAGCAATAAAAGCATAAACAGGCTTTTATTATTGATAACGCTAAGATCTTTGAATGGATTTTGCTACAAACTGAATGCCATGATTCCTATTTTGAACAACTAAGCAACATTTTAAAATATTTTTCTATCATTTTATTTTGGTGTGTTTAATTAATGCATTCTTTAAAATGTATCCTTTACGTATCTGGCATAAATGATACATCCCATTAGCAAGTAATAAAACAGGTAGTCATTGAACCACTTCCCCCATGCAGTAGTACAATTCTCTTGACTCTACTGCAGTTAAGAACAGAGTTTATTCCACTGCAGTTAAGTTCTAAGTTGTCGAGTATCGTTGTATATTTGGAATGGTTTGTAGTTGGGAGATCCATCTGCATCCAGCAGATCCACTTCCACCCTTTCTCTTTGTTGCCTGTTGGTTAGAATACTTAACTGGGAGATGAGATACCTGAGTAACAATCGCTATTCCAGTCCATGAGTATGTCTTGCAAAAGTGAAAGTATCAACAGGGCCTAAATGTGATACTACTTTGTGCTGCTTGAGTCCCTGAAAAACTGTGTATTGGGGGGGGCGGGGGAGGGGGGGATGTGGCAACATGAGTTTATATAGTCTCAGGCACAGAAAGACACTGATCCTGTATCTCTTGACTACCATAACTACTACTGGTAAAAGGGGAACAATTTCCTCCTCCTTGTTTCTACCCCTTCATTTCCTTTGCATTTATTAACAGTATCCAGAGCGATCTTTTTCCCACTTCAGGTTGAACATTTTGTTTGACCACCTAATTGTCTTTTTTTCTTCTCTGTTATGGTAACTGAAATTGAAATATTTTTCCCTAATATTTCTCTTTAACTACTGAACCAAAATTCACTTATTCATAGAGCCCTAATGCTCACGTTGGCATTACAGGCCAAATAATCCTGTGACATTTATCTTTACCTTTACCGTTTATGTCCTGCACCAAGCATATTTCATTCAGACTTAAGCCTGAGGGCCATGCTCTATGAAGTCACCATAAATAATTGTTCTCTACCTGTTATATATGTGTACATTTTCATCCCATCCTACTATTTGCTCAGTTAACTGGATACCTTAAACATACATATTCAAAATCAAGATGGCCACTGCAAGAATGACAGGATAAAGAAGAAAATTTGGAGGTATTTTCATGTGTATTTTTGTGGGGGGATGCTCATTTTATCTCCCTGTGTATCTAAGATTTTATTTTGTATTTTAGGAGTATAAGTACAAAAGATAAGTAAGAAGTCTCTAGTATCTTACTGAGTATATGTGTGGAGTTTTAGCTTTTATAGCTACTATTTGATTTTATTTTTGGACTTATTTATATAAGTATTTTTCCCCATCTCTAGTAATGCATGATATAAAATTCCCTATATCAGCATAAGTCCAGTCTAATTAGGCTTTGTGCCATTGAAGTGTTAGGGAGGGCAAGCTAAAATCCAGTCTCTTCAAATGTGAGGTTGATGCTGCAGATTAGCCACCATAACCACTGCAGTCTAACCAGGCAATAGGGTGCTCAAGATTTCCCTTTGCAGTACACATGGGTTACAAATAGTCTTTCTTATTTGGACTGTGGTTCCCCCTTTCACTGTGCAGACCATATGCATCAAGGTCAATTACACCCAAAATAATATACTAAAAAATAGCCAGCACTAAAGTAAAATATGAAAAAATCGTTTAAATGAATTTTTAAATTAATTAGCTCCAGCCTTAAAAATGTGCTGGAAGTATATTTTTAATGGTCCTCACATAAAGACCCATTTTCAGATGTATATTGGGGGATGGGGTGGTGCTAGTGCTAAGGCGCACAGTTAACAGCCCAAAGATTGCAAATTTGAAGCCATAGCAGAAATGCTAAGGGCATGGCCCTGTCATATTCCAACAAATCTGTTAAATTCCTTATTACAAAGACATGGAAAAGGAATGATGCATATTCTCACAATTCAATCTCTCTTTTTTTTTTTTTTGCTGGCAAAATATAAAGGTTTGGCTTTATAGATTTAATTTATTTATTAGATTTATATAGCACATTTCCCAAAAGAGACTCAGGGCAGCTTACAATAAAAGACAAACTAACTTATAAAAACACATATAAAATATTAAATTATATAGAAGGTATATAATAATAGCTCCCTAAAGAACACCCCAGCTTAACCTGGCTTGCTAAATGCCTGTTCAAATAAAACAGTTTTCATTGCTTCCAGATGTCCTGGATCGGGTTCTGATGACCCACAAGATAGAACGAGTTCCAAAAGCATGACTTCCTATGCAAACTTGATACACAGATGATACTTGCAGATGGTTCCTCTTATTGGATCTTAGGGATCAAGATGGAACACAAAAGAAAATGAGATAGGTATGTAGGTGTGTAGCACCAAGACCCAGGCCTTACAGGTCAAACCCAGTTCCCTGAATTCTTTTCAGAAAGTTATTGGGAGCCAGGGCAGGCTCTGGAGCACTGGACTAATGTGTTCTTGGTGACCCAGGCCCATCACAAGGTAGCTGCCACATTATGCACTAGCTGTAGCTTTTGGCCAGGCGTCAAGGACAGCCCCACATACAGCATTTTGCAATGGTGTAGTCTCAAGTTTAAAAAAGCATGGATGATAGTGGTCAGATCAAAATCTGAAAGAAATATTCCAAGTCTTTTCACCAGATAGAGTTGGTGAAAGATGTTCTTAACTACTACCACAACCTGGAGATCTAGATACAACAAAGGATCCAGCAGCACCCCAAGACTGCAGAATTAAGTGAAAGGGGGACTAAATCCCACCAGTGATGAACATCCTTATCCCCACCCCCCACCAAGTCATGAAGATTGCCAACAATCATCATATTTGCCTTGTTTGGTTTCAGCTTTATCTGGTTCACCTGGATTCAACCCCCAACTGTAGCCAGGAACTGGGTAATAACAAAGACTGTGAGGCTCACATGAGAAAGAAAAATAAAGACAGGTGTCCAAAACTCTGTACTGTCTTTTCTAGGGGCCTCATATGCTCATTGAACAAGAGGTGACAAGAAACCTATGGGACAACAAGTAAGGTCTGGAGAGGATGACAAGCACATTTACCCATCACTACCCTCTGGGATCTCTTTATTAGGAAAGAGCAGAACTAATTAAGAGTGGTTCCACCAGGTTGTATAAACTTTTTATCAATAATTCCATCACAGGGCAGTGAAAGATTCTAGTATGATTAACAAGGCACAATTTCCTTTTTCAGTTTCCAAGAAAATTCAAACAAAAACAGCACTTGTGGACAGTCAACAAGCTTCTTTCACTTCCCTTGATTACTCTTTACTTCCAAGATATTTTTGCCTAGCAACACATGTACAAACAACACAACTCAATAGTACTAGTGTTTATATTTAAAATTCAATGTAAAATATTGAGAATGCTGTTCAATTAAGTTCAATTCAATTCCTATAAGTTAGAAAATGATTAGATTATGTTTGCCTGCATAACCTTAACTCTACCCTTTGGATTTATGCATTACATAAGGCACTCCTTGATAGATTTAAGGCACTCCCCAATAGACTTGAGGCACTACAGAAAAATAATAAAGTAATTCTTCTGTTGCAAAGAACTCGGAAAGATCACAACAAGTCAAAATGTTTTAACTCTATGGATTCCTATTTGAATTGCTGAGTTTTTCTACTGAATTATGTTTGTACACCTAACAGTGCTAACATTGAGCGTCACCCCACAGAATCCTTTAAAAGATCTCAAAACACTTCAGGGTGCTATGGCACCCTGCCTAGGACTCGTTGGCCTATATCCAAAAAGTTGTTTGATATCACACAATTGTGTCATCATTAATGTAAAGCCTGATCAAGCAAAGGAGTATTGAGTTCACTTTTCACAACTCAGTCACGTGTGCATGCACTGGAGAAAATCATGGCCACTTCACACTTGCCCTTCTGATGCAAGTAAGGAAAATTACTTTTCAGAAGGCACCTATTTGTCTCTTTAAAAAAAAAATGGTTAGCCTTGGGATCATTGATGTGGCTGCACTGCATGGAACTGAGCAGGAAATGGAACAATAAAAATGTCCAAATCCAAGGCTGACTTTAAACACAAGTGACTTGTTTGACACCTTTCCAGGGACTCTTCATAACCTCAGCAACTCATATTGATTCTCATCTGGCATCAACATTGGCAGATAAAGCCAGAATTTTTTAATCTACCCTCCACAAACCATGAACGTAACCTAAAACAGGAAACTGAAACAGGCAAAAAAAATCCTGGTATCTACACTGACACTAAGGTCCTGGTAGGAGAGTTCCATGGGGCTCATATATCCTCAGATGACATTGGTTTTGTAGATGCTACAGATGCGTCTTCCCAGATGGTTGTGAAGAGTTTGGTTGCAATCAAGTAATCACGTATTCATTCATCCTAGCCTCCCTCAGCCTTCATTCCTGTCATCTTCACCCCGTTTAGTGTGAAGATGACAGGAATGTCCATGGGGGAGTGGCCTTCCATTTCAGAAAAAAAAACAAGTCCTTCACTTTCAGTTCCTCACCCTACACAGTACAATGATACTGTTCTCTTGTCGAGATGCACAAACAAGCTATACCCTTATTAAAGTACTACTTTAAGCATGATACTGCATCAGTTCATGGATTGGGTTAAAGTACTATCTTTTAGGTCTTCCCAGCTTGTATTTCTAATTGTATATTTTCTTTTTTCTCATAGATTTCTTTCTAAATTCCCCCTAGTAATGTCTTCACAGTACAGGTTATATTTACAGCAAAAACCTTTTCACTGAATGGCTAATACATATGATTTTCCCCCTTTTAAACACAGCTTTTTCTTTACACAGCTATGGGACTTTAAAAGGCTCAACAGCAGTTTGGGGAGCCATTGTGATAATGTGTAACAGCCTAGGTGGTTTCAGAGCCTAACAGCTTCTATCTGTTTGCTTTTTATTTTACTTTTAGCTAACATAGTGGTAGGTAAAAAGTTCTATATAAGCTGCTTTGCAGAATGAACAGCTCTGCTTATGCACAGGACCAGATGAAGGTGAGATACCAGCAATCCAAGCTCCCTTTTCCATCCCTGTTTCTCTTTTCCCCCTCATTGGAAAAATAGGGGATAACAACTTATCTGATATTTTTTGTTTCACTGATCATTGGGTGAGGGGAAAACAACCTTATTCTATTAACCAACACGGCTTTCAAATATTCTAGACATTTTTAATTTGCATGTTCAGGATTTGGGAAGGCTGCCAAAAGAAAGGAATCCACATTTTACCTGGAATCCAGTTTTTTGGAATCCCTACCTTGCAGTATATAGGAATAGCCTAATGAGGCCCTTGTTACACATTCATTTTATGTAGTTCCTGGAGCTCTTAACCTCTTGACTGTCCACACATTTAGACATGAAAATTCATCTCATGCAACCTTTAGGTATTTAAAGTTATGCCACTCCAGGGCAGTTTTATCTCTGATGCATGTTACCCAGCTTATGTTCCATGAATATGTGACCAATCCCCAGAAATAAGCCACACAAGTTTCAGTCCTCCAGCATCCCAGGATGCAGTGTCCCCTCCCCCCACTCTTCTATTCTGTGTGGACAAATTTTCTACCCCCTGATTGCTACTGCCCAGGGGGTGGTAATGGCTACAAGCCAATTTCTCCTCCCACCCTGCTGCAGAGTTTTTTTTTTCATGCACAGCAGCACACATCTGAATGCTGCCCTGCCCGGCTGGGGCATGAGGATGCTTCAATGCAGGGGCTGCCTGCTGGCTAGCTCCACATTGAAGCACCCTCGTGCCCCAGCCAGCCTCTCCACCAGACATTGAGCCTGGTCAGAACAGCCTTGGGCTGGCAGGCTGACCCCTGGAGCCCCTTGCCAACCAAGGATGCTTTGACTGGGCTCCATAATAAATTCTGAAGCTGATTTCTCCAGAGTTCATTACTCCTGGGTGCATGTTTAAATGGTGCACCTGAAAGCAATTGCACAGGTAGATGTGACCACTCAAGGTAACACTAACACTGATCGACATTTCAGAAGCGTAAACTATAATCTGTAACAAAACCCTAAGAGTAGCAAGTGTGGAAATCCACTGCTTTGTTGTATCACCTATCAAGGAGTGCTGGTGGGACAGGTAGGTTAGATAATGTATTCCTTTCCATGCCTTCCAGTCCAATCCTACTGAATCTTTATCATATACTTGAGCTACAGTGGCTATATCTACACAAGAAGCTGCATGTCTATAGTGATGATCTATGGCAATGCAGCTCATTGCTATGGCAACATAATGTTGGTGAGCATGAACTGTGACACTGATGCTACTGCACAGTAGGGTTGGAAACAACCTATGCACTACCTTAGTTTTGCTTTAGCTAAAACAAGTACTAAATGACTGTGCAGTAACAACTGCACATCCAGAAACGTGTAGATGTGCCCTTGTGTAGCACACTCACCTAAGATATATAAATGTGATTGGAGAAGGTCATCCATATTAGATCCCCATTGACTTCAGTGGAGTTTGACTATCTTTTTTTATAAAGATAAATTGCTTTATTTCATAAGCATTCTGGGTGAGCAAGGGTCCTCGACTTCTCTACTACACTTTCTTATTTTTGTTTTTTACCCTCACATTCACAATGAGCACAAACTATGTCCAAGTATTTACTTTTCTGAATAGGCAGTTTGTATAGGCGAATTCTAGGGTGAATGCTACTATAACTGTCTGGTGTGTGTCTGTTTTTGAGTATTCTGTCTTAATCTGTTTTAACTTTCACTTTGTGTCCCTTGTTATTGATCCTAACATTTGTGGATTTCAGGAATCAAAGAGAAATTCAGGGACCATCAGATAAGAGATAAATTAAACAGGGAAAGCAAAGACTTATATATTTCTCTAAGACCATGTCTACAAGAGACTGTCACTGTGCAGTCATCTAGTATGTGTATAAACAAGTACTAAATGATTGTGCAGTAACCCATGCTACTGCACAGCAGTGCTGGCAAATGCCTTTTTTGTGATGCTGACTGTGCAGTAACCTGAGAGTAGTGCGTAGTACCGTCATATCACTGTTTCTGCCATGCAACGCTACAGTGCAGTAGTCTTGGGCTAATGCACAGACAGCATCTCATGTAGACACAGCCTAAGCGTTATAAATATATACTAGGAAGATTGGTCATTTTCATTGTCCGCCTATATACTCGGCCTACATTAAGAACAAATCTGTACTATAAAATAGACTCTATGGGTGTTTATACACATGTTCCAGGAGCGGGGGGCGTGCGGCCACGTTAATTAAAGCAGCTCCAAGAACCACTCTAATTAAAGCATCCAGAGTATCTCATGTATCAGTGCTCCTGCACTTCAAAATGCTGCTCATTGAATGAGCTTTAGATAAAGCACCACTGCTGCCATTTTGAAGTGTGGGGAGGCTGATACATGAAACGCTGGAGGCTGCTGGAGCACAGTAATTACCATGCTCCAGCAGACTTGATTAATTGAATCAGCTCTGACACACTGTAAGTATAGTGCATCGGAGCAGCCTCACTGCTTGTGTATAGGTGCCCAGTGGCCCTAATCTCACCACTGAGGGTTTTTTTTCATAATGGGGCTAATCAGAGTCATTTAGTACCTGCCCAGTAAGAGCTGAACTAAACTCAATTTACTGATGCCACAAAACTTTAATGACAGACTTGATTTGTCTATACAGAGGCACTTAAGAATATTAATCTGAATTAACTTTTAATGTGGATTTTTAAAACTGCTTTAAATGATCTATATAGATTCTCTTATTCAGAATTAATGTAGTCTTAATTTGATTTAGCTTCATTCATGAGTTAAACTACATCAAATTGTGCCCACTTGAATTCTAAATAAGGATGTCCACACAGAAATGCAATGAAGTTCAACTAATCCACTGTAGAAATATTTCAGATTAATTTCTCCAAATGTCCACATGTAGACAAACCCTAGGTATTGTTTCATATTCTGTACTGGCCCAAGCAAGATTCAAACCAATTGCTTGTAGCTTAAAGATTTCCTACCTGGCCTCTTGGGTTACTCAAGTCATACTTTTCCTACTTCAACAATTTTATTGATAAGACACAGCTTTTCTGAAAACTTCTTTTCTGTTTTTATATTCTATATTCTCCTAGGCAGATATTTATGAGGAAGGACACCTGGATATCAAAACAGATAATTACACTGAAGAGTCTTGCAATAGTCCTGACACCAGCAAGCTTGTAATTACTCATACTAAGATGTTAGTACACCCCATGCACCAACTGTAACATGAATGAAAGTCACAGAAATACCTCCTTGATGCCACTCTCTCCGCAAAAAAAAATAAAAAATTATCAACCGGTAATGGTTAAGCTGCAATTTCTCTATACTTATTAATGAAACTTTTTTATGCCTATTTTTATTTTACAGTAATGATACAAACATATTTCTGGAATAGTTTCTTGGAAGATATGTGAGTAACTTAGCCAGCCCCAAATAAATGTGATATGGTAATTTAAACAAATGATCCAAAACATTATAGTTACCACCAGTGTCAATAAATGTGTTTGAACCATTACTCTAGAATTCTGTAGTGCTTTTTATCTTATGAGGTTTAATACTTGTATAGGGCAGATAACTTACAAAGTTGTCAGAGTAATAATACAAACTATTCCAAAAAGTCTTGAAATATCCCACCACATATCCCAAAATATTTTGTGCCTATTAATTCATATAAGTCAACATCACTTTCAGCAAAATTCTACAGTATTTTGAAATAGTGGTGTAAAATTCTACAGCTTCAAACAGTGAAAAACTACAGTGTTTTTGATCATTACTATACTATGTTTTAGTAATAACAGACATTTTAAAGTAATTACATACTCTTGTATGTTTTAGTAATTACAGAAGTTTTACCATTTCCCCAAAAATGTAAAATAAACATATGGAAAATCCTATCCTGGACCAAACCAGAAGGCTTTTGAGTCATAAAATCATAACAGTACACTATGCTGTATGTAACGGTGATATTCAGATACTTAAGGATAGTTTCAGACTATTCTGGCCTTAAATAAACCTTTTTCCTAATAGCTCTTCTCAATACTACAGGTTATCTTGTGTTCTGAGGCATAAGTCTAAAACATGTATATGTTGTGACATGTGGCATGAGTCAAAAACATAACTGTAATCCACAGAAATACCCAATATTTTTATTTTTGAACCTTCATGACCTCTTTTCATATTGGGCTATATATTGGAACGCTTTCAAACAAACTTAGAAAGAGACCAAAATTTTGAAGGCTGATATTGATTGGTATTCATATTGATACTGTTTTACAACTACTATGAACCAGTAGTACATTGTGGGTGTGTTTACGCATACTTTTATGCATGCCTAAACTTAATGCACATTTGCCTAATGTGCATTAAGGTGATTTAGGCACATGTCTACACCTACAAGTGCTAAGGTGCATTAATGCAGTATGCGGATCGACTTGGGACTAAAGTTAGTCCCAAGTCAGTCAACATACACAGCATTAATGCGCCTTAGCACATCTACATGTGCATAAAGGCACTTCAGCTATTTGTGCCTAAATTTGATACTTGCTTTTGCAGGTATCAAATTTAGGTGCAACTAGCCAAAAATCACAATATTTAAGGTGCATTAAGAGTGTGCACGTGTAGACCCACACCCTTAGTTTGCCTTACAAATGTCTAATGAACCTTAAATCGGCATGTATAGACATGCCCTGCATGTATGATTCAATAGAAGACATATTTATATCACTTCCCTGGCACTCTCAAAAACCATCAAGAAGCATGCTCTGCTGCCAAAGCCGAGGTAGTTGTTGAAGAATATTCATCATCTTCCTGCTTTTTTGAGATGAGACAGTCAGAAGTTTTCATTAAGGGGGAGTCAAAATTAAAAATCCACTCCAAACATAGAAGGAAGCAAAAACACCTGTTAAAGGAAGAAACTTTATAAAATGCAAAACAGAATTTAGAAAAAAAAAATGCAGGGAGAGTAACAAGGACCTTGCTGAAAAAGTCTTCTAGTAATAGATGAAGGGAGAAATAGGAATACATTACAATTTAAATTAAAAAACCTTCCCCACTATGTTATACCAGCAAGCTTCTTCTGTGCCACACTGTTATTATGGGCATATCAGTAACTGGGACAGTTTACACATCCCCGTAGGTATTCCAGTTTTCTAAATTGTATTGACATGTAAAAGGCATATGGGAAAGAGCAAGAGAAAGAAGTCCTCCTATTTTTCAAGTCTAGAGTATATTGTGTTGAACAGGAGACTTGCTGAATAATAGTGTTTCATTACCTTGGTGACTACAGGCTGCATCCATCTAGTATGCATTTTAGAGGGAGAATATCAAGGAAACATATTCAGTTAATAACACAAAACACACTGAAGCATGAGAGTCCATTTTGCATTATTTCATTTGCAGGGGCTAACTGAGTCCAAATGACTCCCTCATTATGTTAATAAACAAAAAGGCAGGAAGAAATAGAGACAAGAGAGAAAAGGTAAGGCTCTGAATAGCCTGGAGTCCAGCAAATGATGGTTAAACTTCTTGTCCTTGGTAACTATGGAAACCCCTTAAGGTAAGAGTGGAACACAGACATTTTGTGGTCTGCAATTTACAAGCTGTTTATTTAATTATGAAGGAATATGAAACTGTTAGGGGCAATGCAATTATCGTACTGTGATAGCATTCTGGATACAACAAATTGGTGCAGCAAAATAAGAAGTTAATTTTTTGGAAAATTACTTGTTTTATTGGAGTTTCATGCAACCACAACACATTGTTTTTTACTGGTATTTGAGAGTTTCTTTTCCTAAAAGGTGCAAGAAGCCAAAATTAGCAATATGACATTTTGCAATAACATCCTTCAGCAGAATCATAGCAATTAAGTCCTTTCTGTGCCCAGTGAACAAAACCAAGGTCAGACTGTATTTTCAATTAAACCCTAGGTGTTACCAATGTGCAGCACAGCCAGAATAGCAGGCACATTATTACTAAATCTATCACTGTTGAGCAATGAATAGGTCAGAGGTGCTCCTGAACACGGTATTTGTACACCTTTGAATATTACACCTGGGAAAATGTTTCAAATCAATTTAGGAGGTAGCAAATGAAATAAAATTAAAAGTGAAGCTATGTGACGACTCAGGGGCAATAAAAACTGCCTATAAGTATTTGTACATGTGAACAACAAACTTTGACCTGATACCGCTGTCACTGTGAGTATGTATGGATATAATATCTGAAATGCCCTTTGAAGGCAATGGGAGTTTGGCTGCACTCCATAGCACCCTTGATGAAAGAGTCACAATTGCATAACAAATAGTATTTTAGCCTCACAATATTCCTCAGGTTAGTAATATCTTTATTTTATAACTGGAAAAATAAGTCACAGAGAAATCAAACAGTATGGCCTAATTAACACAAGGAATCCCTGATATAATTAGGACATCCTGATTTTCATTCCAACTAGATCATACTTCATCCACATTCAGTTGTCAAATGAAGTGGTAGAAAGCCTACATCTAATGATATTTAAAACTAGATTGGAGAAAACATTAGGAAAAAAGCATTAATGGCAGTGTTAGTGATGCTGTAGCTGGGATGGTCCAAAAATTATGTAAGAAGCAAGGATTTATTAGGGTGATATTTTTATTGGACCAACAGTACAGTTGGGATAGAGTTAGATAAGGTTTCAAATACAAGATATTTCATTTTTTTTACTATACTGTGTTGGCTCTCACTGCTCAGCTATTCAGTTGGTCTAATAAAAGATATCACTCTAAGAAATCCTTTCCTCTTACAAAAAAGCATTAGAACATTTTCTATGTGGCTTCTTATACTCTCATTACCAGAGTATGAGTGCCTTGAAGTAGTGTATTAAGAGATGTGACTATCATGTCTCCCAGTGACAGCAGTATCAGATCAAAGTGTGTTGTTCACATGAACAAGTACTTATAGGCATTTTTTATTCCCCCTGAGTCATCACATAGCTTCACATCATGTGCAGTTTGTTCTCTCTTTCATCCTCTCACCCTAGGAAGGCCAGCATGTTCAGAACAGTGTTCTCTTTTGGTAGGAATGTACAGGTTTATGTACATATTGCAATGATTATGTTAAGGAAGGCAAGTCTGAAAAAAACTGTGTCTTGCTAAGTAGAGGATGGTGACTGTGACAGGTTTTAGTTTCTCTGGAAGTTCATTCCTGAGTCTTGAACTCATCCCTGTTTCTTGTCCAGAGAAATTTTACCATTATGGTAAAAAAGATATGTTGTGTCCCAGGAAGTGGGTTTTAATCCCAAAGTTTTAGGTAATCTTTTATATATCTGGGTGTCAGACCCAGATTGATGGTGCACAATGAACAATAAAGTCAAAGATCTGTAGGGCAGAGCCATTGTATCATATGAGAGCTGAAAGCAGGTTGGATGTAAATAGTGTGTATCGCTGCACTGTAGAGTACCTTGCAGAGTTTCCTAAAAGCTCACAATTTCATGCTCGAGTATACTGCATTACTGCAGTCAAGAGATGATAAAAGTGTGAATAACTGAGACAAGCTTGTCATCTGCTGGGATAGAATAGTTTCCTAGACAACTGAACATAGAAGATGTCAGGGCTGGTCATCAAAAAGGAATTTAAGAGCCCTTCTAAACTACAAACTGAATTAACCAATAGCGGTTGTGCATCTTCAACCCAAAGAAAATGCACTATGGCTGCAAACTCTCAAAATGCTTTCTTCTTCCCATGAACTTCCAATCTATATTGCTTGTTTTCAGCTTTAACCAGTTGTTCTTTATCCATTAGCTGATCTCATCCAAGTACTGTACTGAGCTAGCTTGATGATTGTGATGAGGTCAAGATGAACAATATGTAGAGAGCTGTGTGTCACCTGCTTATTGCTACAGGCACTTAAGTTGTTATAATCTTAGAAGCTCAACTAGTGGCTGCTATTCATGTTGAACAGAATTGGAGAAAAAAATCATCTTATGTGACTCAATGATTGGCAGTGGAAGAATTTCACATTACTGCTATTTAGGGGGCATCCTGCTAGGAAGCATTTGGTGAATTCCTACCACAACTAGTAAAAACAGTATCGTATACCCTAGGGAGTAATCCTGCATTAGCAGGAGATGAACTAAATAAGTGGGTTGCAAATTTTTCAGAATTTTAAGAATGTGTGTGTGTGTGTGTGTGTGTGTGTGTGTGTATACACTGGTTATATACATTTTTCTGTGTATATATACAGTTTTCTGTTCCCCTCCCCCTTCCCAGTATCATATTTACTCAAATATAAGAAGGTTTTTTCCCCAGTCAACATGGGGGAAAAAAGGTCTCATCTTAGATCTGAGTACTGGCCTGGAGCAGGTAGCTCCAGTTTCAGTCCTGGAGCTGCAGCAAGAGCTACCACAGGAAGTAAGTGTCGTGAAGTACAGGTAGCATAGGGAGCAGGTGGGGCAGGCAGCAGAGCGGGGCAGGCAGAGACATAGGGGCAGCCATGGTTGCGGGGGGGGGCATGTGGTGGGAGAGAGGCAACAAGGGGTCCAGCACAGATGCAGGGATTGGAGGGCAATGGGCAATTGAGTACATGGTTGGACAGCAGGTGGTAAGGGATAAGGGAGAAGTTGGTGGGGTGCAGGCACTGGGGGATATGTGGCAAAGGGGACAGGTGGCAGAGGACAGGCACAGGCAGGCATGGAAGAGGCAAGGGACAGGGAAAGGAAAGGGGTAGGCAGCAAGGGAGCACATGGTGAGGGGCACATGGCAGAAGGGCAGGCATTGAGGTGAGGCAGGGGGGCTAGAGAAAAAGGGGTGGGAGGGTAGGTAGAGGGACAAGGGACTAGGGGTGGAAGTCTAACCCCTCACTCCCCACTGTTTCTTTCCCCACCACAGTGATGGGGGTGTGGGCAAATTTAATGACAATCCATCTGTAATTAGAATCTATACATGAAAAATTATAACAGATTTATAAATTTCCATTTATAGAATCTACTTATTGGAGGTTTGTCTTAAATAGAAATCTCTCTAGGATTTGTGTGAATTGGGATGGGAAGGTTAGTGGAGGAGGGCATGCGGGATGGGGGAAAGTGGGGTCTGCAGAGGGAATTGTGGGGGCAGGCAGACTCCATGGGGGTGGGTGGGAACCAGAAGGGTTTGGCAGGATTGTGGGGGAATTGGGGGAGCTAGCAGGTTCTGTGAGGGGTTTAGTGGGGTCTGGGAGGATTTGACAGGATCAAGAGGGCTTGTAGGGTTTGGGAGGATGGAAGGCTCTCCACTGGCCAACCAAGGACCAGAGACTATTTTCACCCCCCCCCAGATGAATAACTCCCACCCAGAAAAGCAGCCCCCACTCCATTTCTGCCCACCCCTCCCCTCATCCCAACATGTTTTGATTGCCTCCCAGTAATGGGGGTTTTGGTGGGCTGGGGGAGTAGCTAGTTCATGGAGAGCTTGGAGCTGTTCATTTGGGGGTGGGATGAGGGGCTGTGGGGCCAGAAATCTCCTGGTGCTGGAGGCGAGGTAGGCTTTCCCAGTCCCAGGGCTGTTCTGGGAACTGTACAGAAATTCAATTAGATCAGTCTTGCCAGACCCAATCTAAGTTAGGCTACCTCTGAGATACAGTTAACTTAGATCTGATTGGCCAGTTTTAGACTATTCTAACCTTCCTGAACTTCTGTACAGTTCACACTTAAATTCCCCAGTTAGGTCAATCTAAGTGTAAGGCCCACCACCTGGGCAAACTAAGTTAGACTGGGTGGCTATTTTTAATCCAATCTAACCTCTCCCTAACTTCCCCAAACATCTGTACCCAGCCCTTATAATTAAAAAACCAACCTCCCCCGCAAACAATCAAACAAACAAACAAAAAACCCTGTATCAAACTGCCTACCTACACTGTGGTCAAATTTAGGTTACACAGACAATCTTAATTTTGGCGTTTCCTAACCTTTAAATATTTGACTCTGACATACTATTCTTTAAGTTTAGCTTGTTAGCATTATAACTATATCTATACATATTTATAGCTTTCAGTATGGACTCTTAAGTCTTTCTGCCAAAATTATTTTGTTTAAAAAACCAAGGGCGGTAGCTTAAAATTTGGTTTCTGGGTTCGTACCCTCTAAACTGTGCTCAAGCTTGTGACAAACATATTCACAGACATACACACACGCTTCCAGATCTCCCCAGCTGAAGATTTGTGACTTAGCTCTTTATCTGTATTTGCTACCTCAGGGGATGTTGTAAGGATAAATACATTAAAGATTTTGAGGCATTTGGCTATTACAGTAATGGGGATCATATAAGTACTTAAAATGGATAGATAAGTCTCTAATTCAACCATTGCAAACTCATGCCAGAAAAAACCTTATTGCACCATTATGCATTATAAAGTACATACACATTCTATTCTTACAAAATGAGCTTTGCCTGAGTTGTTCACACCATGTTCACATAGTTCTGTGCTGCTGCAAATGATAATAGCGTTCTTGTAAGTGGTAATGTTCCACTGAAATAACACTTTACAGGGTACATACTTTGTACATAGGTCAGCAATAGAGGTGCTGTTGATACCACATACTGGGCAGCATATAAGCTTGTACATTTAAATCATGAGTGTCTTTTACTATACAATTGGCAGGTCCATGCCCTTTTTCCTGTTATACCTGATGGTGATTATTAAGTGGCAACTATATATAATGTCCAGTCATGAAAGCCTGAGTCACAGAAACCTAGTTTAATTACCTTTAGTTTCTTATTCTTGTTGCTCCCCATAAGTTATTGCTTACCGATACTCACTCTACTCAAGAAAAGTTTAGGAATTCATGAGCTATAACTGCAATAGCAAAAACTACTGGAGACTGTAGTCATGTAGTTCACACTGTAGCCATGAATGAGCAAAGAGGTCAGAAGAAGCGCAAACCTGATTGCTGGACTGGGGCCTAAATATCTAAAATGGATTTAAGCAAAGGCAGAAGTTCAAGGGAGTCTTTTTCCCTATGACTCCATGAAATTTTGGCTAGTTCTCAGTTGCTATTAATTGGTATTTCTCCACTGAAAACAATGAAATTATAATGATTTATAGTGGCTGGGATTTGGGCCCCTTATTATTTTCTTCACTAGATTCACCCATCCTTAATGAATTACCAAAAGGTTCAGACAAATTATTAATAGGAAGCAGCCTTTATAAAAGTTGGCTTCTGCTGTTAAACATGATATGAACACTTTTGTTTTAATTGTGTTTAATTAAGGCGATCTGCAAGCAGATTGCTAAAATGCTGGAAGGGGGATAATAACACATTAAAATGCTTGATTTATTTTTAGTTTGTAAAAATAAACTTTCTAAACTATTTTTTCTCAAATGATAAGTAACTCCCTTCCTCCCACACCTTATTATCATGAGATGCCTTGTTGTAATAATAGCTGAAAAATAATAAATGGCAAGCATAAACCAGGATGAATCAAAAGAGATTCTTATCTGCAGCCTTTATAATGTGTTATGTCTAATTTGGAGGGGATTTAGAAAGCTTTACATTGACTAATAGATAATAATAGCTTGCATTTATACACCATCCTTCATTCTGAATAATCCCTGTCGGCTTTATAAATTTACACTGATAAACAACACATATAGTGTACCATGATCACCTTGTACACCACCAAAATGTAGCTATGTCTGGGGAGAACTTAGCAGGCATTTTATAGTGTACCAATATGTGACATCTTCAAGTCACACTACAAGAGAAAGTTATGGAGATACAGGATAATTCCCAATATTAAAATTTGATCATGGAATTCCCACCCTTTTAGAAATTGCGTTAGCAGACCAAATGTTATGTGGAGAGGGCCACTCACTCACATCTCTATTTAGCACAACATACCATGTCAGGATTAGTGGAGAGGGAAAGGCTCCTTCTACTGAGTCATCAAACTCACTTCTTGCAACCCACTGTGTTTTCCATGGAGAGCTCCCATTAAAAGAAGCACCAGTAATGGGAGTTATGGTGGCACTCATGGAGGGGAAGGGGATAGAAGTGGCCATCAGGGAAGGGACAGGACATAGAGGTTGGTGCTGGCTCAAGTGTTTGCTACTGTGGAAGCTGCAGGAGCTGGTTCTTCCAAATTCAGTGTTGCCATTTCCCAGTGGCAACTAGATTTCATAGCACTGGACAAGAACAGTGCTTGATTAGGGGGCCTCCTCATATTCTGAACTTAACTTGTGGCATGCTTACCAAAAACATTGGCCACTATTGATTTATGAGTATTTACAAAACTGTTTTCTAGCTAATCCCTGATACTATGGCATCTATCATCTTGAACTGGGACATGAGGCATTACTTGAGAAAAAAAAATAGCCATAAGTTATCCTATCTTCTCTTAAAAGTAAAGAAAAATGAAACAGCCTGAAGAAGGGCATTTTGTATCCAAAAACTTCTCTGATATCTTTCTCAATGATATAGTTGTTCCGATAAAACATATTACCAAACACATTTTCTTTCAAGAAAAATGATTCAAGCAGTCAGTCATCATCCAGTGAGTACCATTAAAAATTGTTATTCACCCTCTCATATACCATTAACTGCTGTATGCTCAAAATGTGTGACACTAACACTTATGCAATGGCAAATACTTGGAAAAACAACCACAAAAAAATATGAACGTAGCCAAAGCAAAATTGATCCCTAGCCTTTACAAGCATTTATGGTAGCAACGTTCCATGCAGCTCCTGCATGTCACTGGACTACAACTATCGCTCGGACTACAAGACTGCAGTATACTGTAGTCAGGTAGACCATTGTACTGGT
>NW_005842169.1:1239964-1275314 GCF_000455745.1 Alligator sinensis | reverse complement strand
CTTTCCCTAAGACATTAGAGCATTATAGTCATGCACCTTTCACTGTAATTAAGGATCTTTCCAGAATTTCTAATCTAAAACCTCATTTTTTTTCTCCTAAAGAATACAAATTCTCCTTTTAAAATTCCATTTACCTGCAGTTTGGTGTCCAATTTGTCAGCTCTGTTGCCATTTATTTTTTTTCCCTAAACACAGTACAAATTGCTTAGTCATTTAAAAATTATATAGCTGCAAAAAGCACGGATTTTTAAAAATGGTTTGGGGTGCTTTTTTTCTTGCCACACTTTGTCATACTCACGCTAAAAACAGCTTCATTTTTCAAAATGAAATTTAACAAGCAGCACTTAAAGGTGAGACAGATGCTTGCTAGACTGAATTCGACTGCTCTTCACTCCTGTTCTTTATCTTCCTATTTTTACTGAGAGGCAGGGGAAGAGAGTTGCACAGGGAATGCATTAGAAATGGCTGGTGCTTCTAGAAAAGGGGACTACTATTTTTTTCCCACCTTTTAAGCCATTGCAGCCTCCCTCTAATAGATTAATGGAAAAGCTGGCATCACTTCCCTTAAAATTTGGCAAGAATAATAGTGATTCCATAATAGAGTTTTCTACGGGAAAAAATTGTCCATCCACTGAGCTACAGCCATCTGAGAATGCAACATTTGGATTTGGATGTTTCAGTTTGCAAAATGTTTCTATATGCTCACACATATCTTAGGGCAGTTTGAAGCCATGCCACTCTTCACGTTAGCAAACTTCAGTGTGATGAGTTGTTTGGAACAACTTGAGTTCATACTTTGCCATCCTGTCCCAAATGGACAAAATGGGATAATCTGACCCATACATAGTCTTTCAGAAAACATAATAATTTAACTCAAACTATGATTGATTTCTTCCTTCCACTATTCATCTGGGATTACACTGCCCCTGGTTATTCTTGCTCCTCCTTTTGAATAAGAATTTTCCAGCTGAATTCAATGAGGGAAGAACCCATATCGTGTCTGCAATACAAATATTTTTTTGTAATTACAGATACAGCTCCATTGTTTCATTATATGAACAACCCCTAGTATTGCTGTAGTCATGTTTACTGTTAGAGATAAAGGTTCATGGTGATCCTTAAGTAGTATAAATTGGTGTCATGTCACTGAAATTGATGGAGTGACATCAGACTACACTGACAAGATATTCAAAATCATGCAGTATATTGGACACACACATGGTCACATACTTTAAATTTTCATCCAGATGCTGATGAAGGACATTTGGACATACATTTAAAAACAAAGGAGAAGAAGAAGAAAAGAAGAAAGGCACTTCTTTTGTCCTTCCCTTTGTCTAGTGTACTCATTGCTTAGAGGATTGTTTTCCTTTTTCTACTTTGTTTTATATCCTTATTAATTCAATAGCAGTACTAATTAACTATCTAAGTGCTTATATACTAAGGTGCAGGTATTTATGTAAAATAGCTATTTGGCATCCAGTTCAATATACAGGGGATGAAATCTTCTTTAGTGCAATGTTTCTCAAAGTTTATCGTCTTTAATCTACAAGCAGGCTAAAATATTTTCCAATAACCTTTCGTGTCTTGACAATGTGTTCCCTTGGAATGACTGTTGTATTTGGATCCCAAGGATCAGCAGCAGATTTAGAAATTGTGAAAGAAGGGTGATGCATCATAGGGATTTGTGGCCTGGGTCTGGTCAGTGTTAGCTGCTGAATGGGGTAATTAGAGCAGGAAATGTAGAATAAAGAGCTACAGTCATCTTTGATTATGGCATGTCAAGGTCAGATGGCTGTCAAATAACAGGACAGTTCTCTTAGGTCATAAGCTCAAGCCGTCTTTTCTATAACCACTGGTGTCTCAAGAAAATATTAACTAGCCAGTAATTTATTTATCATGAAGTAGTGTGACATCTTTAGTTATTTAGGGCCACTGAAATGAAATGTAACACTTCGCTTTCCCCCTTTTACCCAGTCACCTAACTCAAGGGAAACTGAAGTGCCATTATCAAGGGACCAATTAAGAAGATTTTACCACAGAAATGATAATCAGTCTTTGCACATGTTCCTATTAAGCTGCTGTCTGCCAGTTCCCTCCCAGGCAAATGCCATATACCTCACCAATATCACTTTCTCATATGTGATATTCAGAAACCTTTCCTTTTAGCTTAAAGTCACATATTCACCTTAAACATGAGTTAACAATACATCCTGGAGAAGATCACAGTCTGCCATTATCTTGAATATTTGATCTTAATAGGGTCTGACTGCACTTCAAACAAGTTAGAATAAAGTGTGCAAAACTATCAGGGCTGTATTAAAAAATGGTAACTACAATCTTTGATGTTTTGATTCCTTTCTTATTCATACAAAAGCGAGTGTGAGCTAACAGAATTTCCCCTGCTACTCAAAGCAGCAGGTTGCAAATCCTGAAAACTACAAAAGCATTTTGCCAAGAGATTGTAGCTCCAAATTAACCTGCAGTTGATTGAAGACCTACACTTTATTGTCAAAATTGTATTTAAAAGTATGATTTGCTATAACTTATGATGTAATTCACAACATTTGAAGGAGGGGAAAATGATTCATATTCACTTACAAGGATGAAATTCTAGGCTTTCTGGAAAGAAAAATGGCTCTTGTCCAAACAAGCCATTTTTTGAGGGATATTTTTCTCCTGTAATCACCCTCTACTGTATGTGTTTCATGCTTCTAATCGCAGTACCTAAGCAACGATGATATTAACCCTTATGAGTTATATGTAGGCATGGGAGGAGTTGGGACTATGCATTAAAAAAATGTTTACATTATTTATTTTGTAGGTGATCAAATAATATTAGGTGAATATACTGACACAATTTTTCCCACTGGTCATAAGAACGTAGGGAGTGTCGCATGGTCAGACCAATGGTTCATCTACCCCAGTATTCTGTGTCTGACAGTGGCAGAGGTGAATGATAGAGGAAGACCACAGAACTGGATACACCTACAGCAACCCCTGGCCCACGGAGCCAAGGCATCTGGCCTGCAGTGTTCCCCACAGGTTGGGTAATTTGGCAGTGGAGGAGTGGTAGCAATTAATACTGCTACTCTTCCCCCACTTCCAAATTTCCAAGCTGTATACAGCCAGATTGAGCCTGGGCCATGTCCCCTCCCCTATGCAACTAGGTCAGGGCTGAGCCATGCCCCTTCCATCCATGCAGTCAGATCAAGGCCAGGCACACCCTGTTCCCAGCAATGGCTTTATTGGGGCTGGACCATGGCCCCTAACCTGCATGGCTAGATCCAGCTTAGATCATACCCCATCCCAACTCCAGGTGGCCAGACTGTGCCCTGCCACACCCACTGGATCAGGCCCATAGGCTGGATCTTGCCTCCAGAAGGACACCTCCCATCTGGCCCTTGAGGGAAAAAGGTTGAGCACCACTGATCTACAGAGACCTATTCCCTATTAATTACTTTCCGTGGCATCCACAGAGATGCCAGAGGAAACATCTTCAACCATTCTGTTCAAGATGTATCATCCATGCATTTGTCTAGTACGTTTTAAACATGGCTATGCTATCTGCCTCTACCACCTCCTGAATTCCACAAGTTGTGTAAAAAAAAGTAATTTATCTTGTTAGTTCTAGGTTTTGCCTCCTAATAATTTCAGTGAGTGTCCCCTGGTATTCTAGTATTCTGGGACTTGGTGAACAACCATTCCAGTCTACGTGTCTCATAATTTTATAGACCTCTAGGAAGAGCTCTAGCCTTTTTAGTCTCCTGGAATGGCGACTGCTCCATAATCCTGATGATTTTGGTCACAGAAAAAACTGCTCACAAGTAAATGTTTTCCTTCTTCAATCTATTCTTGTCTTAAAGATTGTAGTGAATGTCCTTGAGGCTTGCATGGGTCCTTTTGAAATTCTAGCAGAGTTGTGTAACATTTTTCTGTTAATGCCACAACCTTGTTCCTTCTTCTTCTTGTTATCCAAAGCCAAGAAAGACTTTTAACTCACAGATTTCTTTGGGTGATATACAATAATACTACTACTAATAATAATATTAACTCTTACAATGCACAGATGTAATTGTAAGCCAAACGACTACACACATATTTTTAAATCAATTCCTATAACATTTTAAAGGGTTCTAATTGTTCCTATGAAAACACACTCTAGCTAGAGGATGAGCTGTAGTACTAATGCCAAAAATGAAGGCAAATTATACTGTCTCTTATGGGATCGGTATAGGGATATTTTTAGTAGCAGGAATTTCATTAACAGAACGACAACTAATTTTCACTTCAGTTCAGAAGAAGTCTGAGTCAACAGAAGCCCATCCTCTCTCTCTCATATTGGTCAGGCAGAGATGTAAAAAAAGTTATTGACTTGTCTATGCCAAAAAAGAGACCTAAAACATGACATCTGAGTGCTCAAATGCATTTGTATCTTTTGACCGAGATAGGGCTGTGGCTATAAGGGAAGGGAAGAGATGAAACAGGTGCTCCTGCAGCTAAAACATTGTGCCGCATGTCTCTTCCATACTCTGTGAGGCTCTGCTTAGCTGCTTATTTCAGGTTCCTCCACGTATGCACTCCTGGTACATAGGACTGTTGCATTACTATATATTTTTGCATGCCACACTCCCCTAAATAAGACATACACCTTGTTTTGGAAAGGAAAAATAAAGAAAAAAAAATATATTGTCCAGAGTCTTACCTGATAGCATGGGCTCACTATGGCTAAACACTTCCAGCAGCATGCAGAAGGGATAGAGTCTAATCCTCACCACATTCACCCTTTCCTTATAGCTGCAAAACTAAAAGTCTAACCCTGTCACTGCCGCTGGGCATGAGGGGCTCAACTCAACTGAGCTGAGGGACTCCTAACTTTGGAAGCCTCCCATGCATCTCCTCGAGGCTGGGATATTACAGCTGTCATGATCTCCTCCCCCGCCCCCCCTCCACCTCAGGGGTCTGTGAAACCCCCAAATCTGGGATATCATGGCAACTGCATCTTCTAGTGCCAGGGGCTCCACACAGTGGCTGGGAAGAGAGAACAGCCCTAGCAGCCATTCCAGCATTCATTCAGGCATGAAAATGAGCTTAAAATATAAGCTTCAATTTTGGATAACTAACTTTTTGGAAAAGCTATGCACATTATGTGAGTAAATATGGTAATCATTGCTATAGCTTGTGCAAGAAACTTGATAGCATACATAGGAAGACATGGTTCTTTTTCCAATATAATTGCAGGTATAATACAACTAATGGCTTTAGTAAGCTGTAAGAAAGGGGTTAGTTGAACAAGAATGAGGCTTATAGCAATAAGTTTGGGCTGCTCACTAGATATGTGGATATCTTAATAAGAATAAGAAATTATGTTTATTGCTAGATATTTCATAGATGTTTATAAGGATTAGGTGCACAATTATCATAAAATTCTAGTGCTGTATGGTGCTCTTAAGGCCCTTCAAATACCACAAATCATATTTCTATCTATTGTTATTACTGACTCACTTCTTGTAGACATTGCTGAAATGGGAGATGTGGATCTTATGAATGAATTCAGATGAATGGGTAGTGGTTTAGAAACACACAAATGTAAGGCTATTCTGTGACAATGGGTCAAAGTGGGGGAAGAAATAATGTGAGAAAGGGAGGCAGAAAAGCAGATAAATGAGTTATCAGCCCCACTGCTATCTATACTTCAAAATGAGTGACATAAGAGAAGCCTTAATCAGTCTCAGGCCAGAGGGACCAGAATGGGTAAGTTACTAAAGGCCCTGGAGGAAAGGATAAATAAAGAATTAATAAAGAATCAAATTCTAAAATACTATATTGGGATATAACTAGAACCAGTTGAAACCAATTTGGTCATATTTTCCATCTGTTAACTGCCTACAATTCCATGGTGATTTTCCTAAATGTATTTGTTATTCTTTAGTTCTATTATATGCACATCTTCAGGCTTATGAGTCTTTTTTACAAGCTGTTCACAGAAGATATGACATCAAACACTGAGTATTCACCATGTGAATTGCATGGCTTGTCAACCAAGTCCAGTTAAGTGGCCTCTGTTCCCTGCTTGATTGACCTCACATGAAGACTTTTGGTGCAGTCATTCAAGCATAGATTTGCAAAGGTAAAAAATCCTCTTCACCAAACAAAGTTAAACACGGCATCACATCATTGTTACAAAACAAATGAGAGAAGGTATGAACAAATGTGGCTGTACAGATTACTTAGATTTTCCCTTTGTTTTTGAGAACATTTCCCCCACTATTTGCCCAGCTACAACTAAGGTGAACAGTGTACTTGTCATATCCCCAGCTGAGGGTATCTATACAGAAAAGACAGCCTCCTACTATGTATAATTAACAAATTAGCTTGCTTAATACAAGTAGCAAAAGTTTGTATGGCAGTAGTGAAAATTACAGGTACAAACCCTGCTGAAGAAACATGTTGGGGATCATTACACATACTGGGTTGAGGCTGATTTATTCTTAAAGCTCAACAGAGAAGCTTCCTGCCTCCACATCAAGCAGCTAAAAATGATTCTCCTCTATAAAGGGTCATATAAAGATAAAGAAAGCAGTTCTTCACATTTAATTATTACAGCTTACTGATTATTGTCATTGACTCGTGGTATGAAAACAAAAGTATAAAGTTCCTACACCAACTGAATACCCCCCAAAATGTTCTTTCATAACTACGAATTACTGGGAATCTTTGATTTATGGTTAAATATCTCTTTAACCCACATGGTTTATCTACTATTTAAGAGCAAGGCAGGTAGACAATACAAATCCTAGGGGCTGCCAGGGAAATTTAATTTCAATGAGAAGTCATGTCTTCTTTTTAAATTGTTTGTTCTTGTTAATTAGTTGCTACTGTTATTTTATATGTCCCCATTCTTCCTCCTCCAAGTCTGCCTATCAATGTAACCTACAGAAGATTGCTACGCAACACAATACAATGCACAAAATGTCTTTCAGAAATAATGAACTATAAAAAGACCAGAAAAAGTGTTGCTTTTTATTAAAGCTAATGCTAGCAAACACTTTTCAAAGCCCTTGGTTGACTGGCATACGGAATATAATGGAAAATGAAACATTTACTATTTTTTTTATATATCAATCTATATAATCTAATAGAAAATGTTCTTCATGCTACAGAATTCTAAGAGACAGCCCAAAACTAATACAGAATAGAGATCAGTGCTGATTAAATTCTATGGATAAAATTCTGGTGCCAATTAATACAAAGACAAAACTTCCATTGGCTTTATTAGGGTCAGGAATAATTCTACAGAATCATTTTAATGGAAATTTGTTTAAATTCTATAAGAGCTCTCCTGTTTTCATCCCTGTCAAATGATAAAGCATTTCATAAAATATGCAGATTCTTTCTCTTTCTTTTTCTCTCTCTGTCTCTCTCACCCACACACACACATTCATCCTCATGTTCATCCAAAGGGCTAAATAAGAATATGAGTTCAAAACCTTTCCACCCTCCCCTTTTCACCCCATAAGTCGCAAAACAACTTGTAATGCTATAATACATTTTTGATTTGTACAACAGAAGAATAAACCCTACAATGTGGCACAAGGTGAAAACAAGGGGAAAGGATACTATTACCTTGGCCCCTGAAGTGGTAGAGAATTTTCTATGAAAAATTTGCCCAACTGAACTAGGAAGAAAACCATATCCCATGGAGCAAGAAAATAAAGTAACCCTCGACAGTCCCTTCCAAACTGACAAGAGAGAAAAATTACTTTCTGAATTACTTCTTTGAACACTGAGAACACTGACACCTGAGCAAGACCCCACACCCAGCTACTGAGAGGTACCTCACTGTCAATAGCAAAAACAGTGCCATGTTTAACACCATGGTTTTCATTTCCCTGAAGATCAGGAGTGAACCACAAGCAGGGCCCCGCCAACAATCGGTGGTGGGGTGCAAATGGAAACTTGCAAGATTAAAGGAGCTGCAGCACAGTCCACTTCTGCCATAAATTTGGTAGGGTCCTAATCATAATCCTGTGACTATGCAGGGACTGTCAAGTCATCCTGATTGTTCCTCTGCTTCTCAAATTAGTATATAAACACTTCAGGTATCTACCTGATTGTCCTATCTTCTCCCTGAAAACGTTGCTAAGGCTTCTGCTATTGATTTCCCTTACTAAGTTTTTATCCAGGTCCCTTGGCTCTTTACCTGCCTCTGGGATTTTGTCTCCAACTGTCCTACGAACCTAGTTTAAAGCCTTCCTCCTAGGTTAGCAAGCCTATATGTGAGGACACTCTTCCATCTCTTCATCAGGTGGACCACTTCGCTTCCCAGTAGTCATTTTATGAACAGAACCCTGTGGTCAAAGAAGCCAGAGTTGGTGACACTATCTATGCAACCACATGTTGATTTCCAGGATGAATCTGCTGGGCCTTTACCTTTGACTGAAAGGATTAATGAGAACACCACCTAGACCCCTGTCCCCTTCACTCCTGTGCCCAGAGCAATATGTTTACTTCTGATTTCCTCAAGTTCACCCCTGGCAGTATCATTAGTTCCCACATGGAAGAGCATCTTAAGATAGTAGTCAGAGGGCCAGATGCAGCATGGCAACCATTCCGTGACATCTCTGGTATGGGGTCCTGGCAAGCAGCAGACTCTCTGGGTTAACAGATGGGGCTTCCACATGGATGCTTTCATGCTCCACAGGAGAGAGTCATCAACCCCCACCACCCATCACTGCCTCTTGGCAGCAGTGATCTCTATCCTGCCCCACAGTGGTGCATGACTTGGTGTCTCCTGTTGCTTATGTGGCCTCCTTCTCATCTGATGCCAGGGCTTCAGACCTGTTCTCCAGCTGGACAGCTGCAGTTTCATCAGAGGGGTGCTATCTGTTGCCAGAGGTGACAAACTGAAGCTACACCACCAAGCCTTCCTGCTCACCAGCACCCACAAGCCCTCTCCCCAGGCAACCATGGCTTCTTGTTCAGCTCCCAAGCAGGGATCCTATTCAAACTCTGGCTTGTTTTCTAGCTTGTTCACTGGTCCTGTGTCTCTGGATCTTGAGGCTAAATACAAAATAACTGAATAAAATGTAAATAGTGTAACAAGTTTTGTTAGACGATGATCAAGGGAAATTAACCTAATTCAGAAAAGGCTATCACAACTTTTTAATCTGACATTTCTTGCACACACACACCATGCAATCCCTATAATCTAAACGACAGCGCATTCCTAACCCCACCATCAAAATAGCCTCAAAACCCTCATGTTATTACAAGTCTGCAATCCCTCAGTATAAGCTATTCAGACACTCACATTGAGAGCACTTCCTCTAATTTCAGTCTGCCCCAGACCCTGTACCAGCACGGAAGTCAGAAAGACCCATGCCACCGGACAGTCCCCTCAGATACAAATAATCCATATGCTGATTGAGTCTCCTTTATTTTTCTCTTCGAAACAGCAAACATTAAGCACCCAGAGCTCATAGCACAGGCTTTAATTTCTAACTGCACCATCACTCTTATCCTATTATACTCCTTTTTCCATGAACTTATCAGGCTTTATCTTGAAATGGTCCTTTAACACATTACTTTGTTTGGGAGAGACTGTTGCAGAACTTCATTTATCTGATGCTTAGACCTTTTATCGCCCAGTGTAAATTTATTTTGACCAAGTTATTCCCATTTATAGTACTACTCTTTAAATAGCTTCCTGGTATTTACCACTTGAACACAGGTACAAAAAATGATCTTATCACATCTCATTTTTTTTTCCTGGTCTAAACAAGCCAGGCTTTTTCCCTTCTTCTAAGATTTCAGTAGTAGTTAGGCACTTAGAGATTTCTAAGGATTTTGGTCTCAGCATTTTCTTTCCATATAAATATGCATCTGTCTATGAAAGGCTGATAATAAAACCTTTTGCTATAAAATGGGAGCTAATAGATTAGAGGCAATGGAAGAAGAGTAGGCTCTAAATGTGTTGGTTGATGGCAAAAAAAAAAATGAACTCCCCATGTGAAGCAGATGTAAAAAAGAAAAATGTAAGATGTGTTTTCACTGCATGCAGGGAAATACAGGACATTGTACCTTAATACAAGACAGTAATAAGACTTTATTTAGAATATTATTTACCGCTTTGGTCACTTGTGTTCAAAAATGATTAATTTAACTAGGCACAAAGGTGGGCTAGAAGGTTGTCTAAGAAAGTAAGAATCCTATCTTACATCAAAAAATCAGGGTTTCAAAAGGAGAAAATTAAGTAACTTGCTTACTTTGTCACTATAGACCAGCTTTGTTCCAGGATAGTCACATGCAACCCATTAATTTTAAATCTAATTATGCTCTACTGCTAAGCACAAATGCACAAAATGTTATGCATCCAAGAATATATTTCACAGTGTTTTCCTTTATGGAAACATCTGCAGTACCTATTTTTAAATCAAGGACCCAATATTATGTCTTCACTGAAATGAAGCTATCTTCTGCACAGTGAACCAAAAGAGCCGTCCTCTAATTGTGTACTGCATAAGGACAAAGAAAGAGAGGAGAACTCCATTTACGTCCTCAGGTACAACAAAAGTCCTCATCAAATGTGTCTACTACTACTTCTTATGAAGAAAACAGGTTTGACATTAGATATGACAAATACATGTTTGAAGAAAAAAATTTCTCAGAGCTTTAGTTACTGTATTTGATGGACATCTTACATCCCAGTTAGTCTTTCAGATGTGGTAACTTCTGAAAACAGGTCATAGTTTCATAGTTTCATAGTTTGTAGGGTCGGAAGGGACCTGAGCAGATCATCAAGTCCAACCCCCTGCCATGGCAGGAAAGAGTACTGGGGTCAAACAACCCTGGTAAGGTTTTCATCCAGCCTCCTCTTAAAGACCCCCAGACCCTTACCTGTAGTCAACCCACCACAGAAAAGAACTCTGTACACAGGATTTAAAATTCAATCTCACCACTCTAAAAGATTGTATTGCTCTGAGAACCTCACTTCATGCTGTGAGTTAAGACTCTGATATCCAAGTGAAACACTGTAGGATCTTCATGCCCACAAGTGGTAAGGTTCTAAGTTTGCAGCTCATTTGAAAGATGAAAAGTCCTCCAGCACCATGCTGGGACATTCTTTCTGCATGTACTAAAAAGGAAAATTGCTTCTGAGTGAATTATTGCCATGAGCCTTGCAGTACTTGACCTACTACATGGAATGTTCCCATTCATTCACTGACCTACTTCAACCCTGGTTAGTTTATGAGAACTACAGAGATCAGAACTCTAAATCACATGACTTCAAAATCATAAATAGCATAGGTTTTCCATCAAAATGAACACAGCTGAAAAAAATTAGTAGAGATCAATGTTTTCCAAAAACACACGATCCATACAATACAGAAATCACTATCAGCCTTTAGGAATAGCCTTAGGGTGCCCAGTGCTTTTATAACCCATTAAGCTATCTTAATTTGTACATCCTTATCAGGGTTCCGCCATTTCAATAGTCTTCAGAGGCCTGTTATCTGAACATACAGCATTCCATACCAGTGACTCTGCAATCAACAATAGAATATAATGAAACAACTGTAATAGCACCGTGTCCCCACTTGAGAGGTATGTAATTCAATAAGTTTTGTTAGTTCTAGTTCTTCCTAGTTTAAGCAATACCAGGAATGCTTGCCTGTGTTTTCCATTATGATAAATATGAGGCATTTCAGTGATACACATAGACATAAACTCTGCCATACTTCCTGTGAAACAGCAAGTTCTAAATATGAAGAAACATTAAACTACCTGGGTCAAATGCATTCCTCAGGTCTACCAATTTGAAAACTAAATTATGTTTGGTGTAGCTAACAGACTTTTTTTTAACTCTCCCTGCTCC
Source organism: Alligator sinensis (assembly GCF_000455745.1). Classification (NCBI taxonomy): domain Eukaryota; kingdom Metazoa; phylum Chordata; order Crocodylia; family Alligatoridae; genus Alligator; species Alligator sinensis. The sequence continues at coordinate 1,263,436 of NW_005842169.1, read as the reverse complement.
CATTTGGGGGCACTATATTCTTAGCTCCATGATTCTTTGGTGAGTCCCATAGTAGTTCTTGCTTTTTTCCAAGGTCAACCCAATCTTATCCTTATGTGAAAACCTTCAGTCCCTGCTGAAAAGACAAGAAAGTGTTTGCAGGGCTCATGATTAAAGAAAAGCTTAAAACATGATCCCACAGGTGTCAACAATAAAAAACTCATTTGCTATTTTCAAATGTCCTTACTTAAGCTAATCTTATATTTTTGCAGCAAAGTTGTAAATAATTTACAAAATATAATAATTTTAAATTATTTTCACAATTAAATCAAAACATTTAACCCCCACAAGAACAGAGCTATTTTTTTTTTTTTTTTTTTTTTGTAGAATTAAGGAATCCCCTGTTGCTTTTCCAGCCCAAAGGCAAGAAGGCCAGAAAATTAAACTAACTTGAGTTTGTATATCTAAAACTCAATTGCATTTTAAATAGAAAAGAACGAAGAAATTCTGGAAAGCAAAATACACTTTTAATATAATTTCATTTTTAATAAATTAGTTTGTTATCACTTGTCCAAAAAGGCAGTATTTTCTTTAAAAATGTAGGCTTATATTTCCTCTCTCCATTAGGTTTTTATGGGTATGTCCACACATCGCCATATGGTGAAGTTGCTATGACACTGCTTTTGGAAGTACTAAAGCATAGCGCAGTATGGATAGTTACTGCTGTGTGCACGCAGTGCATGGATAGATTTTTCAGCTGTGTCACCATAACAGTGCGCTATACCTGAGGAGCACACCACTTTGGCAACATAGCTGGCAATCATGTGTTGAAACATGTGATCACTATGTTGCCCTAGCACGTCGTATGGTGATGTAGCGTGTCACTACATCACCATAGGATGATGTGTAAATGCGCCCTATGTTTTCCACAGAGCTAATTTTCCAGCTTTTCAGCCTGGAGGTCAAAGTGGATTACAGATTCTCTATGGACATTACATGTACACGAGCTGGTTCCTCATCAGGTGCAGAATATAGTTTCAGTGAAAGCAGTGAAGTTACATCAACCCTACACTGGTGAAAATTGGGCTCATGAGCCTAATAATGGGGAATATTATAAGGATAAAATATCTAGAGACCAATGTGTCTCCATTTTACATATATAAATAGTACAGAGAAGTCAGTGGGCCTAGGGTAAGTAGGCCAGGGCAGATGGGGCAACCACCACGGGTGCCAAGTGGTGGCATGAGGAGCAGGTGCAAAAAAAGCATCTGCTGCCAGCAACCACACAAATTGTAAATTGTGATTGTGGAAGCAACTGAAAGTTGCCCCTGCTTCTATGCCTCAGGCTCCCAGCTGCATCCTTATGCTGCTGCATGAGGTTTAGGGATGATTTCGGAAATATGGCAGGCAGGCACTGTCCAACACAAGGGGCTGGCTTGGTTACATAAATACAGAGGACAGGGATGACACAGACAAACCTCTTACTTAGCTGCCTAACCAGTGTGAATTGCCCACAGCTAACCAGTGTGACTAATCACCAGTTTGGGTCAGGAAGAAAATTTCCCTAAATCAGGTTGGCAGGATCCTTTTCTTCTTTCTAATCCTGCAGTATGTGGAATGGATTGTCTGCTTGGCCCAACTGAACCCTAACCAATTACCTGCCATTTCAGGTGCCCTTCATTGCCCTGAGGACTGAAAGGCTTTGTTCTAGCTAAAATCAATGTATGAATATCCAGGTGAAAAATCATGGTTTATGATATATATAGGTTAGATAATCAGACTAGATAACCTAGTGGTCCCTTCTGGCCTTAAACTCTAAAGCAGTGTCCAGACGAGCAGGGGTGTGTGGTTTACAGTGCCACAGACTTCTCTGTGGTGCCACAAACCACGTGCATTGCACGTTAAACCATGAACTGCATTGCTGATTTGCATCATGGGGGCAAAATTTGCTAATGGAATTTCCCTGGGAAAAAAACCCTGGAAAAAACTGGCATAAAGCACATGAAAATAGTGTGCACCGTGACAAACGCAGAGATGGGGGAGCAAGCAGCCCATAGCTGCCTACTCCCCTGTCTCCACCACTGCAGAGCCCCCATGCTGAGGCATGTGGAGACAGGAGAGTACTACCCCAGGGCTGCTTGCTCCCCCATTTCGAGGCACACTGTGTGTCAAAGTGGAGGATCTGCAGTGCATGGAGACTGGGGAGGACATAGCCCAGGGCTGGGGTACAGGGTGCTCTAGCCAGCTTCCCACCCCTGGCCCCCACAGCACATGGAGCCCAGCTAGGATCCATGAGGAGCTGGGCAACAAAGGGCCTGTAACAAAGGGCACATGCAGGGACGAGCGTTGTGCACAAAGTAGTGGCACAAATTTGTGCTGTTACTATATGTGCCACTGCAAGTGCATGCCCTTGCTTGTCTAGACACAGCCCAAGAGTCCATGCTGCATTTCTTTCAACTCTAGCAACACTACCTACCTGCCTGCCATGTCTGCCTGAAAAGGTTTTTGAGCCATACAATGCTGCCAAAAAGGCTTCCTGGAAGTATGTGTATGGGGGAATACAAGAAAAAAAAAACCTGTTGGTGTGTTTGGGCACACGTATGAAAATGTGTGAGAGAGAAAGACCAACAAAGTCCTCTCTTACGTCAGGTCTTTGAGCAGCTACCCAACTTTGCTGATACCGCGTACTGGCCTGGTTTCTTGATTCATACATTCCTAGATTGTTAGGGCTGGAAGAGACCTTGCTCTAGGCAGGATTAAAATTTTAAAAACTATGATTGAGACATTACATTTCTTCAAGCTAAAGTTTGTTACAAAATATTTTAGTTTTATTGTTGGTTCTATACACTAAAGTAATTGTGTGATTATCCGAGACATTAATTGCATAAGAGACTTTTAATGGAAAAGTGTGTGTGTGCCTGTGCATGCACATGTGTGCATTATAGCATCTATGCCTTCAGAGCCCTTAAATGTAAGAGGAAAAGTGCTTTCCAAAGCAACAGGAACAAGCAGATTAAACAGCAATTATTTCTTAAGATGAGGACCAGGACTCCAGGGGAGGCCATTAACATGAATCAACAATAACTTCACCCCTTATGATAGCATTCTAAGATGATTTTTTTCCCCTATCTCACTGGATATAGGTTGTAATTATTTGGCTGTGTCCTTCAGACAGACCCTATGCTGCTGTAGTCCTGTTTATGTTTTACTGAAACCAGAGATTGGTGTGGTACCCCTGCCTGATACATTCAACAGCACTGCAACTCTGTTCCACCTGATATGGAGGTACTTGACTTAATACACAGCTCTTTGAGGAAAAGAATCCTACAGCTCTGGTGAGCATAATATGAATTACATCTCATCTACTTACTGAGTGGGTATACTGTAGCCTTACCTCCTAACAAGGGCTGTTCTTAATCAAGAATACAGTTCTTTAGTTGCCATGCTAAATAGCTTATATTCATACAATGTTTCATCTAAGAATCTCTTAGATTAGTTATAAAACTACCGCACCTAAAAATTAAATTACTCGTCCAAAATCACACAGCAAGTCAGTAATAGAACTGAGACTTGAACATTGTTCTTTTGACTCACCACCCAACCCCTAGTCCAGGGGTGGCCAACCTGTGGCACATGGGCCACAAGTGGCACGGGCAGCCTGTGTATGTGGCATACAGCAGATAAGGGAGGGAACAGGCAACATAGTGGTAGATATGACAGGGATTACAGGACAGAGCAGTAAGAGCAGCAGATTGGGGAGACAGAAGGGATTGGAGTGGTACTTAGTGAAGGTGTAGGGTTAATTTGTAGCATGCCTGCCAAAAAGGTTAGCCCACGCTGCCATAATGTAATGATAGAGCCTACCACTTAATATAGTTTTCTTGTAATTCATCTTCGCTCCAGCTGTTCCAAATCACAATCCAATCCTAAACTTCTCTCTGGTCCTTTGCACTGATCCAGGCTCTCACATATCGGGTAAACAGGTTCACTTGACTTTACTACCTGTTCAATCACAAATGACATACTCAGAATTTTATGTTTTTTCTTCCTAAAACAGACATTATACTGTGTTATAACCATCATCAGATCTACCTTAAGCAGTTGAAAAATAAAGTGATAATTAACTTTGAATGCTTTTCTCCTTGCATTTATCAATCATAGTATTACCATAAAAGCCTCATAAAAAGTGCTAGCCTCCCTTTCCTACTGAAGGAAAAAAAACCAAAAACTTACAATCTTCCACTGTAATAAGGTTTAACTTTGTAAGACCTCCAAGCAGAAAACAAATTTCAGAGCCACCTGGTCAATATTGGGGAAGGTCAGTGACCTAAGACTGTCAGAGGCAGACAGAATACCTAGCACAGCTCATGTGTGATATGTAAAGACCTTCAGGCAATTTGTTGTGCCTTATGGGGTGGAAAGCACTGCAGCCTCAGTGACAAGCCAGAGCAGTGATAAACCCATGTTATAAAGCTAATCGAGAACTTTGCTCATCATTTTTGCTTAATGGTAGTGTAAGGCAGACAAAACAAGGGAAAACTGTTCTTGAAATAGCTGTCATTTTAGTACGTGCCATAAAATGTTTTATTGGGCGGGGGTGGAGTGGGCAAACTGAAGAGATGCATTAACATTGCTTATGGTGACTAGCAGGGGGAACCTGTTTTTCATCAGGTTTTATATTGACTGCCTGAGGAGATTATTGAGTCAAGTAGTATGTATGGATTTGATTAAAAATAAAAAACCTGGTTAATGTCATAACCATTATCATTATCCATACTTACACCTGTTGTAGAAGAGTTTTCATTGTAACAGATATAAAGGAGATCCTTTATTGAGGTTGGATGGCATGCATAGACCCTGGGGTTCTCTCTGTGTGTTTAGTTTCCAGATTGATTAAAAACAGCCTGAGCTGTCTGTCATTATCACACAAGGTTTCCTTAAGTTCTAGTTTGGATTCAACAGTCTCCAAAGGGACTCACTGTGCTAAAAATAGGGGTAATCACACTTTAATTTCAGGTCATAAGCTGATTGCTAAAGGATCAGAGACCAAATCCCTTTTCCTCTCACATAAAGTACAACATATTTCTGTGGCTATACTATGTGGCATTTTCAGTTTCATTTGAAGCATCAAGTATTGGGCACTCCTGGAGGCAAGACACTGGACTTAATGGTTGTGTGAGCTGATCCAGTAAGGCAAAAACCTATGCTCCTCTCCAGCATGCTGCTAGATCTCTATTTAACTGCAGCTGCCACCGTAGTGATCATATTGTGTGTAATGGTGTGTCTGCCTTAGGGAATTTATGGGCATGCAGTACAGGCAATGGGGAAGGGGGATGTGCGTGGGGTAGACAAATCAGCCAGGATGTATAGACATTTTGAATCACTGGCAATCCCCCCAGGGCTGTGCTGCAGAGAAAAAAAAATGAGGGAGTGAAGGAGCTGACAGCTGACACACTGGATGATCAGTTTCTTTCTGAAACGAGGAAAGTAAAACAACACTCAACAGTGATGAAAAGAAGTAAAAAAGCAGTCCTGAACTATCACTTCTTTCAGTGTTCCAGAGATTGGCTTAGTGCCCAATGCAAAATTACATCTGAACTCTCACACAGTCTGAGCAGCTCCAGGAAAAAGGCTGGGCCGAGCAAGCACTTGAAGAGCTGAGCTGACCATTTCCATTTGATCCTAAAAGCAGTTCAAGTTCTCAACATAAGGATTCAAGGATGCAATGCAAAACTAAACCTTATAAATAAAAATATTACTTTATATTGTTTCAGGTAAATTTAGTGGAGGTTAAAGGTGTTGAAATGACCATGAAGGAGGCTGCTTATTAACCAAGGAAATGGGCAACTATTAGTAATGTTTCTCCAGTGATGCTCTCCCACCTATGTGCCTTGTCATAAACCTGGAGGGACCAGTGGACACCTTTCAATATTTTGCAATGAAGCCTTTAACACTCACTGCTATAGGATGTCATTGGGACTAAACTCTTAACAGGAGTCTAGAAGAATAATGGATGAGTGTACAGATAATATCAACATCCACAGATACTGTAAGGATCTTAAAAAATTACAACTCAACATTTTGAATAAAGGCTACAAACTCCCAAGCTTCAAAGAAACAGGTGATCTTTTCTTGATGGGACCCTGGAGGCAACTTCCTCTGGGCATACTTTATTCCATCCCTGCAAACTATAGGATTTCTTACACTTTCCTTCAAATAAACTAATATTGGCCACTCACAGACAGGAGAATGGATTAGGTAGACCCCTATGCTAGTATGGTAATTCTATATCCTTTGCATTCCTCTTCCTACTGAGGTGCATATAAAAGAGGGATACAAATTAATTCCAACTTCCAAGGAAGACAGCTATGTTTTCCATAATAGAGCATTACTTCTATGTGATCTAAAATAACATGAGTCCTCAAATGCATTTCACTGAAAAAAAAATAATTGTTTCAAATTCAGCTCCTCCTCACCTGCTTGTCAAAACTCATATTTTTATTGCAACAATAGCTGAAATTGCCTGCCTATTTGAGCAGAGCCGTCAGCTGTTCTTTAATCTGCTTTATAGACACTATACATGTATTGAGTGCTTTAAAATAATCAATAACCTGGACTCAGTGCTTGTTAAAAAAAAAAAAGAGCAGGCAGTAGTTTCCATTTCTTCTTTGTTTCCAGTTTCATTTTCTTCTCTTATTTTGAGCTTCAAGGACTCTCACAGAAGTGTTGGGGCCATGTTGCTGGATGAAGGAATTTCATTAGGCTAAGATGACATTTTAAGGCTTGTTTTAATCATTCTAGAGCAATTGCTTTCTGCTTGGAATAATTCTTTTAAATAGTAGTTGTTGCAGAGCACAATCAAGGCATCTCTTAGCAGGATATAAGAAATGATCATAGACTTCTCTGATAGTTATTCGTACTCTGCAATAGGGTAGAGGTTGGGAGAGAATAGGGCTCCAGAGTGAAGTGGTCTGAAGTTGCCAATCACAGAAACACTGAGTGGCTGACTTTTGCATAGAATTTAATCAAAAACAGACTCCAAGTGGATATACTGCAGTCTAAAGTGGCTCAGCATCTCTTTTTGCAAACAGCAGCCATCCCAGCTCCTGTAAGCTTAGCCCAAGATAAACCTATGATCTCTATTTCCAACTTAAAATACATGCACAGCCTATCTCCTGAGTGTATACAAGGGCATTGCAGCCCCATTTCCAGCTGAACCACATCTTGAAAAAAGTAGGAAATATTAAAAAAAAAAGATCCTGGAATATGAGAGTCAACAATATATTCCTTGTTTGCCAATTACTTCAGATCTGTTTCTTGCCAGAAACCAACTGTGCCTCAGATTCACCTCTAGCTCTGTATTTCTGCAATTTCTGAGATGCTGAGTGACCTAGTGTTCCTACAGATTTACTGTAATCGTATTGCAAACAAATTTACACCAACAGGCTGATTTTATTACCAAGCAAGGCTCAATTCTCAAACACTAAATTATACAAGACAGTTTTAACTTGTCCTTCTGCAACTTTGCAAGAGTCATCACTTGCATACACAATTGTTAGTACTATTACCAGTGTGTGACCACATGTAAAATCCAATTTGTCTTAGAACTACCCCACAAATTCTGTTTCCTGCCTGCAAAATCTATTGTTTGTTTGCAAAGTGAGGGAATGAAAAAAAAAAGTCTAATCACTTGTACACAAAGAGCTATATGCACCTGGAGGTTTCATTTTGAAAACATGATCCAGAGAATCTAACCTCCTTCTTAGATACTAACAAAGAGAAATGTAATTTCCTAATTACAAATACTTTGAAGAGTAAGAAAGGCCTAAGTTAAATGAGCTTGTTCAGATCATTACACTCCACATTAAATTTTGCATTAAAGAAGATTTTATAAGGCTTTACTGACAAAAGAAAACTAATTTAATGAAAAACAGCAACTGTTTTTTTTAACATTTTAACATTACCCTGCAGGGCTGTGGTCCCAAATATCAACAATGTACTAGTCTATGAACACCAGAAAGCAAAACTGACGAGCTGAGATATGTTGTCCAAGCTAACTGAAGTGCAAAGAGCACACATTCTCAATGTGAACTAGCTATTTAAAATTCTGTCAGCTTTAATAACTTAGGTTATTATTAGTAACACAATGTGAGCAGGCATCTTTCCCAGAATTCTCAAAAAACCAAACAAAATCCACACAATATGTAGAGTTCAAAAATCCATGCCCTCCATGAAGTCTCACTTTGTTGCAACACAGAAATTAATAACATTATATAGAATAATGTAACATAACGCAACATAAAACAGAATAAAACTTACAGTTCAAATTTTCTCCCAAAGGCTTAGATACAGGTATATTTCCTCACTCAGGACACCCTATATCCCCGACCCCCAGAGACCCATTCTTTCCCTTATATATAGGTAGGGCAATGAGCTGCCTGTATCTGTCACAGTGTTGTTATTGCTAACCTTCATGCTTTACCGTGGGCATTGATTTATTGTTTTTGTTAATAAAAATAATATTATGAATTATCATGGCATGTCAAGTTCTTATGCTCAAAATGTTTTTTCTTTCTTTCTTTTAGGTGTGTGTGCAGGGGGTTGGGGGGTGGTGTATACAACATCCTAGTGCTGCCCAGCCGGGGCAGGGTGTGGGATGGAGCAGCGAGTGGCTTTTTTTTGGGGGGGGTGGGGGGGGGGGGGGGGGGGGGGTGTATACAACATCCTAGCCATATCACATTATTTCAAAGGAGACTGAGGTTAAATGTCTTTTAGCTTACATTTTAGGTAGTGTTTTGCTGTAGAATAGAGGCCACCCCCAATAAAAAGATGTCTCTCATCTTTTGTTATTTTAAATGACATAAAAACCAGGCTGCTATTCTGAATAATATGGTTACTGGGGCTAAATTATAGTCAGCTATAGGGAACAATTTTTTTTTAACATAATGCTTTGTGCAAGTATCTTTGGGAAGAGGTTAAGTTTGTCAAGTATTCCAACAAAGACGAATCTGGAGAGTCTGAAACCCCTTGCAGACTCTGAACTCCAACTTTCATCTAAAGCTGCAACAAATCAAGGAGCCCAGAGAACCTAAGAGCACAAGCTTGAGCACAGCTGTGGGAACCAAAATGGCCCCACAGTATGCCAAACTTTTTATGGGCCACGTGGAAGAAGAATTCCTCAAGAACTGCACCAGCAGACCCATGCTATACTTAAGATGTATCAATGACTTCTGCATTACGTGGACTGAAAACCTGCAGTCTCTGATAGTTTCAATCACCCTAAATACACCAAGAAAGCTGTAATATACAGCCAAGCCAATACCACTGAATTTGCAGTGAGAATACCTGCAATCATCAACTCACAAATCTCAAAAGGACTTTCACTCGACAAGGACACTCCTCCAGAGAGACAGATCACACTTTTGAAAGAGCCACCTGGATACTACATGAAGAACTGCTGCAGTACAAAAAGAAAATCCCCATGAATCACACACCGTTAGTTATGACATACCATCCCTCCCTGGAACCTATATGGAAAATTGTCAAACAATTGCAACCCATACTAGAATAAGACCCAATTCTTAAAGAGATCTTCCCAGAGCCACCCATCCTAGACTTTAAACAAACACTGAACCTCCCCAACCTCATCACTACAAGTAAACTTACTATGTCCCAAAACACACCAAAAGGATCCAAACCGTGAGGACAAGAAATGTAAAACCTGCCAAAATATCTCCACCACCCCCACGATAACTACACCCCACAACAGAACCATCACCATTCCCGGATCTTATGCCTGTACCTCCAGAAATGTAATATATCACATCTAGTGCATTAAATGCCCTGATGGAAAATATGTAGGAGAAACCAAACAACAACTGCATGCCAGAATGAGTGCACACTGAAAATCTATCAAAGACAGAAATACCCAATTACCTGTAGGTGCACAATTCTCACAAGATAACCACTGTCTCTCCAATCTCTCAGTTCTAATCTTCAAAGGGAATTTACGAAACACCTTTCATAGATGAGCCTACAAACTTTACTTCATCAATCTACTGGATACAAAAAATCATGAACTAAATATAGACATTGAATTTATGGCACATTATAACTTGTCTACCATCTGATACCCCAGGTTACCTCTCCACTATTTACCAGCTACATTCCATCACAAGCTCACCATTTCCCTCCTCCCCTCCCCACAATCTGTCTCTCACCTATTGTCTCTGACCTGCTCTGACTCTCACTGCCATGCATTTACATTTTCACTGACCTGAATTCTTGCATACTGGCTTCCATCCCATCCAGGAGAGCACAAAACAACTGCAGATGCTCCCTCTGCCTGAAGAAGGGTCTTTGTACCCAAAAGCTTGCAAAGAAGAATTTTTTCCAACTATTTTAGTCGGTCTGATAAAAGATACCAGATTTACCCAAAGAACTTTGTCTGCCTATGTCCTTAGACCAACACAGCTACAACCAACACCCCTCAAGCTTGAGCTGGGCTTTTACAGTTAACTGGCTTCTAACAGTCCCTCAGGGGACCTGAAAATAGGACTGTTGGTTTGTCTGGCAGTTTAGGGAGCCTCTGTAATTTTATTAAAAAGAAAAAAAATGTAAAATTAAGTTGTTTCATTTTTTTCTTAAATAAAGGTTAGGGTGCCTGTTTCATCTTAATTTCCTGCTTTGGAATAATGACTTTCATATGAATGGTGGCATCTTCTGTGTAATGAAAATTCCAGATTCCAATCTGTTCTATTAAGAAAAAAAATCCCCTTGATTATGCATAGTTTGGGGGTAAGTTAGCATCTTAATTTTGAATGCAATGGGGTAATATTAGAATATTAGAGTCAACACAACCCACTTAACTAGCTCCTAAATTCACTTATACCTTTGATCTATTTGGATATTTCAGGCCAACCTGTTACACGTGTAAGTAGTTTCCTTCTGACAAAATACCTATGTAATTAGAATAAATGCAAAACTCTTGAACTCTAGGTTCAGACATGATGCCTTAGTTGGTCTAATAAAAGGTATCATCTCTGAAACAAGAGTTCTAGAGTTTTGCATTTCTGTTTGTCTCAGATCAACACTACTACCAAATACATCTATGTAACTAAAAAGTATTCCTATATGTATAAGAAACATTTTTTTAATTTAAAAAAAAATATATTATTTTATTACAGCAAGCTGGTAAAAAGAATTGATATTTTTTTTTAAATCAGTGTTGACATTTTCTATTAACACACACACAACCACAAACAATCAATTGTACAGAAAATCTAAAAAGGAGCTTGAAAGACAGATTGAATCAGATTTCCCCACTGAAATATTGGAAGCATATCATTCATCACATTTAATTTGAATGAAACATTTAAGCTACAATGGGGTTTCACTCTGTCCACAGCTAGTAGAGAGATATTTTCTGTTTGTTTTTTTTTTACCCAGTGGTAAGAAGCTCATATTTTACTGTGCTATGTAGTAAAGTAAGTAGTAAGGTGAAAAGAGATATGGAAAGGTCTTCTTTCAGGAAACAGACTTCAAAGTTAACCTTGGCAACATGAAATGGAGCAGATGGAAACAATATTTGACATAAAGGCTTTTTGATGTGTATATGTATGTAAGCCTTTGATATTTTTTTGATCCCCCAACTTTTACTGAATCAAGTTTCTGCCTCAAATTACTTTAACCAGCTGCAACATTTTCTCTTTCTGCCCAGTTTATTTATTCATTTGGGTAAAGTTGGGTGAGAATAGAATATTGCTCTCTTAACAATCCAGTATTTGATTTAGTGATTGTAGCTATTAAAAAAATGGATATGTTGGCTGCCACTGCAACCAACTTTTGTATTTGCTCCAAATACTTATTAATACCCCAAGCTATAGGATCCAGAGGAGAAATCCTCTGGATTCTGAAATATCTGAAACAGAATAGATTACACATGTGAAAAAAAAGTAAAGGTTTACGATAGATACAGAAGTAAAACCCCCCAAATACTTCACATCTTTCTTTCCTGAACACTATTTGTATTGTACCAATATAAAGATTCTATCAAAGGATCCTTCCTACAATTTCAGAATCTTAGAAAGATTCAGGGTTTAAGACATATTCTTCAATAAACTCCAGGGGTGCATCCAGATTGACATTTATGTGAGGTATGTGGCACCGCAGACCCATGTACAATCCACACATGCAGGCATTCCCCGCACCGCTTATTTGCAGCAAGGGGGGGGGGAGAGACACGACAGACACAGGGGTTGATACTGGGAAATCTCAGTGTCAAAAAAAACCCGCAAAAGAAAAAAGTGCAGCAGTTCACATGGTGGAAGTATGCACCCCCAAAACCAGACCCTGGCCAGCTGGACCCATACTCCAGCTGTAGGCCAGGCTCCCTGATGCTGGATCACCATGGCTGGAGCCCTGGGAAGCCCTCAAGTAAGGCTTCTGGGGCCAGCCCAGGCGCTGACCCCTGCCTTCCCTACCCCACCCAGGACAGCTGCACATATTGCGTCACTGGTATTTGCCCCAAAGGAAACGCACATGCACATTCATTTCTACATGGTCCAGGTGACCAAATAGCTGTGCTTCTCTGAAGCACAACTTAACTTCATTGGAGTTCCACCCAAGCACAAAAAACTGTATGACTAGGCTCTTACTTGGCATTTAGATGTGAAGTCTGCAAGAACATTGTTACACATCACTTTTAGGCTGTTTCTACAACTCTTAAACCCTGGATTGTTCACACATTAACTCCTGAAATTACCGTTAAACACACCTTAGGTGACTTAAAATTATGCTACTCCAGGGCAAATTTATCTCTGATCCACATTACCTAGATCATGTTCCATTAATGCAGGGGTAGGCAACCCCCGGCATGGGTGCCAGAGTGTGTCACTCAAAGGCATTTTGCTTGGCACACATGCCTCTGGCTGGAAGGTGGGAAGGGGCCAGGGCTACATGGCAACAGCAAGGATTGGGCCCCCTCAAGGCTCCCCCATCATCCACCCTGGCACACCAACCTTCTTACAAGTTGAAGTTGTGGGTGGTTTTGGCACTCTGCCCAAAAATGTTGCTGACCCCTGCATTAATGCATGGCCACTTCCCACAGATGAGGCACCAAGCTACAGCCCTATGGTATCCCAAGATGTAGTGTCCCCTTTCCCATCCTTCTGTTTTATGTGGACAAAGTTTCCATCCCTTGGACTCTACTGCCCAGGGAGGATTTGCCAAACCAACTCTACATCCCACTCCCAGGGATACACCCTCATGCAAACAGCCTCCGAGCACATTTCAGCTTGTCAGGTCACAGGACCTGGGGGGAACTAGGCTGAATGGGGTCCCTGTGAGCTGGGGCTTCCTTTCCCAGAGCAGGGCACTAGCTCCCCAAAAAGTGCCTTCCCTCACTGCTCCTGGCTCCAAGCCACCCAAAGAAGCATAGCTAGCACCCCCCACATCCCATTCTATTATAAAATGAGACCATCTTTAATTTACTACCTCTTTCTTTTCAAATCCTGTTATATATACACACTTTTTATTTTATCCTACAGCAGCTGACTTCCTTTTCACAACCCTTCCTCCACTCCATTTCCTTTCTACCTCCCACTTCATTACGTACACCATCTCACTAACTCTCCATCTCCCAGCTTCATGTTTTCATCCCTCCTCCCCAGCCATCTCTCACACAACCCCACCTAAAGCAGGAATAGATACCTGCCCTGACCCACCAGCCCTGCAGAGGCAACCCACAGCTGTATCTCCTAGTCAGGCCCCTGCTTGATGGCTCTCTAGCAGCGGGTCACAGCTGTGCAGAATGGAAAATGGAGTTGGGCTGCAGCTCACCCTCCCAACCCCTTCCCTGACTCTCCCCCACACACCCTGCCCCTCCCCTGAAATGGCTCTTGCTTTGACAGTGGGGTAGACAGCAGAGCAGAGCACCAGAAAGCAGCAGCAGCTAGAAGTTTGCTGGTCCATGGGGTGATGACACTTCCTTTTTTTTTGGTGCCAAACATTATCAAGTGGCCATTTCAACAGAGATTTCTGCCAGCAAACAAAGGAGGTCTTCCCCTACAGATCTTCCCCTACAGCTGTGAACCTCCAGTTACTACTCCTGTATTTTCTGCAGCTGCTGCTCTGCATTCTCCACTACCAGAGCCAGAGATACTTTGGGGAGGGCGCAGAGTGTGTGTGTATGTGTGGGGGAAAATCCGGTAGAAAGATGACGTACTAATCTAGCTCCATTCCAACAGCCCTCCCTATTTTAGGCAGTGCCCTGGGATTCATGACTCACTGACCCACGCATCATTATGCTATTGGATGACACTCTTTTCTCTGAAAAAAATCAAACCAATGTTTCCAAGTGGCGGTAAAGTCACTGGACTTCTGGATTTGTCATCTTGTTTCAAAGATGGTAACCATATGGGTCAAAATGCATGTCATTTTTTTTCCAAATATAGTATGATTCATAGTTGGGTTCAAGTGCAATTCATTACCTAATGCTTCCTTGTATTCTTCCTTAGGGTTAACTGATAGGTTAGAACCATATATTGGGTCTTTGACTTGAATCTCCCTGTCCCACTCTGAATCCACCATATTGTCATACATGGTCAAAGCAGTTTCCCACTCTTGCTCTTCAAGTTAATAGCATTCCCAGAAATATCTACAGAAGCAATTATTCTAGACACACTTTCAATGGCAGTAAAGAAAATTTTCTGAAGATAATTGGCAAGCCTGATATTCTGGAGATTGTTAGTTTCATATACACAGAAATTAAAATGATACAATTAATATGTAACACTATAGAGCTGGGAGTAGAAAGTTCCGACTGTTCACGCAAAGAACACAGAATATGTTATTTGCCTTTCTTAAGAAAAAATGGTATCAAGAAGTTCAGGAGCTCAACTCTTCTGTTGACAGAGGGCACTGGTTCTCAACTGAGCTAATTTTATATGCGTTTTAGAGAAAACATGAGATTTACCAGAATAGAAGGTGAGGACAAATCATCTCAAGACCCTGGACTAGCACTCACAAGATCTAGATTCAGTCTCATACAAGGACTTCCAGTGTGATCTTCTGCAGACTCACTTATGCCTTGTTAACACAGAAGGAATTAGCTGTCACTGTGGAACAGATACTCCAAAATAAAATTACTTTTATTAGAGAACAGAAAGCACAATTGGGGAGCTACTGTTGAATAGCTTATTCTGCAACTGCTAAATTGGAAAATTTCCTCAAATAAACAAGGTCTATATCTCTTTATGCCTTATTTATCTTTAAAAAAGGAGAAAAATATTCCCCTTATACCATCCCTTCTTCCTGTGTAATGTATATTTTGCATAGACTGTCTTTCACGATATAGCTGTACAGTGTCCAAGACAATGGAGCCTCAATCTCAGTTGCAGCTCTCATTTACAATCATAACACCAGTAAAAAGAAATAATAAATAAGTATTGAGCCCTAGGCAGATGTGACTAGTTGATCACTCCCAGGAATAAACTCAAGAAGTTGGGCACAGACAGAAGTGCAGCTCCCAGTCTAGCCCATGGTGATTCATAAAAATCTCTATGAGTTAGACCAATCCCAAACAGACATTAGCTGTTGGATCAGGAGGGTGAAGGATTATTTGGAGCCAATCCAGGGAGAGAAGCTGTGTCTTCCCCTGGCTCTTCCCTTGCATCTCTTCTTCACCTGCATCTTTTCCCCTAGCTCTGCCCCCGTTCTCAGAGCTCCCTTGCTGTCCCTGGATGGGAGGAGGGAGAAGGCATGGGAGGGAGGTCAATCTGAAGTTGTGGGGGGTAGGTGGATTAAAGCCTCCTCAAGGTGAGGGGCTCCAATCCACTTGCCCTCCCCCCAAACTCCAGTAGAGCTAAGAAAACCCTAGTAGGAACATCTCTCCCCTGTCTTATCCCCCTCCTGTCCAGGGACAGCAGCTCAGTCAGGCTGCTATTGCAGCCAGGGCAGACAGACATCAATAATTAATAAAGTCGCTCCATTTAGGAGCATCTTCATTTGAACCCTCATACAACAAAGGTTAATTTGTCATGGGATCGGAGGGCTCTGCAGCCATGCTCTTCTGTTTGGGCATGGCTTTAGAGTCCTATCAAGGGGCCGATTGAGTGGCAAATGTTATTTCTGTCTGTGCTAAGACGTTGCAGGTATTAGCAGTGAAACTGGCAAGAACAGCACATTCCAAACTAGGGAGCTCCCTGTTCACACTGAAACCAAGTTGAAAAAGAGATAATCGTGTGACTCAGTTACCTTAGTATTCAGCTGGCTCAACTTATCAGTGATTTATAAAAGTGTTTTATGTAGCTATAGCCAGGACCACCAACCATCATATGGCAATGGCATGGGATTTTCAAAAGCATTTGGCAGTAGACTTTATCTACTGCTTTACTGAAATCAATGGAAATGGGAACAAGGATGGGTCAGTGCTAAACACTGTTGAAAGTAGTCAGTGCTACTTAACAAAGACCGACAGAAGTTCTGAACCAATGATGAAACAAAGTGAAAAACTCCAGTTACCCAACCACTGAACATCCAGATGTTCTTCCTTCTTTGGAGAGCATTACACTTTAGTTTAAAAAATATTTTGATTTCCATCCTGCATATCCAGGTAAAGCTTTTCCATGTGCTAGCATTTTAATTATATTGTTTCCCCTTCTTTTCTCTAAGAGTTGTCACCAAGATTAAAATCCTTGTTCAAAGCAGATCTAAGCAAGAAGGGTGACTTTAAGGTTCATTTTCTAATTGATCAAACAACCTGCTAATTAAATGCATCTGTGCTTAATCAGAATGGAGCTAAAATGCAAATGCACAGCATAACATTTAGCTAGGTGCATAAAATTCTAGCCATCAAGGGAAATGAGGCTCAATATGTAATTTATTTACATTATAACTAGGATTTCAAAGGCACTTGACAGAGGAAGAGTACCTAAATTTCTCCATTTCCTTTGAAAATATAAGTCCATGTTTATTTTATTTATGCACTTTACTCATAATGTATGTGCTGAGAGTTCCCGAGCACAATCTAGCCTCCCAAAGGCTTGTCTTCACATACAGAGCGTGCAATGTAAAACCTGGGAAGGATTCTCTAACTGAACAGTGTTCTGGTTGTTCTATACTCCAGGTCAAACATACTGATAAGTAGGCGTCCAAAAAGTTACAAAATACTTACTTCCTCTGCTTAAAGGATTTGTTTCCCTACTAATCTATATGATTAATTGTTCTATCCCCATCATTCCTCCCCATTCAAGTTCCAGTGGGTGCTATATCTTTCCATAAATTAACTAACATTTGGAACAAAATCAAGGGCTAGCCTGAGGGTGCCAGCTAATGTTTGGGATTCAAGAGAATAATGAGAAGACAGGAATTAAACTATTTCTACTATACTACAACACTCACATAGTTTTTCCACGGACCAAATCATAAGGCAAATGTGCTGACACAAATACTGTTGTACCATTTGGAAACAGATTTAATGATGTGTGAGAGGCAATACTGGTTAAATCTAGGGATAACTTGGGTCTATCTGACAAATGTTATGCTTGAATCACTGTGACTGATATCAATTAGAATGCACACTTTGCACTATTGTCTCTAATGCAAGGATGAGCCAAATGTTTTGCATTATTATCGTTGTTGCTGTTATTGGTGGTGGTGGTGTTTCATCTGGATGTTTCATCATGACTCCACTATTAAAGATTATTTGAAAAAGGCAAAAAAATGACTTTTCTGATGCTACCCCAACTCCCCTTCCCCTCCTTCCCTCCGCCCCCCTCCAAAATAAAAACCCTCAAAAAATCCAGGACCAGATCCATGAACAGAAAGCACTGGCATGAAATCTCCTGCACTAACCACTGGGAAGTACTCCAGTTGTTTAATGATGGAGAGAGAAATTACAAACCACAACACAATGTCGTGTCATCCTTGGTTAGGAAACAATTGTGTACTGCCTCTTTGTTTAAACTGCCTCATAGCTTGTCAGGCTTTTATTTCCTTTTGTCCGAAAGAGTGGTCTTATGAGAAAGAGGAAAATTAGCCATTATTCTTACCCACAAACCTCCTACATCATATCTTTTTAGCACTTCAGTGTTTTTTGGAGAGCTGATGTGAGTTATAAAAGACATAATATCAATAGTGCCCAAAGACAGGGCTTATCCACAGCCAGTGAAATGTGCTTGCAGTTGCTTGTCTGTGTAACAACAGTGACATCAAGTGGACAATACATCCAAATCCTTCTAATGGATACTATAGGAAAGACCTCACAGCTGTCTCTCATGAGCTGTACATGGGGATAGAGTAAAGTATTTGGCCTAATTTCCAGAGCAATCAAATTGAGCAGATTCCAAAGTTAGACTCAAATGATATTTGCTTTATACTCTGCTCTGAAGATAAGAATAGGGCTGAAAAATTATGTCTTGGTTATCCTGAACAAACTTTGCCATTAACCTGGGCCTCAAAGACTATCCTTTATAGCTTCTCATGAAAACTAACTGTTGCCTATGGAAAACTTCAGTTATTTTTAGAACAACTTCCCTTTAAGTTTAGTTCAGCAGATATACTACTCTTTGGCTTGGAAATAATGGCAAAGGCTATGCATAAGCCTCAGCTTATGTGGAAAATCCATCCCCCCCCAAATTGGAGGGCCACTAATCGGTTAAGTCTTCTGTAAAACTCAATGTCATTTATAACTTCACTTGTTCTAAATGTAAGATAGTCCAGGCCTTTGCTAGTGGGAGATTTGGGAACATGGTGAAGAACTTACAGAGATTTTATAACAGCCACAAACTACTATATCTATATAGTAAGTATACAGGATATGAATATTTCTGTTAAACAAATTATTACAGCACAGTATTAAAATACTAAATTATACTTCTATATTTTCATGGAAGGAGGGTGTGGACATGTGTTTGAGTTAATGTAGGAACTAAGCTATAAAGCTTACATTACATTGCATTACCAAATACATTTATCATTTGTCCTACAGTTGGCAAAGGTGACCTCTGGGATTCCTGGATTTCCAGGGGGGAGAGGGAGTGCTGTTCTCGTTTTCTTTTAGATTGAAATGATTTGCAGGCATAAGTGAACAGGATAACTCTTGTCAACTCTTGAAATAAATAAAAAAAAATAAAGCCCTCATCTGCTTCAGTTTGTCAAAATAAGGTCTTTCAGCTTTTTTGTGGTGTTGTTACCTAGCAAAAAAAGAAGTTTGCTTGAACACAGGAGTTGTGTCCTGAGATACAGTTTCAGCATAGCCTGAGGATTCAGAAACGATGCAACTGAAGGGCAGCACAGTCCAATTAGTTCACATCAGATCTGAGGTGAGATCCTCAGCTGATGTAAACTCAGGCAGCTCTAAAGTAGTAAGATGGACAGCAAGATTAATTGACTGACAAGACAGAAAAGTCCATGTGGGGGACACTGAAATTCCCAACTTAAGGCTTCCATCTAAGGCCTTTTTACTGTATACTGTGTACCTTGCCATCAGAAAGATCTCAAAAGTCTTAGCAAATATTAACAAATTTAAACTCACATATGTTCTGATGTGGTTATTGTTCAGTCAGCCCCATTTTAGGAACATGAACCAGAATGATTAAAGGCTAAATTTTGAAAATATTGAACATTGGTGGGCACTTACTCATATGAGTAGCTTTACTGAAGTCAAAGGTCTATTTGAGAAGTCACTGATCACCAATGTGAGTGAGGATTTGAAATTTGATCTTCAGTGATTTGACAGAAATTCATGGACTAAGTCTGTGAACAGCCAATGAGTTTGGCAGACATTGAGTTTGGATTTTTAATATATTTTGCAGTGTGTTTAAGTGCTAGTGAAAATTAACATGTTAATACCTGTCCAGCCTTCTCTCCTCTCTATATACACAGAACAATACAGGCACTATAGCAATGCTAGCTGCCCTTGTGCTGTTCAACTGGAATGCAGGACTAATGCTGTCCCACATAACAGGTACTTTTGGAAGCAAAGAAGTGATTAATAGCTGTCCTCAGTAAGTTAGAAATATAGTAGGACTCATGGGGCTTTGTGGGAACCAATATAAATGCTTAATGCTTGTGTTGTGCTTTGCAAAGAGGCATTATCACATCTATTTTTAGGCAGGTGGAAACTGAAGCATAGGAAGGTGAAATGACATGCCTCAGATTGCATTGTGTGTCAGTGACAGAGTACGGAAGAATATCCAGGATTCCGTAAAAAGAAAAAGAAATAAAACAACCCTTGCTTTAGTGTAAGGAGCAACTGAGGGTATATCTCCACTGAAACATTGACCAAGAAACAAGAACTGACCACTTTTTACTGGTTCCACGTGGTCCTACATGTTGCTTGTCTCCAAAATGTCCTGTAATTAGTTTTTCACACATATATTGGGATGCTCTGGAAGGGCCGGTCTTGGCTGTCATGCTCAGCACTGCTTTAACAGTAACTATACAACTCTCTTGAGAACATGTCAAGTGCAGAGGGAAGGTGTGGGCAGGGGGCACTGTAGACATACTCTGAGTGAATCTTAATGTAGCAATCACCATTTTTGTCTTTTATTTCCACTTAAACACTGTGCACTATGCCTGGCCAAATGACAAGGTAGCTCTCTTTCCTTGAAAGCCAAATGGTCCATGCATGAGTTGCAGTTACCGTATTAATTATGAAAATATCTATTTACTTGGGATTTTTTTCAAAAGAAAAACACTAAAAATAGAATCACTTAAATGTGTATTTAGTTTCAGTGCCCAAGTGACCTACCCCCAAGGAATACCAGTTGCTGAGCCACTTGAAAATGCCCTTGTAAATTAGCAAACCTTGCACAAACACTGCTGGCAAATTCAATCATTTTTCTGTCCTACTGCATTGTTATCTGCTCCTCTCTTAAAGAGGTGAGCTTCATTTTGCTTTAATTCAGTGTAGGTTACTGAGTTGATACAAATGACTTTCCTTAAGAGTCATCAACTCTATTCATATTTAACTATAGACAGTAACAAAGTAGAACAAAACAGTTTAGAAATTCAGCTGTCAGTTGCATGGTATTTTCTGGTCCTCCTTTTTTTTAATCTTTTCCCTCAAAATATATATTTTATCTCTTTAAAAGAAGGGTATCCAATCATCCCTTATACTGCAATTCTGGGACTGCTGAAAGAAAGGGACTTAAAAAGAAGAGGTCCAGGCTCCAGTGGGCACATGTGCTTTAACTAGCAGTAACCTATTTTACTGCATGTTGAAGCATCACATAAGAAAAGGGCAATTACGCTAATGCACAGTAAAATAAGCTACTGCACATTAAACGTTGCTTTTAAAAAGTGTGCTTTTGGTATTGCACATTAGGGAAGCCTAATTAACTTTTATTTAGTACCTCAAAATAGAGGGTCCTTATACATGAGAAGGAGGCTGGTCTGACATGCCATAATTACAGTGCATCAGAACAGACTTGATTAATCGAGTCTACTGGAGCATGGTAATTACCGTACTCCAGCAGCCTCCCACATCTCATGAATCAGTGTCCTCACCCTTCAAGAGGGCAGTGGGGGTGCTTTATCTAAAGCTCCTTAGACAAGCTTTAGATAAAGTACCCCTGCCACCATTTTCAAGTGTGGGAACACTGATATACGAGACACTCCAGGCACTTCACAGTAACTCTTGGAGCCACTCTAGTTAAAGTGAGCCCCCCGCAAAGTATGTGTATAAATACCTGGAGGTACTAAATTTAATGTCCATTAGGAAAAGTGCATTAATGTGCATGTAAATGTACCCAGTATCTCTTAAAATCACCAAGCTTTTACAAACTCCCAAGGACCACAAAAACAACACCAATGATATTCAGAAACAGAAGCCTGAAAGTAGGGCTTCAAGGTTGTTGACTCAAAAGTGAAGCCTTTCATAAAAGCATATCTGCAACAAGCAGCTGATGAGAGAAGGAATCAGACCCTCAACCACAGCATTATTAAATCTTTTGCTTCCCCTGTCCTCCCCCAACCCTCCCCCTGCCCCCCCAGGAAAAAAATGAGAGAGAAAGATCTTTGGAGGAAAATATTCAAGTGCTCTTTTGAAGTCCAAATGTAAAATTGCTTTGCATACCCTTCCACACTAAAAAACAGTATTAGTACATGAAACCAGGCATTTGTTCACACAAAGCTAGATAACTGTGCTCCTATGGTCAGATAATAAAAGAGGACCATATGCTTAGGTCTTCCCTACATGTTAAATATGAAGTGTCTTTACAATACAAATGTTTTCAAAAGAATCACAAGATGCTGATTCAGGGATTATTCTAAATACAAAAGTAAACATCTGAATTTGTTCTTGGGTATCACAAGTTCAAATATAAGTAATAAAATAAATAACAAAGAAGAGAATATATATTTTAGGGGTCACAAAGGGGGATTTGGAGACAGAAATTTTAAGCCCTGTAAGACATGGTATTGCCATTAGACATGAAGGTCATTTCTACTCCATAAATGGGAATAAAAGATTTAATTCTGAGAAAGGCATAGAGGGCTAATTAAGGTTTACAAATACACTGAGTGAAATGTTCTGGAGAAGTGCAAAGCATTGTTAGTATTAAAAGTGTTATTTCCTGATTTATTTTTCCATTTTTTTTTTTTTACATTTTACTCTCAATCCTTAAAACAATTCTAATGTTACTCTTAGCCCTACTAAAATACTTTACCTTTTATGTTCTTTTGCTTTTATATGATGCATAGTACAATAATTGTTGGCATCTATTTTCATATCCATAAACACATGTTTTTCCTTTATTTTGAAGGAGGGTTTTTTTTTCCCTGATAATTAGAACCAATTAAGCAACAGTTTAGTATGAAATCACAGCAAGTCACTATTTGGCTACATCTCATACCAGCTAATATTTAATCCTTAATGAAGTTAGTCATCTTGCATTAAATATAATGGTGCTGAGCAAATTGTGAATGATGCCAATAACTTGTGTAATTTTCTGAAAGCCACTTAAGCTCTGAAATTGCCCTGTTTCTTCATTCCCATGTTCTTGCTAATGGAATAATTTGAAATTAAGGCAAAATTAAAGAATACATATAGTGGTATTATTTTCTATTCAATATGGGGAAGATGCCAATCTTGTGTTCTGATCCCACAATCCCCATGATTTATTTACATTTTTGGTTGTGGTATTATATCCTGGGTGTACACAAAACAGAATTAGGTCCTTAGGATAAGGCTTA
This sequence comes from Alligator sinensis, assembly GCF_000455745.1. Lineage (NCBI taxonomy): Eukaryota > Metazoa > Chordata > Crocodylia > Alligatoridae > Alligator > Alligator sinensis. The sequence goes on along the minus strand of NW_005842169.1, from coordinate 1,240,261 downwards.
AAATTAGGAATGCACCGATAGAGATTTTGAGGGCCGATACTGATAGCTGATTTTTAAGGAGGCATATTGGCCAATATTGATCCAATTTCCAATACCAGCCTGGCAGCTTGGAAAGCTGCGTGCAGCTGGTAAGTCTGGTGTGGTGGAAGGGGAGCAGGGAGGAAAGGGGTGTGGCAGAGCAGATCCAGGCCCCCGCAGTGAGGGGAGTGGGGCTGGAGCCGGGGCCAGAGCTGCCCAGCTGGGGCAGGACAGGTGCAGGATGGAGCCGTGGCTCATCTGAGGGTCATGGGGGTGGGC
>NW_005842169.1:1211323-1239793 GCF_000455745.1 Alligator sinensis | reverse complement strand
GGGACCAGCAGCTCCTGGACCAATGGAATGCAGTGGTGGGAGCCAGCCCCCCCTTCCACACACCCTCCTGAACAAGCCATGGCTCTGTCCCATGCCCGCCCCACCTGAACTGGGCAGTGCTTGCCTCAGCCACACTCCTCCCTCACCAAAGGGACCTTGATCTCTGCCCCCCACCCTCCCAGCGCTTCCCAAGAGTGCTGAAGGAACTGGCTGAGCTCATAGCAGTGCCTCTGGTGAGGCTGTTCGAAGAGTCATGGAAATCAGAAGTGGTCCTCAACAACTGGAAGAGGGGTAATGTGGTGCCCATCTTTAAGAAAAGAAAGAGGGATGACCCTGCTAATTACAGACTGGTCAGTCTGATATTGGCCTTGGGAAAAATCTCTGAAAAATTGTCAAGGAGGCCATCAACCACAAGATCACAACTGGTGGGGTACTGAGAAGCAACCAGAATGGCTTTGTAGAGGGGAGATCATGCCTAATAAACCTTGTGTATGTTTATGAAAAGGTAACTAACCACCTGTGCATGGGACAGGAGGTGAACATCATCTACCTAAATTTCAGCAAGGCCTTTAATACTGTTCCCAATTAAATCCTTTCAGTTAAGTTGGTGAGCACTGGCCTAGACCAGGCTACAGTGAGGTGGGTTGGCAACTGGCTCAGTGGCTGATCCCAGTGAGTGGTAATTGATGGGGTGGCCTCATCCTGGAGAGCCATCTCCAGTGGTGTCCCCCAGGGATTAGTGCTTGGGCCCATGCTCTTTAGCATCTTTATCAATGACCTGGATGAGGGAATGAAAAGCTCAATGATTAAGTTTGTGGATGACAGCAAGCTGTGGGGATAAGTGGGTACATCTGAGGACAGGACAAAGATCCAGGATTACCTTGACAGGCTGGTCCTAGGGGCTGAATGCAATCAGATGAGGTTCAACAGGGACAAGTGCTGGGTCATTCATCTGGGAAGGATGAAGCCTCACCACACCTATACAATGGGTGGTGGTCCACTGACTAGCACTACATCCAAAAGGGACGTGGGGGTTACAGCTGACCAGAGAATGAATATGACTTCATCACAGGGGAGGCTCATCAACAGAGCAAAAAGAACTCTGGTGTGCATCACCAGGTGTGTCACTAATAGATCCAAAGAGGTGCTCCTCCCCCTCTATTCAGCATTAGTGAGGCCACAGCTCAAATACTATGCCCGGTTCTGGGCACCACATTTCAAGAAGGATGTGGACAAGCTCAAAAGGGTACAAAACAAGGCCACCCACATGATCAAGGGCCTGGGGGACAGGCCTTATGAGGAGAGACTTCAAGACCTGGGTTTGTCCATTCTGAGTAAAAGAAGACTGAGGGGTGACGATAGCCACCTACAAATATGCTCTCCAAGCCAGCCCAGAACCTGGGAGAGCAACTTTTCAAAAAAGCACCTCCCAGGAGGATAAGAACCAATAGGCATGAGCTAGTTGGGGAAAAGTTTAGTCAAGACATATAGAAAAACTTCTTTTCCATCCAGGTAACCAAAAACTGGAATATACTTCCAGCAGAGGTGGTGCAGTCACCATTCCTGGCGGTGTTCAAGACGAAGCTGAACAAGCACCTCATTCAGCTCATTTGAGCCCACTACCTCCTGCCCATGGCAGGGAACCAGACTTGATGATCTTATAGGTTCCTTCCACTCTTCCTTTCTATGATTCCCTCCCCACTCCCCTTCCACCACACCAGACTTACCAGCTGTGCACAGCTCTCCAAGCTGCTGGGCTGTGCTCTTCGCTGCCTACATGCTGCGCTGTGGCCACGCACACACATGGGCATTTATCAGCCAAATTATTGGCCACATCACCGATTTCTGATACAATTAATTTTCTTTATATCGGTGCTGATCTGATATTGGACCGATGTATCAGTGTGCCTCTACTTAAAACTGATAATTGATTATTCCTAACTTGTGATTGTTAAAAATCCCACTGGATTCATCAGAATACTAATGGTGCTTTTAACCTCAGAAACCTATCCATATTCAGTCTACCCACAAGCTAATGAAGCCCATATCACCAGTTACTCTTGAAAATTTGTGTTTCATTCTTCATTCATCATGTTGTCCCACAGCTTAATTTAGCATATTGTTATTTTCCTTTTATGCTTCCAGAATAGAGGCAACACTGAAAGGGAAATAAACCATATTTTCCAAAATTTTTATTTTACAATTAAATACTGTATTGGTCTATATAGATTATGAATAATGAATCTTTTAAAATCTTCTTTGACACATGTATTCACAATAACAATCATAATTAAATGCAAAAACTAAGATGTGAAATAACCTAAGTATGATGCAGAAAATGAATCAACATGTGTGGGAGAGAGGGAAAAAAATAACCTCAGGAAATAGGAATGAAATCCATGAAAGTATTGTTGTTGTTACTATTACGTGTTTATTCAGCACCTTCCAAAGGAACATTTCAAAGCAATTTTCAAATATATCATTAACAAGATCTTAACACTCATGTATGTTAAATGTTATGGCTTTCATTTTATAGGCTGGGAAACATAGGTACAGATAGTTTAAATCAGAGATATCAAACATACAGCCCATGGGGCAAATCTGGTCTGTGGAGCTGCTCCTTCTGACCTGTGAGGCTTTTGACATACGAGGGAATTTGGGAACTGGTTTAGATGGACAAGGCCTGCCACAGAATCCACATTGGTTGGGGCTGTCAGTGACAAGGGGGCAAGTGAAGGCTGTTTCCAGGCAGACCTTGCTCACCCCATGGCTGACTGTCCTGCCACAGTTCTCCCCAGGGCCACTTGGCCTGTGCCATCTTCCCCCACCCCACCACTACCACCACTTCCACTGCTGCTTCCCCCATGGATCTGCCAATGAAAAGCCCTGAGTTCTGGATCTGACCCAAGCCTCATTTTGACACTCCTGGTTTATTAAATTACTTGCTCAAGGATATATAGAAGCAGAAAAAGAACTAAAAAAAAAACTTGATAATTTTGTTGTACTAAATTTAGTTAAGGGGCGGGGTTAATGGAAATGAAACGATAGGTGAGACCTTTTGAGTCTCAAATCCTAATTTATTGAACATATAATTAATACCAATATTTAAGCAAGGCTTTAAATACAACACTCAACTTCTAAGCACACGCTAACAGTCAATATAGATATTCTTACATGAGTCTCCCAATGGATAAAGTGAGTTCAGGTGGCCAAGTGTCCATCACAGCACAGGTTCAAATAGTTGTGTTTCTTTTCCTGTGTGTCATTCTCTCCCAACTTTAATTTTTTTCCCCCAGGTTTTTATATATTTTTTTACAGTTTTCTTCCCATTATCCCGTATATAGATATGTCCTAAATATTCACCAACCATCTTTTACAGTGTTTGTTTTCCTGGTGTATGCATCCTGTCTCAGACTGCTAAACCACATAATCTTTTAATTTTTTTGCTGACATGGGTTATAAAGAGATGACCCCAAACTGTGACCCCTTTGCTTTGCTTTTAGTTAATGGCATTAGTTATGTCAAGACACAAAATAGTGTTGCTTATGCTAAACATTTTGCTAAGGTGGCTTTCAGGTCTACAGTCTGACAAACAAATAGCACAGACTCCTGTCTGTCAATCAAATATTCAACAAACAAAGTGGAAACAAGAAACTACAGGCACACCCAGATGAGCGCGAACATGCAGTACACAGCACCACAGACCCATCCGCAGCACCAAATGCTGCACACACTGCACATGAAGGCATTCCCCACAATGCCACTTTGTAGTAAGGAGGAGCAGGAGGGGGTTGACCCCAAGAGAAACCAGGGTCAAAAAAACCCACACCTGAAAATAGCAGGGGAGTGCACGTGGTGTCAGTGTGCACCTCCTAAAACCTGGAGCCTGGCAGGCTGGAGCCACACTCTGGATGCTGGCCAGGCTCCCTGCTGCAGGAGCACAATGGCTGCAGCTCCCAGAGGCCCCCCAGGACTGCAGGTAAGGCTGCTGGGGCCAGCACAGCTGCCGGCCCCAGCCTCCCCTACCCCACCCAGGGCAATGTGCCACATGCTAGAGTGCACGTGGCATGAGCCTTCCCCAAGGGACAAGTAGCAGCAGCACAAGGTTTGCCGTTGCTGCTTGGCCCCAGGGAAACATACATGCCTGCTTGTGGGGAAGCACCCTACAAGTCCATTCTATACAAGCAGAAAAGATTTAAATGAAGACAGCTTGGTCTGTAAAGGCACACACAGAGAACACAGTACCATTAATAAAATACTCATACTCAAATCAAGTACAGAAAACTCTTTAGTATTTTCTTGCAGCAGTGTGTGAATACAAAACACAGCAGCACTACTATAGCTTTTCTTTGATACAAAAGAAAGGGGAGAAAAAGAAAGAAAACTCTTCTGTCTTTTCATTGAACTTGACATTTGCTATATATCTTTGCATAGGAAATCAATACAAAAGTCTGTGAGAGGTAAGGCAGCAAACAGAGCTGGGAAGGAAGAAAGGCCAAATAAGTAATATTTTTTTTTTTTTGTAAAAGAAGATTTAGTTAATAACTAAGGTAAGAAAGTTAATATAAATCAGAGGCAGGGTAGAGTTCCTATGGAAAAATATAAATGATATTAGGATTAAGTTGATAGTAGGCATTAGCTAGGCACCCACCTGATCAAAAGGAACAAAAACAGGAAAAAAAGATAACAGAAATCAAAAACAGGACAGATGAAAAGATGACATCAGTAGCAATCAATAGAAGATTTTAACAGCTACCTTGGCAAGTGCTGGAATCCATTAAATTAGATTAGACACTTTTACCAATGCTGTAGCCAGTCACATTCACTTTCCAGCAGTTAGGTACACAGGAGGGTTCATGTTCCATCAGGAGCAGCTTGGTTCTTTCTAGCACAGGTCACTGTATAATGGCTGTAGGATATATTTTGGTGTAGAGTTTCCAATTTGTGCACCTATATTTTTAGATGCCTGCTAGAAATATATATTTCAGTTGCCTGCACAATTCCATGCTTAAACTTTTGTTCATTACATATGCATTTACTACATCAGGGCATGTAAGTGAAGTGGATACCCATTAGACAGGCAAGTCAGAATTTATTCTAAATTTAGATATTCAGAATTATATCTTAGCTTTTATATAACTCTGTGAAGAACTGTAGATTCTTACCCTGTTCTCTTCTCATTTGTGGTCCATCACACTCTAACTGTCAACATGTCTAGCTTTCATTAGGAAATGCAACTCCAACCATGGTCATTTTTTTACAAGATAGAGTTACTACCAAAGTGCCATTACTAATTAACAAATCACCTGAATCAAAATTCAGGTATGTCATGATCAGACAATATGATTGGCACCAGAACAAGAATGGGCCAGAAGATTTCAAATGACCAGGGATCATTTATTTCAACTTCATTAACTTTCTATAATTTCTGTTCCGAAGTTGGGCTGGCCTCTTTAGTGACTTTTATGATGAAGCATATTTGGGTAATACATAAGTCTAAAAGTTGTAGGGTGCTTTATTAATGTGTGGGGTCTGATGTCACAAGGCTCTCCTATAATAAATGCCCTAATAAAACTCATGAACTTCAATTGGATTTGAGGATACTCATTACCTCAAATGATCAGACTTAACTTTACCAGGAAAATGGGTATAGCAAAACTTATCTTATAAAAATGCTCAAGGGGATGATAAAAATGAGTTTGTTAATTAAACAAGCTCAAAATTGTCCTCTGTATGTTTTGGGGTACTTTGGGGCTGCAAGTTGCTGTTCAAGAAACTTTTTGTAGAGGTTTTAGTTTGACTGATTGGTTTACAGATTTATTTTTCTACTTATTGCAGTATCATAGTACCTTTAGTATAAAATTGGTAGCAACAGAAAAGTCCCTTGTGGAGTTCGCTAATCATATACCATATAAATATAGTATATGACTCAATAAAATTACAACCACCAAAACTTCAGGGAATAAAACATAAAATAATAAAGAAAAGACACACTCAAATTTCTCTAGTAAGGTAAAGGCAAATAAAAGACTGATTCAGTTATGCAGTAACTGGTAACATCAAATTACAGTCATATCATATGAGTATCAGATTTTTACTTGGTCATACAGTCCATTTTATAACATCAAATCAAGACTCTGTTCATATTGTTGAATATCACAGAGCACTGGAAACAGCTTAGCATTTCAGATGGGAATCATTTAGTGATAAGAGCAACAACAAATATATTTGAAATGGAGCCACTTTAGAACCATCTCTAGGGAGATGCTGATCATGGACTTCAGCATTTGCTGCCTATCTATTTTCCTCCAAGGATTTGTCCCTTTGGCTCTCAAAAATAGAAATGAAAAGGAATATCTGTTTAAATATTTGGAATAATTAAGGCCTTGGAACAATGGGGTAGTGAAAGAGGCTAAGGCACTTAAAGAATGATACACTTAATCCAATGAAAAACACAAGCTATCAATGGTTGCTTACCCAGAAACATCCAACACCACCATGTGCAATAAAACTGGTGCCAAGGTACCTTTATATCACAGTGCCTTGTAACTGCTCAAAAAAGTAATAACATACAATAATTAATGATTAATTAAGAAGTCTGAGATTAGCAAGACAAATATTGAAAGGAAAATTTTACAAATGGACAAAAAGTGTCAGAGGGAAAGGGAATGAGGCTGTGCTGCCATTAACTGCTTTCTCTGATAGCTCATTAAGTTGGCTTTTACCAAAGGAGTCAAGCCTAAGTGTGTGTATATGTGTGTGTGTGTGTGTGTATGCATGTGTAGCAGATGAAACATATAAAGCTAGCAGGAAGCTCCTGCTGGGGACCCAGGGAGACGAGTGCTCAGATTTCCCTGCAAGAGGCCAGAGAAGTGTTTGGGGGATATGCTCCCCTGTGGAGTTCAATAGCAAAGCTACCATTAAACAGTCAAAAAAACAGTGCCAGCAGAGGTGAGGAACAAAGGGAGAAAAGCAGTAACTGCTAAGAGAGCTGAAAGCCTGCTGCTAGCAGCAAGAGCTACAGCATTGGATATAGTGGCCATTTCTGATGTGTTTCTCATTCCACAGGAGAATCTGAACAAAAACACAGCTGGATTAACAGAGTATTAAGGGGGCAAATAGGGAAAGGCCTGAGAATAAGGAAGATAGGCAGTTCCTCTGGCTGAAATGAAGCAGATGAAAACACAGGTAAAAATTATAGCTGCCCGTATATAGACAGCAGATAGTACTATGAGAGGAAAGAGTGCAAAAAAGTCTGGCCTCTTTTATTGCTTCCTACTGGGAAAACATGGTCCTGCTTTACCGTTCCCCACAACTGATTCTAGGGTAAAAGACTTATCCTGCTAAAATATTTCCTTTCCAAATCTGGTCTAAGAAATTCAATTTTTGAATCCCCCACTTATTCTACATATGCAGTATCTAGATAAAATTTCCTGGAGTTACAAGGCAAAAAATGTTCTTTTTTAGTTTTCCTCCATCATCTGGTGTTACAAGTAAGCCAGCAATCAGAATACAGATGATAAATTACACCCTTTCAGCAGAATACAGGCCAGCTCCTCAGCCAATAGTAAAGTTGGCTTGACATAGCTTGAATAAACATGCATTTTTGTCAGTGAAATAAGATCCAAGGAGAACAAAATGCATTGAGTAAAAGGGTTCCATATTTTATGGTGATATTTTTATTAGACCAATAGAGTTAGACAAGCTTTTGAATGCAAGACATAGGTACAAGATCACTTTTACACTACAAAATGTTATGGCGTTTCTTTTTCTGATGTTTAGGATACCCCCCAAGCCTTTCCCTTTTGGCTATTATATTCAAGTTTTTATGGTACAACTTTTTTGTGCCTAGATGACTGGAACTGCTTAATGAACAGTTTACATAGCTTCATACTGCTGCTATACAACTCATAGAAAACTAAATACTGATTACTTAGAATAATAGGATTCTGAAAGGGTCATGGGAGGGAAAAGTGGATTAAATGATTGCTCCATGGCAAAAGTTTTGGGTAAGAGACTACAGAGATTATCAGATTAGGGCCTGAGGTTTAAGAAGAAACAAAAGGAAGAGTTACGAGGGAGAGAGGAACATAAAGACAAGGGAAGAGAGGATGAGCAGCACACACTTGTGGGAAGCAGGACAGTGTTTGTCTGCAGAGATGGAGTATATGTCACAGGGGCAGAGGAGGATAGAATGAGTCAGAAATAACAAAGAAATGCAAATAAATCAACAAGATGTTGATCAAATTGTTTCCAAGTAGAATGGTTTCAGTATTTTCCAAGAGGTAAGGACATAAGTGTGATAAGGCTCTTGAATTCAGCAAGGGCAGAACTAGAAGACTAAATGAATACAGAAGCACTGATTAACTGCAGAGGAAAGGCAGTAAGAGTACATCAAAGGAGAGCAAAAGAATCTCTTCAGACATAGAGGAGTAAGCAATTGCACGGTTTATCAATTCTCTTTTTAACTTTCATAAATAATATCAGGTTTAAAAGGAGAAGGTAAGTTCTAGTATATGAAAAGCACATGCATCTCTCTTTTAGCAGGAAGAAGGATTGAAGATGTATAAGGTAAGCAATTAGCTGAACAAGTCAGGGCATGTGAAATATTTAACTTTTAATATCCCTTCTGTTCGATTACCTAAAGCCTGAGGAAAAAGAAATACAAGACAATTTTTTCTCTCTGAGCCCAACTGCAAAGCTCAACTTGAATCTTCTATTCTCCTTACGACCACAGGTCTGCTGCTGACCTCACTGGGAGTCTTGTGCATGAACTGAACAGAATATCTAAATCAAAAATCTGTCCAGTGGGCATGATATGAGAATGGAAATAGAAGGGTTGTATTTGTCTTATTTATAATACATACTGCATACAGGGGAAAAAAAGACTCTAAGATATAGGGGTTGAAAAGTCTAGCATTCAAAAGTTAGCAAATGCTAGATTTAGGATTACCCTGCAATCTCATTTTGCACCTGTGTGCTGCATGGGGAATAGGACCTGTTGAAGTAGGAGGGCCCTTAAGGTGTAATCATGTAATTTGAGACTGTATCATACTAAATATGTTTGGGAAAAGGGAACAAAATAATTTCATATCATTCAAGAGCCTGATTTGTAACCAAATAATGTATTTTATTGTTTTTTTAATGTAAGCTCATACATTTATTTTAAAGTAAAAAATCTAAAAGCAAATTCTAGTATGTGCTGCTGTAATCAAATTCCAACTGTTATTTATCGTCAGCAGGGACTAAACCCTAAACTTTGAACTTTGTCTTCTACCAGTTGAGCTACAGGAATAACTGGAGCTGGCAGCACCAGAGGGAGGTGATTCCCTGGCATCAGAAGGCAGATCCACAAATAGCCTCTCTTGACCGAATGAGGCTATTTGTGGCCAAGAGAGGCCCCACTTAGGGCTTAGGGAATGGGACTGGAGGTCAGCTGGTTATGGAAAGAACCCACCAGCCAAAGCAGGATAGTGCTTGGTCAGAAACTCTGAGGCAGACTCTCTTCTACAACAGAAAATAATTCCATCAAGGCATGGCAGGAAAGAGGAGAAGAAAGGGTACCCAAGGAGCCGGAGTGGGGCAGGAGCTGCATGGCCACCTGGGGGTGTCATGACCACCCCTGGAGCTTGGTCTTGTCACAGGGAGCAAGGGGTGGGGCTGGTCCCTTGCCCCCCTGCTGCTGCTTGCCGTATCACAGCAGGGGGGGCATACAAATTTAAGACAAACTTCCACTAATTAAATTCTATACAGGGGAAATTATTTAAAAAATATATAATTTCCATGTGTAGACTCTAATGCGGAGGGGGGGCAGCTTAAATTCAAGGTAATCTTAAATTTAAGTAAATATGGTAAATTAATAAAAATACCATAGAAACAATCAAATCAAAACCAACATACCATACTCCCTGTCAAGTTGAGAATGATATGACCAAATTCTACTCAAGTGAAATTTGTCTGAGAAACTTAAGAGCAACTGAAATCATTGAGGCCACCCCTACATGTTCAGAGAAGATGCTCCAATGTGCTGTAATTACAGAGCACTGGAGCAGATTCAATTAATCAAGTCTACTGGAGCGTGTTAATTATTGCACTCCAGCAGACTCCAGTGTCAAGTGTATCAGCATCCCTGCACTGAAACGAATCACTAGCAAGGAGTGAGAGGAGGGGGGGGGGGGGGGGGGGGGGGGGGGGGGGAGGTCTTTAACAAAACCTTGTTCAAGAAGCTTTAGTTAAAGAGCTCCTGCTGCCATTTTTTAGCACAGGGACACTGGTACAAGTGACACTCCCGGTGTTTTAACTAGAGTGACTCTCAGAGTCACTCTAAAGTGCCTCCCTGCCCCGCACACAGACTCCTGGAGCACATGTATAAATGCCCTGACGTTTTAATGGGTGTTACACTACAGCTTCAACTACTGTAGTCACTTGAATGATTACCAGTTAGCTTTAGACACAGGCACAAATAAAACTCATTAGGTTAAATCACTAAACATAGAGGTAAACAATATTATAAATATATTTTTGTATTGGCAAGGTTTCTAACAACATCTACATCTCTTTAGCTTAATTTAAAAATAAGAGTTTTGCTATTAAGATGATGTTTGTTTATGTATACAGGGAAAAAAATCTCATGCTATCTCCTTCCTTCTATATATGCTTATGCATTAAAATTCATTAGCATGATTGAGGCATGGGAAATAAGAATAAGAACACCACAAAAAGGAACATGTATTACTATTGTCCATTTGCAAAGCAAGATGTATATCTGTGGCATGGTGATGTATGTTCCATGTTTCCTAATCTCTCATTGATTTCCAGGGGGGAAGTGGGGGGAGCGGGTCGTTATCAGCTTCAGTAAGTATTTGAAGATGTTCAGAATTTTCCTGGATCAGATTTTTTAAATCGGCTTTGAATTTAATAAGAATAACAACACCATATTTAGCCCTAATGAGTCCTTATCCCTTTTCTTTTTAGATATTGCTCTTACATTTGAAAATCACATTTGATCTTGAGCATTAGAGGGGAAAAAAGACTGAAAGATGATGGTGGAATGGAATTAACAACAACAACAACATGAGTTTCTGCAAGAACTATAAAGAAAAATATAAGAATCAGGGGAATAGAACAAATTCAAGTAAATACTGTTTCAAACAGCTTGCCTAATAGACATATATTATACTGTGAACTAGGTAAAACAAGATAGTACAGGCCATGGGCAGATTCAGCTAAAAGCACAGGGAGGCAGGTGAACGCTCCTAAAAGGTCTCATGGGAGCAGGAAGTGATGGGTTGAAGCACTACATGGTATGGCCATACTTCTCAGGAATCACACTGGCCTTCCAAAAAATAATCTCTGGAACAGCTACAAAAAAGAAATACTTCCCTGAGAACGTGCAAAACTCTACTTCTGAGAGAGAGAGAGAAACTTCTGAGCATGGTATAAAAAAGGAACAATTGGATTCCCCTTCCTTTTACTTCAACTGGTAAAATAATCACTTTGCCAAAAAAAACAAACAAACAAACCCTCCCCTCCCCCCCCCCTCAAAAAAAAAAAAAAACATATCAAGGATTTTAAATTGTTACTTCATTTCAACTGGTAAAATAATCACTGTACCAAAAAAACAAAACAAAACAAAAATCAACTCTCCCCAAACAAAAACAAACAAACAAAAAACCCCACAAAAAAACCATATCAAAGATTTTTAGTTCTCTCCTGAATTCCATGACTTCATTAGGACTGAATACTTTTATAGGAAAGCCATTTTTTCCTACTTGACCAAAATATTACTAAAGCATCTTGCCAATCAGATAAACTACAGAGATACAGAAGATTTCTTCCCTATCGCATCAAAGTCCTGGACAAAGGAATTTGATATGCACATGCACTGAAGATGCAAATGAAACTACATATCAACATGCCCTAGCAATATAGGCAGGCATCCCAAGTGAAATGACAAGAAATAAATAAAGAAAGAAAGAAAGAAAGAACAAAAACGAGTCAGGGATCATTTTTCACCTACTAAAAGAACACAGATTTTGCATTATTTTTCATATTTCAGTTTGACTACAAAGAGCAACAAAAGAGATGAAAATTATTCCAGGCTGCTCAGTTTTCCTCAGAGACCCACAGCTCTTATTTGCATCTTATCTGTCTGTGAACCAAGATGATGGAAATCTAGTTGTAGCACTTCTGCCTCTGGGAAGCATTGAGGCATGTGAAAATTTTAAATAGCAAACAAAAAGTATGCGAAACATTAAGGTAAGCAAAGTTTCAAACTGGCCCTTGAATTTGGAAGAAAGTTCAATTGGTTCTTAGCCAGATCATCTGTCTCTGATACAGCTACGATATAGCTGTATGATAACTACATAAAAGACAAGACCATCTACAATGATTTTATAAACCTGACACACATTTTATTTAAAGTATTAAATATGTGTATTTTTACCCTTTGCTATGTTTATTAGAACTAGGGCTTACACTAGCAAGAAATTGGTGCTTCCACTTTGTGACCTTGCAGACAGCAAAAATCATTGAGGCAGATTGTGTTCATTATTGCAGATACAGCTCAGGCTCATTTGGCATACAAACCCTATTTTTTCAGACATATACTGCTTAGCTAATGTGATCCATGTCAGTTTGAAACTTCATTTAAAAGTGGCCAGTTGAGTCACAAATTGTTTTCCTTTTCTAAGAGAGCAGTTTATACCTTTAATCTCTGGAGATTTAGGTTCAATTTATGGCTTAATTAAAATAAAAGAAGGAAATGGGTTTGGTGAGTCACAGTGAACATTTGCCAGCATTGTTCGTGTCCACTTAAAAGAGCTTAGAACTAAAATAGCAGGGGAGGTTGTAGGTCAAGACTCAAAACATACTGATGAAGCAGCATTGGACCTTTAGCCCTCTTAGCAGAACAGCATATGGGAAATCAGCACACACTTATCTGTTACTAGTTTTAGCTACTAGCACTTTGCTTTAATGAGTATCAAATTCACCTACTCTTAAAAAAGGGAGCATGAATTAGAACAGAAGAACATATATACAAAAACTTATTAAAATAAAAAATGAAAACAGCAGATTTTTTTATAAGTAATTACATCTTGGGTTCTTTGAATGTTGGATAGCTTGGACTCTTTAGGGTTACAAATGCTTTGTGTTTTCCAATGAGAAGCTGAAATCTTAACTGATCTTGATAGAGTTCTGCATACATAAAAGAGATCCTAAAGTCTAAAGTGCTTAAGAAAGGTATCATGTTTTTAATCGATATTAAATCTTTACTCTGTTCCAAATTTGCCTTTTTTTAACCTTGAGCAAGTCTCCTTGTAGCACAATATACAGCCCAGTACCATAGCAAAGGAGGGCGGGGGGCTAGTGGGGTGACTGCCCTGGGCACTGAAGCGAAGGGGTGCCAACAGGTGATTCACAAGTCAATATTGTTATAAATATTTGGAAAAATTTTGGCTGACAATGGCACCAATAAGTGCTGCATGCAGTCTGTTGGCGGGGAGGAGGAAGGGAGGGAAGGGGCACAGACCAGCCAGAGTCATATTCTAGCTGCTGGAAAGGCTCTATGCACCTGGATCAAAGAGCTGCAACCCCAGGAGGCATCTAGGACCCCAGGTAAGGCTGCTGGGGCCAGTCCAGGTGCTGGACCCAGGCTCCCCTGACCCATCCAAAACAATCTGCCCTGTGCCAGAATATGTGTGCAGAGGCAATCCCCAGGGACAGCTAGCAACAGCACAAAATTCCCCAAGGGAAACACATGTGTGTACTCATCTGGATGTGCCCCTGGAGTCAGTGGGAGAATTTCAGTTGACATCAGTGAGCAGTCAGGTCCCTCAGTTTCCCCCTCTGAAGAATGGGAATAAAGATTATGCAGGGTATTGCTAATTTGTAGAATACACTGCAAGGCATATCATAGAATCATACAAGTAGGGTCGGAAGGGACCTTGTAGATCTTCAAGTCCGACCCCCTGCCTGGTCAGGAGGAAACTGGGCTCAAGTGACCCCAGCCAGGTAGGCATCGAGCCACTTCTTAAAGACCCCCAGGGTAGGAGCCAGTACCACTTCCCTTGGAAGTTGGTTCCAGATCCTAGCCGCCCTAACTGTGAAGTAGTTCCTACGGATGTCTAATCTAAACCTACTCTCGAACAACTTGTGGCTGTTATTCCTTGTTATCCCTGGGGGCGCTAGGGGAAACAAGGTCTCCCCCAAACCCTTCTGGTCCCCCCCTAGTGAGTTTATATCTTGAAGGACTGGTGAAGACAAATCGTTTAAGTATATTTAAGCACATCAGGAATTTTGATTGCTGGGTTACATTGATGTCACTGGATTACTCTTTTTTTTCAAATGTAATGTACTTTATGTATTGACCAGGGACTTAAAGTATTCAGAGAGGTGCTTCTTGCTGTTTTATAAAGGAATTAGTGCTTTTGGAGCACTTGGATACCCCAGTGATGAGCACCATTAAACAGCTGATAAATCAAGGGGATAAAATAAGGATACTGGGTTCATCATTATAGCATGATGTCTACAAAATACAGCGTACTCCCATTCACTCTGATATAAGCTTTTACGGAAGGGACTGGATTTTTGTTCTGCTTCTGGAGTGCATATCACAATGGTGCTTTTCTTCACAACTATAGCTCATAGGCTCAATGATAGTACAACTAAATAATAATAATATTACGCTGCATAACTGGAATGCTTGCACATTTGATGACATAAAATTTTTGCACATTTAAAATATAGTCAAATAAAAACTTTCAGAATAAGAAGTTAGCTTTAGCCTCTACATACCATAAAGTTTGTTTGCAGTTGCTTACCTGCTCTAAGGAGTGAAATGTCAGGAAGGGAGGTGTTTTATTTTGTTTCTCAACTTTTTTAGGAAGTTAATTAAAAAAAAAACCTTTATTTTGATTATGTTCACCAGTTTTAGAACTGATAAATATAGCAATGTTCCTTTGACTATGTCTTTGTTACTAAAGTAGCTGGGCATCTACAAAGAAAATAGAGATACTGAGTGAGTATAATATTTCTATGTAGAAGAACATCTCTAGCATAGTATTTGAAACTCATCTGTTGTGTAAAGCTTTTTCAAAGGATTTTTGGCTTGTTCTTATACTTACTACTCCACATATTGCCAAATTTCCAAGTCCTTAGATTGGGATTTGATCTTTCCCCCCACAGAGATCTAATGGGAGCCAAGAGGAGGTAATGTCCACAAGGGAAGGAAATTTTAGATACTCCCAGTTCCATTTGGAATAGGTGATGTGATTTAGCCCCCCAAGGTTTTACTGGATCTTTAGGAAAGATCAGGTAACCTTTTTCATTAGGTATACAAACAGTCAGACTGAGCCTATGGGTTCAATAGGTTTCACTCTCACTCCCAATCTTGTTCCAAAGATCACCAGTAAAATAAGTAAATAAATGGATGAAATCCTGGTCCCCTTGAAGTCAATAGTTTTGCCATTGAGTTAATGAAGCAAGGGGACCTGGAACCTGGGATAAACACTGAATAACCATATACAGCGTCCTCATTTAGGAACCAAGATGTTTTTACATAATACCTAGTGTAATATTGAAATTTTCTAGCAATTATTCTAATGTTTACTGCATGGCAGCACTTTTCCAGACGCACACCAAATTCTCTTCCGCAGTGCCACAAAGTAATAATGTTTTGCTGTAAGCCACAGCAATGCAAACCACAGGCAAATTCCTCAGCCGGCACACACAGCTAGAGCAATGATTTTACTACAGCTACAATGGTTTACACCTGCTAACAATATGACTGCATAAATCTAGCATCTATTATCATTCATCATAATTGAACCCAAACAAAACTATTTATAAAATGAAACCAAAAAACAAATGGATGAAAAAAACATATAGTGTAGTGCAATTAAGCACAGCAGCCACTTAATACTGCACAAAAATAGCAAACACATGCTGAGAAAATGAAATGAAAGAAAAAAAAAGAAGGCAATGTCTTTAGTTTCACCTGTGTTAAATCTGTGAGTGACTCCAATGAATTCAGTAAATTTATAATTAATTCAAATGGACATAACTGGTAGCAAAACTTGGTCTCAAGTGAGAAAGAATGCTATGTTCAATTGAAATTGTAAGTGTGACTAGTATGCCATTGTAGTTAGTATTTGGCGAAGAAACAGGCCTCTTGGTTGTGAAATATGAAATCAAATCTAAAACATTCACTGTAAAGTTCTCAGTCCCCCATCCCCCACCCCAAAACAACACTTCCAACTGCACTCCCTAGGCATTCCCTAGGTCCATATGGCACATTTGCTCAGTTGTGAATCAAAACACAACTCACAATCTACTTAACCACCTGTGTCTACCTCCACTCTCCCCTGCTGAATGATAAGAGCTGATCAGGTCCAGTGTTTCTTGAGGCTATGTTGCACGTGACACTCAGCACTTGTTTTATATAGATTGTAGTTATCATCACTGTACCATATTAAAAGTTGGAACATGTTCTTAGCAACCACACAGTAATGTTTACTATGATCTCCCAGCCCACATGCTTCATAGGGAGCTCTGGAAAATCAGACCTCTGAAGCTGGTGGTGGGTGGAGGGAGTCACGGAGAGTTGAGCCCAGGAGATGGTGCCATTCTTGCCACTGGATCCTGCTAGTTTCCCGAGACCTGAACTAGTTCAAGTTTCCCATGTGGGCCTAGGGCTAGGACCCAGAATCACTGTGGGTTCCAGACCCAGGACCACAAATTGCTTGCACCTCAAATTGCTTTTGTTATCTCCATGGAGTGGTCAGACAATAGTATAATGCATGCTAATATGTATTATACTAATTCATCATACTTAATATGATCTGAAGATACTCCTCCTGTGAATAGTCCTAACTTTTCTACAATACGAGTGCACTTAGCATGTATTTTACTGATTGAATGCATGGACACTTGCATTTTAAATGCAGTTAACATGTTCTAAATGGAAAACGAAACAAGGCTCTTAGGCCAGACATCACACTTTTGATTGGAATGATTGGAAACTGGTCTATACCCATAACAGAACAGAAGTCCAGAACAAACAGACTGGTTTAAAAATGGCAGAACCTGGTCTAAGATTTGCCCCTCGTACCAAACGGTGAATGTGTGTTCTGTTCACTACCAATCTAAACTATGCCACTGGCAGAAAATGAAACATAACTTAAATCGAGTCCACTTCAGGCTTTTTTAATGTCTGTACCTAACCTTACTGTCTACAATACAACCTGGTCTAACTTCTGATGTTTTTCTCTTACATTTACTCTGATAAGAAATAACTTTTTCTGCATATGCAAAACACAACTAGTAGCACCAGGATTTCTTTGTCTTCTATATAGGGCAATTACATTGCACTATTAATCACCTTAGTGTTGGAGTGCCACACAGAATTAAATGAAGGAACCTTACAAAACCCCTTTGAGGCAAGGGGTTATTGTTGGCCCCATCTTAGCGATGGAAAACAGAAATAGAGAAACACTGCTCACGGTGAAGCAGGAAATTCAGGTCAGAGCTAAGAACAGAACACTGATTACCCAATTTACAAGCAAGTGCTTTCCCTTGCTGGTACCATTGGAAACTTGACTTGACAACTTGTGCAGTTAATATGGGAGCTTCACGGAAAAAATGCCAAAGAATCCAGCACTAATTTCTTCTACAGAGCAGTAAATAGTGTGTAAAATGTGTGTGCAACAAGGAATCTCTGGGCATTTATACACATGCTCCAGAAGTGTGTGTGTGGAGTGGAGGGCACTTTAATTAGAGTGGCTCTGAGAGCTGCTCTAATTAAAGTTCCCAGAGCATCTTGCGTATCAGCATCCTCACACTTAAAAATGGCAATGGGGCACTTTAAAGCAACCAAGAGCTTAAAAATGGTGGTGGGAGAGCTTTAAAGTGCCCCCACCATCATTTTTAAGTGTGAGGACACTGATACATGAGACACTGGAGTCTGCTGGAATGTGGTAATTACCATGCTCCAGCAGACTCGATTAATCAAGCCTGCTCTGACACGCTGTAATTACGGTGCATCGGAAAAGCCTTGCTTCTCATGTATAGACACCCTCTGTGCCTGATCACTGGTCATTATTTATTACAAGTTTTGCATCCATATCCCAGGACAGAAGGAGGAGCAGAGGAAATATAGGATCAAAATTATGTCTGTCTAGAAAACAAGAGAAAATGAATGGAGCACCCACAAATATACCCTGTCTTTCCATATCACTTTTTAATTTTTTTCCCAACAAAAAATGTTCATTATCTTCTCTGAGAAGAGTGTGGAAAGCCTCCTAGAGGCTTCCACATCTCTCTCTCTCTCTCTCTCTTTCAAGGTGATAAACCATGTAGAAAAGTAACTCTCAGTAATGTTATGATTGCAGATTGGCCTGTTGTCTTGTGGCTGCCAAGCCTGGCTAAGCATGGAAGCAATTTGTGAATAGCAGCAGTGGAATCTCTGAATAGCTCTAATTAATGGATGCCAGGGAGCTGGAGCAAGCTCACCAGCAACAAAAAAGAAGGTATTTCCCTGAGACTTTTGAAAGCCCAGTCTATTATTTAACCAGCCAAGCCTATCTACATCCCTGAGAGCTGAGTGGAGGCAAAAATGACTCCATTTGAAAGTGTTCTATCCAGCTTCCTCTGCTTCCAATGAGAAGTGGAAAGGAATCATTGTAGAAACTTTTCCGTCACAAAGTTCCTTTGCACAATCTAACCAATGTTATTTTCCATTGCCTACATTGTTTCCCCCTTTTTTGTGCAGAACATTTATGCATAAGGAAAGGCAATTTGGTTGTCCTAAGAAAAGAGCGATTTTAGGATGGGTGTAAGTAATCTATTTGTTCCATAACCTTTTTTTTTCTCCTTATCTGAGGATAAATGTGGTGAAGGCACCACTAAAAGCTAAGGGGAATTAGAAATAGCTGGCATGTAGCATGTAGCTGAGCTTTTGGCTATATGTTTCTACTACATTCCATAGTCTGTTCTAGTTCATTGGGACTTCACGGCTCAGTCCTAGGGGATACACAAAGGATTAAGTTTCATCCCTTGCTTTATAAAATCTTGGATCACCTGGTTATCTTCCTGAATCTTTCTATGCTTCAAAGGCTGAGAAAAAGCTAATCAAGCAAGAATATTTACAGTAAGGAGTGAAGCCATCCCTTCAACACTTCCTCTACCTGAGACATACATATTGGAGATAGGCTGTATTGTTCCTGATTGTGCTACAGCCCACGTGCTTGTATTGTCACAGAATCTTGTGATTTCCAAACCTAACAGGGCCACAAGAAAATAAAAAATATTAATTTGGTAGAGAAGCCTCTGAATTTTCTGACAGGAGGAGGCATATTTTGCTCCCCATACAGAAGGGGATTGAACACCAAGTCAGGAAGACCTTGGTCACTCTTCAGGAACAGGATAAATCATATGAATGACGGGAGCCCACATACCATTGAAACTTTGTGCTCCTTTCTCCTGCCTCCTAGTACTTTCTTCACTGATAGATAGCCCTAGGACTTGGAGGGAGCTCCACTGCACAGAATTGCCTTCTGTGTGGCTTTACCATCTGGGGGAGATGAAACCAATCTCCCTGCCTAAAACCATCCTTAGACTGCCTAAAACCATCCTTAGACTCCCCAGCCCACCAAAGAGTCTGGTTCAGGATGTGGAAGAGGGAGTGCCATAGAGCTAGCTGGACCCTCTTACAGCAGCCAGGAAGATATAAATATGGATGCCAAGGAAAGCAACTACCCCACTGAGTGAACTTTAAACCTTGCCTCTGAATGTCTTGGCTGCTGTAATTGAGCACACTTGCATTTTGATATGGGTATTACTGCTAGGAAGGATCCATATGTTAATGTTGCATTTTGGCAGTGACTGAGCTCTAATTATATAGATTATATATAGAGATTTTATATATATATATATAAAATCTGACCTTTCAATTCCCTCTGAAATGCACAACTAAAGGAGTGATCTGTACCTCATAGCACTGGGTCATTCTTATTTATGGCACCTTACATGCATATGGCTATTGATTAAAAAAAGAAATGGTCATTTGACAGTAAATGGTTTTAAAAAATAAAATAAATTTCTGCCCTTAGATATAGACACAAGTCTTCACATAAAGAGCCAGACATCTTTATGTAGATCAGTAAATGAATACCATGGCAAATAATAATCACATATATAACCCCATTGTCTGCAAAGGAAGTAGATGCAAAAATAGGTCTTTCATTTCAAATGAGTTAAAAACAATACTAATCTATTAAAGAAAAAAAATCCAACCTTTTTTTATTTGTTAAAAAAGAGATGGCATCATTTATTTATTTATTTATTTATTTGTAAAATAAGTGGAGATTCCAGATAACCTATAAGTCTCTAATTTTATTTTCAAAACCCTGTCTGCTCTCTATTTCTTTGACCTTTGCTGCCTAGCAACCTCCACAGAGCTTTCTTATTCTATACTACTTCTGGAGGGTTTACATTTATATTTATTTATTTATGATCATGTGTAGAAGGGAAATATGGAAACAAACACTGTTTGTCCCTCCTGGGTAACTTCCAACCCTCCGCATCACAGCCCAGTGAGAACTATAATTCCTGGTCTTTCAATAATACAGGTACCTTCCCTTAAATTCAGTGAGGAATAGAACAAACCCCATTTTTATGATAGGAGGTGAACTGTCAAGTCCCTGGAGCATTTTGCTGCAGTCACAGGCACTGGTCTTTTTCAGTCCTTCTAATTGTGTTGATTGAATCTGCAAAAGCCTTTTTATACTGGAACATCATGTACTGGTAAAGCTTCTGCTTTCAAGAAGCCTTGGAATTCTTGAAGAACAGGCACTGACAGAGGTTATACTGCAATACTGACTCTCGAAGAGTTTCTACAGCATCTACGCTGTGGAGAAAACAAAGATTAAACCTTTGATCTCTCACTGAGTCTGTGCTTCAAGTTATAACAGTTTGCAAAGGGAAGGGAACTGCAGTAAGTAGGTTCAAACAGGAAAGATGAGGAATCACATTGTACAAGCCCCAGGGCATGTCTGCATGTGCAAATGCTGCCAGATGGGTTTATTTCAGAGTAATTTACTCTAGAGTAAACCCATCCCAGGCAGGCTTCTTCTATACATGTGCCCATTTGGGAGCAAATTTACTGCTCCCATCCACTTCGTCCCTGCACCAGCCCCCTGGGTGCTAGCCCAGGGGCCAGCAGGCAGCAAAAGGTCAGGAGACAACTGTCTTCTGGCAGGGGCTCGGAGATTGCTCCCTACCCTGGCAGCTGCCTGCTGCTGGGTCAGGCTCCAGTGGCAGAACACAGGGAAGAATAATGTCCCCCTGCCCTGGCAGCAGGGATCACCTGGCCCCAGCTCCCTGATCAGCAGCAGGGACCTTGGAAAGAGCTGCAGGGGAGAAGCAGATCCCAGCCTCCTGCCCTGATCTGCCAGTGGGACAGCTAGCAGTGAACCCCTGGGCTGGGAGGGGATTCCCACAGCTCGTTCCAAGCTCTGCTTTGATCTCCCAATCAGGGCATAGGGATGGGAAAAAGCTGCACGGCTGGGACATGCCCCAGACTGGGACAGTTCCCAGCTAGCCCCAAGCTGCATGGGGAATTCTGCATGTGCATGAGCTGGCTGGGGACTGCCTGAAACAGGACAGTCCCCAGGCAGACCCAGTTTGCATGTGCAGACTTCCCCATGCAGCTTGGGGCTGGCTGGGATCTGTCCCAGTCTGGGGCAGGTCCCAGCCAGGTCCAGGCTGGGTGGGGAACTCTCCCCATTCAGACCGTGATAATAGAGCAGGGGCTAGAAGCTCCCTGCTTCTGGGGCAAGGGGACATTGTCCCTGGCCCAGCAGCAGGCAGATCCTGGGGGCAAGAAGCAATCTCCTGCCACCTGCTGCCTGGTTGACTGGGACCAAATTTGCTCTTTGTTGGCCATCTACGCGTGCTTTGCTGCACAGTAATTTCTTGGCAGTTGATTTGCTACTTGTATTTGCAGGTAGCAAATTAACTGCCAAGTAGAGCAAATTACTGAACAGTAAGGGTCTGAACATTTAGACACAGGCACAGTAATTTGCTCTACTGTGCAGTAAAGTATCTTGTGTAAACATGCACCAAGAAAAAGAGTTATAGAAGTGTACTGCTTCCCAAAACTAGGGACAGAAAGCAGAGGTCTCCTGTGCCTTCATTGGATGGGAGGTGCTTCTTGGTCTTCTTTTGAATAATTCTTTCCAAGGCTGTCGAGAATTACCTTATGTGGTTATAATGTTTTTTGACTCATAAACTGAGGTTTGCACCATGTCCTCTATCCTTAGTAAGATAACACTTATTCCTTATTCTCATTTGTAGTGATTCTGAAAGACTTTGCAATCATCACTGGATTAATAACACTCTTCCCATACCCCTATTCCAGTGAATTATATCACTATTATGAACACTCTTTTAAAGGCAGTGACAGTGACCTTAAAGGTAGAGTAATTTGACTGAGGTCATCGAGTCAGTAGCAGAGCCAGAAACTGAACTCAAATCTTCCAACTGCCATTCCTCAAGCTATTTGCTAAATTATTTTATCCTGATAGATAAATCTGAATAAATATTAAAAAATCAACAGCAACCCCACATCTTATCTACCCCAAAATATATGTTTTCGGGAATAAAAACACCCCCCTTGTCTTGATAAGGTTCGTATGCTTTTATTATTCATGATAAGTTGTAGGACTAGGAAATGTTTGTGAATCACAGGCATTTACCCACTTTTAAATACAAATGGTTTTTCATCCAAAATGTCCAATACTGGGAAATGTACTATAACTATCTATTCTTTTTTTTTCATTTTAAAGTTACCCTGTACTTAGATGAAGTAACTTAAAGCAGAAGCAATATTAGATGATTTTACTGTCTTTTCATGCAATGCCATTAAATAAGTGGTTGAAAAAATAAAAATAACCTGGTGACATTCACACACTTTGGAATGGGTCTCCAAAGAGTTCATGGTCTGAAAAAGGAGATAAGTTAGTTATAAATCAAGAGAGAGGGATGGGTGGGTGAGTAGAGCCAAGAGTAGAACTATAATTCCGGAAACATTTCTGTTTCTATTTGTGGCGGGGCACCTTTGGGTGCCTGCCACTTGAAGGGCAGAGGCAGGCAGCTCCCAGGTGCCTGATGAAGGCAGCCATTCTCAACAAGGCATATAAAGGTTGCAGTTTGCTGAAGCCAGGGGAGGCAGAATCATTGCCTATCTGAGCTGCAGCAAGAGATAAGGGCAGGAGCTTATGGAGATGGTTTAGAGGCTCCTGGTCCTGGGCATGACATAAAATTGGACCCTGCCAGGGAAGGATGTCCTGCTGGGGCTCCTGGTGGTGTGGGAGTCCACAGGAAATGCCAGGCCAGTTACCTGCCTGGTAAAAGGCAAGGAGGGGTGCCTTGGCCCCAGCCCCCATTTTTGGGTGGGTTTTGGAGGCAGCTGGGGAAGTAGTGGGGGCCAGGTATGCCCATAAGTAGGTTCCTGAGCCCAGCAGAGATGCAGATCCCAGAGACCCCTGAGGAGGTAGGATGGAGAGCATTGTGAAGTCCCACACAGAGTAGGGCTGAAGTACAAGTAGGCCTGAAGGGTTGTGCGTGTGAGGGGGCTGAGTAGGGCTGAAGTTGGAGTAGGCCTGAAGGACAGCCCAAGGGGTGCACTGACTAGGGCTGAACGAGAGTAAACTTGAAGGACAGCGTGGGGCCCAGCCCCATGAGAAGTTGTGCCTGGTGGGAGGCTTGGGGCAGAATTAGCCCAGGGTTTGGCATAAGGCCGACCCACGTACAGTAGGGGAACTCGCAGAAACCGAAGGTTCTGCGTGGCAAGGCCATTATGAGAGTAGCAAACCCTGATGGCCCAAGAGGGGCTGCTCAAGGAGAAGCAGGGCAGTGGAGTGTGGCCCCATAATGGGCAATATGCCAGAGGCCCCAGCGAGAGAGGGGCAGAGTGGAAGAGGCCTCCTGTGAAAGGAGAGGTGGTGTGAATATGGGTGTGTGGAGCCAAACTTTGGATTCAGTTTGCTCCAGCCCCAGACTGGGAGTAATATTAACCTGGATGCCATCTGCGAGGCATGGGCTGTGGTGTAGGGGAGGTCAGAGCCACAGATAGCACATCCTGGTATCGGGGCAGTAATGGGGAGTCCCCCGTGTGTACCATCCGTATATGAGAACAACCAAGTCATGGCAGGTGGGATTGGGTGAATTACCCCATAGAGACTGGTGGGCAGGCTGACATAAGACCCGGCCTGAGAGTTGCCACTTGTCAAACTATTCCTGGATCTGACACTGGTATGGTATGGGCAAGCTACTTCACCTCTGTGCCTCTGTTTTCTCTCCTCCGACTTCTCAAAGTAGACTGTTGATTGTTTGGAACAAGTCCATGCACAATCAATCTATCTCAATTGGTGCTACCATAATAAAAATAAGCAATAATAAATATTTAAATTGAAATTGTGGACCCTCTCTACTTATAAACATTTTTTCATGATTACTTTTCACAGAGTGCCAACATTCATTTTAAAACAAAAATCAAATGACTCTTGTTTTCCTTTTACCAAGAACAAATGTAAAAATACGTGCTCCTACCCTGACAAGGCAACATTGCTAGGAATAATGTCCAGATAAAAAGTAGCAACAGAAGTGCAAACTCACCCATCTACCACCTTATTCACGTGGGCAAGGAGGCAGCTGAATAAAGCTGAATCGCTGTCATGTAAACGGATGACTGAAAAAAAAATATGTATGAATGGGTTTCACCATATAAAGAAGAAAATAGGATTATTACCAAAGCAAACACTAGAGGAAATATTTTGAAAACAAGCAAAAATGGAGATATAGAAGGTTCTTCAGGTTTTTGGAATAGTAAGTTGGAAGATATCTTCCTAACTTCTGAAACCTGAATTTAGACATTATAAAAGAAAACTACCCACTGCCTTTATTTTATGCTTTAAAAAAGCTGGTATAGTCAATTCTTCCTCCTGGGAAATGCCTGCAGACTTTTTTGAGTCTCAGGTTACATTCTCTATCTAAACCTGAAATAAAGAAAGGCCTCTTAAGAAAATTAGCAAGAAGTTATGCAAAGGCAGATGAGATCTACTTTATAAATGCAAAACAAACATGTTGTAAAAAATGTGCCAAACAATAAGGTATCTCTTGTTTTAATTACATATGTATTTAATCAATGAAGACTGCTATCTAACTTTTAATAATAGGAAGTATTATTCCCATTATTAAATCCTGATCCCGTTACCCTGATGTTATTCCATATTTATTCCAGTGTACCTGAGATCAGAATTTGACCCTAGGTTATCAGAATAATGGAAACGTAGACTACATGAAATCATCAGTGTTAAAAAAAAACAACTTTATCCAGGCACTGTTAAATGTTCTCAACCGTTGCCTGAACAAAAGCATGAAATCATAATAAAAAGAAAGTTGTTGTCAAAGGGAGATTGGTGAATGATGGTTAAATAAAAACTTTAGAACTATTGCCATAATGGTGTAATAAATAAAGCATACAAAGACAGAACAAAACCAAACCAATACTAAGACTTCCATTATTTTAGGAAAATGTGCAACACTTGAACATCTACCCACATTATAAAGTGAGAGATGAGATGCTGCCAGGAAAACAGATGTGCTTTGGATGCTTACATCTATCTGTTAGGAGGCGCACTGAAGATAAAAGTTACTAAAATGGAAAAGTCAAAATATAATATTCTATTAAAAGTCATTTAACTGCCCTTGTGGATACAGAAAGAAGAAACTGTTTTATACAATTGTGTTGGTAAAGACATTTCTTCTTCCTCCCATTCAGTACTTCTAGTGGTAGACATCTCGCCTATGAATAAGTCCTGACATATGTTGCAGTGCTTAGCTACTAAAGGTTACTGGACGATTTGCAATACCATTTGTTATACTTTACATTTCTCCCATTTGATAGCACTTTGTTTAAAGGCAGGAATAGAGTGTCTAGTGGAATCAAAGAGAACTACTCTGTTCTATGGCTTAAGATATCAGCTGCATGATATTTCATGGTATTAATTTTCATGTATCTAGTGTGGAGAAGATCCTTTGATGCAGTTAACTGATTTATGTATACTTAAATTCTTCAGATTCTTAAAATTTAAAAAAAAAAAAATCCATGGAAGATGTCAGAGTGACAGCCCTGGGGGGAAAAAAAAAGGAAGAAGCTGTTTTTGTTTGAAGGCATAAGCAGGGATGATCATACGTCTCTGTCTCTGGAACAGATAATACAAGGGTCCCAACCAAGCTGTGGCCTGTGGACAACACAGCATTACCACCATAAAGTAATAATAAAAAATTAAAAAAATATAAAAATGATATGTCCATAACATAGACAGGAATACTTAGGTGGTGGTAGTGTAAGCCATCCCCTACTGATGAACCTCATCTTGGATGTGTTATGTTGGTTATTGCTTACATCTACACAAATCACTGCTCTAGGAAGGAGGATGGCAGGTGCTAGGGGATGTCTCTCTGCTAAGAACTGAGGTGATAGCCATCACCACAAGAGGAGAACCATTAAAAACTGGGGACTGGCATGTTGCATACAGTGCCATATAAGCATAGGTGTTCTTAACACCATTCCAGCTTACATCCTTGAACCTCCTTGCCTATAATTAATTCTCTTAGTATCCTGACTACATGGCAAATTATGCAGCTAACTGGAAATGGAGTGAAAACTGAAATTTTGTCCCCCAGAAATGTATTTTTCCAAAGCTTTGCATTTTCTGACCAGGTCTATTCATTTGAAAATACTAGTTTCTAGATACTCCGCTGACAAATGGTTGTTTAACACAGGTCTGCCTATGAATGGCTTGCCCTGGTTTGTGGATCTATAAATACACATTTATGTGCTGTAGACACAAATATGCATTTGTGTTAGCTTTCATCCCTGCTGTGTTTGTACAACACAGTGTGACATTCACAAACAGAGAAGAAAAGAGAATGAAGTGAAGAGCATTCAGTAGTGCTGTCTAGCATTTTAAATGAAGTGAGAAAAATAAATTAGTGCCAACTTCATCAACTGCTAAGCTCAGAGAGACTGAAATGAGAAAAAGAGGCAAGGCGGGATAGGCAGAGATATAAGGAGATCTAAAATGAAGTTCTCAGCCTCCCATGCAGTCTCAGCAGCACTAATACATCTACAGTTGAACTGTACCTTATTCCAAAGTACATTATTCATTTTAGATCTAGATTTAACTCTGCCTCTGGTGACTGATCTTGTGTTTCACTATCACTGTTAAAGACAACAGAGCTTTGTCATGTCCAACTGACTTCCAGGCAAGAAAATCTAGGTCATTTCACTAACATGAAGTGATCAAGCCTCAGTGGACCAGGCAATGAGGTAAAACCCATTAGCTCCACTTTACAGAAAGTAAAGTAGCTTGACCAAAGTAACACAAAAACTAGGAAGATGGCTTACCTGATTTCCAAACTCTTATTTTAACTGCCAGAAAACATTGTCTTCGTCATTTACTAATGTTACTAGCATATGAAATGCTGACTCTTGAGACTGAATTTACAGAAAAATATGTGTGCACTAAATAATTAGTTATTTTAAAAAGTATTATATGTGGCTAGATTTGCAGAGGTTGCAATCATCATCTTAGGCCAGTGACTTCATCTGGCTTTGAGGATGGTCAGCACCTATCAAAATCAAATTTAAGGCTCCTGGCTTGTTAAGTGCTTCAGCATGCTAAGTTTCAATAGCCTACATGTGCTTCATCACCACATTTTTCCTAAAGCAATAGCTCAGATAGTTTCAAATACATTGGAAATGCAAAAAGATCTCCTAGATTATCTAATCTGTCCTTTTCCCTTTAGATGCCCATGTTAAGACAGAAGAAGCACTCTAGGTAACATTATCTGTTTGTCACAGTACAAAAAAAAGGTCTTCATAGTGTTTAACAGAAACAAAGATTTTTTTCAGATATCTTTTTAGTTACAAATTCCCAGACATCCTTCATGAGACTATGAAGAACACTCTTTGCTGTATGCTGTATACTCATCGCTAGATTACTGGTATATCTGTGACTATAATTTCTGAAAGATGAAGGCTTTCTTGGGTATTCACAGATGTCATACAAATGGCATCACTTTAAAACAAAAGAAAAGTAGTGAATGGCATTCACTATTATAAACTGAAGATGAACAGCTGGATATTAATGGCTTTGCCAACTTCAAGTAAGCAGTTGAGTCCTCTTTATTAATGAACAACTCTGGTTCAGCTGATAGCTTCCTGTAACGATAATATATTTTTAATAAATCCATCCCGGCTAAACCCAGCCCAGAGAGTGGCAATGGTGGTGGGGGCTGGGCAGGAAGGTTGCCTTCAGGACAGTGCCAGAAGCCAAACGTAATCTGGGAGGGCAAGGGGGAGGGGTGAGTGGGGATCTGGGGTACTGGAGGGGAGGGAGGTGA